>NC_140956.1:75140911-75653411 GCF_014529385.1 Adiantum capillus-veneris | reverse complement strand
ATTTTTTTCATTTCTCTCTCTCTCTCTCTCTTCTCTCTCTGTGGGAACACAGGCATCCAAGCCTTTAAATAACATTTCATTCATTTTCTCTCTCTGGGAACACAGGTGGCGTGGTCGTACTCTCTCTCTTTCTCTCTCTCTCTCACCTGCTGCCAAGGCCGCTTCTCTCTCTCTCTCTCTCTCTCTCTCTCTCTCTCTCTCTCTCTCTCTCTCTCGGAACACAAGCGTCCAAGCCTTTAATATAACGTTTCATTTCATTTTTCTCTCTCTGGGAACACAGGCGGCCAAGCCGTACTCTGCCATCTCTCTCTCTCTCTCTCTCTCTCTCTCTCTCTCTCTCTCTCTCTCTCTCTCTCTGTGCATGCAGTCGTCTCGCTGATCGCACGATTGCAGTGCACACCACCGAGACTGGTCGAACGAAGGAGATAGCGCCACATGGCAGCTGGAAACACTTCCCATTTTATCTATAATATTATCTGTTTTGGCTGGATTGTTCAATATTTTCTAATCTTTATTCTTTTTTGACAATCGAGATTCGTTTTTGAGTGCTTATAGCATATAATTTTTCATAGATTACCTCACAAACAAAAAAGGCAAATTATGTCTAAAACTAATGAAGCAATTCATCTCCAACTCTCAGTAAGTGTTGGTCAGTACGCAGTGGCTTTCATTTCTCTCTCTCTCTCTCTCTCTCTCTCTCTCTCTCTCTCTCTCTCTCTCTCTCTCTCTCTCTGGAAACACAGGCGTCCAAGCTTTTAATATAACATTTCATTTCATTTTTCTCTCTCTGGGAACATAGGCGGTGTTAACCCTCACGGTTCACGGACACCCCATCACCTACGACGGTCGTGTATTATGTATTTGGTAGAGTCAGGTACCTGGCTTGTCGGACCAATAGGAAAAGGGTAAGAGTGATCGCCGATGAGAGGCGCACTCTAACTGGGACATTCAAGGGATTAGTTGGTTAAGCATGGGTGCCCAAGTGTGAATGTGGTGAGCTCATATAAAAGCCAACTAAAAGTAAAATTCACTCATTCTCTCATTTGTGCAATAGACGAGTGCTCTTGCTCCATCTCCATCTCCATCTTCTTCTTCTTCACCTCCTTGTGTGTGTGTATGTGAGTGAGAGAGAGAGAGAGAGAGAGGAGAGAGAGGAGAGAGAGCACGATCGAGCATTGCAGCGGCACGACGGCGGTGAAGCGGTTGAGCGCGACGTAGCGGCGTCTCCTTCTTCTTCGCGGCGAGGAATCCTTCACGGCAGGAGCATAGAGCGGTGAGTGACACACCATTGTCCTCTTTTGAGCTTACTAGTTAAGCTAGTTGTGTGCTTGGAGCCGTCTATGGCTCGCACACAGTGTTAGGCAAGGCCCTTGCTTCGACAGTGCGGCAAGGAGCGCACATTTTTGGTGCCGTTGCCGGGGAATCTCCCTGCACTAAGTCCAAGAGGCACTTTGTGCTTCTCCTATGAGTTGTTTGTAGTAGAAAAGAAGAGGAAGAGGAAGAGGAATGAGTTGTTTTTCTGCAAGTTGTTAATTTCTGTATTGTCTGCAAGTTCTGTGATTTCTGCATAATGTTGTGTTTTCTGTTTGCACACAGTCTTTGCACAATTAGTAGTCGTTAGCTTGTTTGCAGTGAATGAATAAGTAGGAAGGCAGTTAGCAATTTCTGTTTGCACACAGTCTGTACACAGTTTCTTGTCAAGGTTTGCCTGCACACAGTCTTTGCACAGTAAGGTAGTGAGAGAGGAAGTAGGTGGACAGTTAGCTCACTGTCAGTAAACAGTTAACAGATTAGTTAGTGGTTAGCAGCACTGTTAGTAAGTAGATAAGGTAGTGAGCTGTCTGTGAGCTGTTGACAGAGAGGTTAGGTAGGTGTTGACAGTGTGTGTGTCGTCACCATTAAAAAAAAAAAAAACCGAAAATATTTAAGTGTGAGTGACTGGGGGGCTACACTAAAATTCTGATCGGGCCTAAGCCCAAGCCCAAGCCCAAGCCCAAGCCTCGGTCCTCAGTCTTATGATATATACTAGACTCACTCTTATATATATACCCTACCCCCTCAAGAGGGAATGAGAGCATGTGGGGCAAGTCCTCTACTCTCCTCCCTTCTCTTCCCACTTGCACCCTTAGACTTTCTAATTTGGGCCTAGTTCCTTACTAGAAATTGACGGTTTTAAGGATTCCGAGGGCATAAAGTGACCAAACGGAGGGCTGTAAAGCACGGCACGTCCCTCTGACCGAGACGCTCGTTTTGAGCTATCATACGTTCTATTCTATATCTGGGTCAGAAAAAAAGGACCAAAAAATCAAAAAATTAAAAAAAATTAAGAAAAGACTTGGGTTGCAAAACACCCAAAAAGACTAGGTGAGCAGCCTTCACGGGCACTCACTGACACTTCTAGGGGATCCAAGTCATATGAACCTATGCTCTGGACGAGTGTTAGAGCACGAGCATATTGGTAGTGTTTCCATTTACGCGGGCACCCATTATTCCTCCACCCTAGGTTCTGGACCTTCGGTCGGGACTCAAGGTAGCGCGACCCAAGATCCTCATATCGCGTCTAGTGATTCTTCCTCTGACTACGAAGTCATGGAGGGGTATCCTACACCAAACCCTGATAGTTCAAGTCAAGACATGCATGCCATGGGCCCACGGCCCGGGTCCAGCGTGTTTAGCCGCTTAAAAGAGACCCTTAGTAGAGCTACTCGCTTCGAACATGCGATTAATGAAATAAATGAAGGGAGTGGGGCAGTAAATTCGTCATTCCTGCCTAAAATGGACCCTATGCTTCTTGAGAGTGTGCATGTGAATGTTCCATCCACTGCACCTCCTGATCCTTTAGGACTATCTCCCTCTGAGATTTTACTACCCGATGGTAGGAGTCTTGCCGAAGTACAAGAGATCGAACGCTATATGCAAGCAACAAGGGACAGGGAAATTGAGAACCTACGAAGGCTAGAACAAAGTCGAGCCCTGAAAGCAAAGGCTCCTATGACAACAATCATGCCAGCCGAGCAACCGAGTGCTCCCAAGGTAGCAGTCACGGAGGGGCAAGCGATGGGGAGCAATAATGCTTCCACTTCGAGGGAAACCTCCAGCACGCCAGGCCTAGATGGGATATTCCTAAACGAAAATTGGGAGTATGACCTACAAGCAGAAGCTTTAACTGATCGGTACACAGGACACACCTATCGTGTGGGTTGGTTAGATGTTCTACAATCCACATCGGGTGCTACTAGCATAGATGAGCAACAACAGAAAGTCTGTGATGTCCTCCATAGGATTATCAAGTTAGAAAGACAGAACACAGGGATCAACAGGCCTTCAACAGGCCTAATGAGATTCTTGGATACGGGAAAGGCCAACCAACCAACCCTATCACAAATGGAGACTCCCTCAGTGAGCCCCGTTGATCCTCCATATGTTGTTTCTCCAGAGGCCTCAGTACAATCTGAGCCCACAAGTGGCAGCTTTACCTTCCCAGATCTAGCTCATCTTTCTCTTAATGACACTACGGCTACCATGCATATCCCGGTGGTGAGCATGACAAGAAGTACACCATGGAGTTCATTTGTTAACACTGCGCTGATGCCTAGTAGCACAGTGCCCCCAACTATACCTACATGTATGTATCAATCATGTGCACCTGTCGTACCTCAGCCTCATGTAGCTCCTACACCTCCGATTATTCCAAGAGCTTACAATCCACAATGGAATTATCCAAGCTCTTATACAAGTGGAGCCATGCCATTTAATAATAACATGCCATATCAGGCACCCCCTACGCCTAGGGCCACGCCTGTAAACTTTGGACCACCGTCTGGTACACCACCATACGAAATATGGGACCCAAGAGCCGCGCGTATGCCAAGGCCAAGGCCAACTCCCATCTCACATGTGGTTCCAGGAGCACATACACCCATTATACTTGCTCAAATAGGAGATTTGGCAGCATTTGCTCAAACTATCGGTCGCTCTATTGCGGAAAACATGCATAGTGCACCTGATAGAGAGCCTAGGAGCAAGGCAGTTCAAGTAGCTAAGCTCACACAGAAATTCAGTGGAGACGGAGATGCTAGAAAGCATATGGAAGTCTTTGAACATGTGTGCGATTCCTTGGAAGAGCACAATGAGCTACATAAGTGTAAGGCTTTGAGTTTGACCCTAAGCGGAAAGGCTGGAGATTGGTATAGAACCTTAAGAGTAGAAGAGAAAACGATCTACTCTACTCTTAGGAGACTGTTCTTAAAAGAATACATACGAGAGGGAGTACTTTGGGGTGTAGCCTCTCAGCTCCAGAAAGCCCAACGAGAAGAAGGTGAATCCGTGAGAGACTTCATTAGTCGCCTAAAGAATTTGAATTCTCGATGCAATCCAAACGAGCGATTCAACAACAACCAATTGCTCGATAGATTCATTAGGGGACTACGACATGAAAGTATCTATAATGGCCTAGTCATTAGAGGTATCACTACTTGGGAAGCAGTCACCATGAATGCAATCCAATTGGAGGATAATTTAATGATTGCAGGAGAAAGAGTGTCTGCCGAGCCGAAGTCTAGTAGCTCGCAAGCATCAGGGCATGACCCAATGAAGATAAAGCCAATCGTGAAAGAGCAAACGATATCTGAGATGACTTTGGCAGATCTCACCAAGGCCATCCAAGAAATCCTTGGGGGTAATCGTGCTCCACAAAACACTCATATGTATCCAAGAAGGGAGCAACAATGGTGCTCAATTTTCTTGGGCCCACATACTACGAGTGAATGCCCTACTTTCAGAGTAAAGTTTAACGGGACTTGTAACGCGTGTGGTAGGTATGGCCATCAAGCGAAGGATTGCCTAATGCTTAAACACATCATGGAAAATAGACCGCCTATAGCTTGGGCAGACTCACCTCGAGTTCCTGCATTGATGCCTACCCCACCCATGGAGCAACAGTTGCCATTACAGCACATGGTCCCTAGAACCCAAAATGTGGTCCAAACAACGCCATTGCCACCTCCAGTGCTAGGACCGCAACCCCCTCATCCAAGAGTTACACCCATGAACCAAATAGGTTGCGAGTCATCTAGTACTTATGTAGATTGTGAAGAGGACATAGACTCTAGTATCACCTATGGAGTCGACATGCTTGAGGAGTGTCCCATGTACTATATGGAAGACCATTGGGGACAAATCAAACCGGCATATCAAGCTACTGCGCTAGCAGCAAGAGGCCAAAACATTAATAGTTTTGCCAGGAGACCACCTCTTCAGTGCTACGAATGTGGTGGACCACATCGAGTAGCTGAGTGCCCCATTAGAATGAAAAAGAATGCTGCACTAATGCAAACAAGTCAAGGGAGTGCATTGGCAATGCCAATACTCACTTGTAATCGTTGTGGCATAGATCATTTGATCGCACAGTGTCCTAACAATCCAAACGCACCGAAAATCACACCATTGAACATAATAGAGATTGTTGATGGGACACCACCAACTATAAACATAGCACCAGTGAATGCACTCACACAGTCGATGCTCCAAAAGAAAAATTACATCCTCGAAGAGAGAGATGCTGCATCCATTGGCCGAGCGAGAAAGAAGAAAACACGAAGAAAGAAATCCCTTAATGCTTCTAGCTCAAAACCTAGTTCAAAGACTAACATAGGGACAGGAGAGGATCCCGTGTATATGAATGACCCTGAGGATGACTCAGATTCGATAGAGACCACAGAGACCAAAACTGTTACTACAAAGGAAAAATCCAGTGAGGAGGATCACGAGGGGGAATTACGACGAACACCAAAAGAGTATTCAAAGTTAAACCACCCAATTGCGAACTCCCAAGATAAGCCACGAGAGACAAAAAATGAGGATTGCAAGAGAAAGATTGGAACCTATCCAAACCCAACATTGGAAATTGAACGAGTCCAACAACTGAGGGGTTTGGTGGAAGAAACTCAACGAACATTAGAACCTGAACCCAAACATATCCAGATGTCGGACACAGTGTTTCCCACACAAGTTCAACCTCACAAGAACTACAGGCCGTTAGCTATACCTAGTATCATTCGGGAAGAGAGTGAGGGTAGGACATCTGAAAGTGGACACACACCTCTCCTACTAGAGAGAATGTTTGGTGAGGGAATGCCCGACCCCCTTGAGGAAGTGGAGATTCCATCTTCACCATTCTCTTGTCAGGGTCCTACGTTCCACAAGATGCCATTAAATGTTGCCAAATTGATGGATTTCATGTCTTCAGAAGTTAGAACCACCATCATGTCCAAACTATATAAAGACCCCAAGCTAGTCTCAGCTCTTCGAGCCTTCCTCAATGGAGAATTACAGGCCGGATTACCACAGTTTGCACATATGAACAAACCTGACTCGGTAATGAATGATGAGGAACATTTAGCACCACCATCTGACCTAGCGGGACATGAATCTGTAATTGAAGTACCCGTTAACAAGTTGGGGCAATACTTTGAAGGTGATGAATCTAATGCTACTCTACCAATCACTACTAAAGGATTAACTGTACAGGGGGTCCTTGACGGTGGTGCGGGAGTCAGCATGGTGACAAAGAGTTGTTGGGAGTCTATGGGGCGACCTCACCTTGAAGCCACAAGCGTAGTGGTAAAAATGGCTAATGGATCTATTGTTACGCCTATTGGAATGCTAAAGGATCTCAGAATCAAGGTCTTGGGACACAAGGTAAGGCAGACTTTCATTGTTATGGATTTTTCCAAGAATCCTATGTCATTTGAGATGATCTTAGGGCGTCCATTCATGAGGGAAGCAAAAATGGTGCATGACTGGTCCAAAAACCACGTCTACTTACAGTTCCAAGACTCTGTCATTCGAGTTGATCTTTTAAGTGGTCGAACGCATCCTCTAGGAAATAAATTCATCATTGATAATCGATCAGACACAACAATTCACTCAGTTCCGTTACAGTATTGTTACACGTGTAACGAAGACACGGATATTGGGGAGAACTCTCCTTATATGGATATCCTACCCGGAATGGCTGAGTCAGACAATGTCGATTGGGTGCACCTAGCGGCAACTATAGATACATGGGGAGCTAGAGGAACAACTTGGGTAACACCAAATGGGGAAGAGATACCACACATTGCACCAGTAAACATGTTAGGTGTAGCGCATGTAACATCCGATGATAAGAAAGAGGCACACCTACCTGAGAGTGAAACCGATGATTCCTCAAAGGCTTCAGGCCAATACACATCAGAAACGGAATCTCAAGGAGAAATGGATTCAGAACCTGAGGAAACATCGAGTGAGCCAAGTATAGAAACTGAACACTCAAGGCCTAGTACGACCATCTATGGTAATTTATATGAGAGTGAAGAAGATACAAGCGAAGACCTATCAAGCGAGTCGAGTTCAAACATTTACCAAAATCAAAACCTTAACAAGAAACAAAGGTCATATAAGAGACGACGATATTGAGCAAATGTGAGAGCTAGGATAAACAAGGAAAGATCTACTGCAGAATGGCTTAGCTATCTAGGGGCATGTGATGCTCATCAAAAGCTAGTAGACAATTGGGGTGAACATCTCCAGAGTGTCATGTGGTGCAGCCCGCGACCCATTGACCTCGCTCAATTGGAGGTTACAAAGCCGAAATTGAGTCGAACTATAAGAAGACGTCAAAACCGAGAGTTAGCACAACAACAAAAGGAGGTAGAACTAAAAGAAAGGTCTCCGTCAGGACAAGAGCCTGCTGACTTACATACGGCTCCTGAACATTTTAAATCTTATACCACGGGGGAGCGAAAGGTTGTGTATGCCAAAGCCCAACGAATACCTACCAATGGAAGCAGTGGAGTCTATGATGGTCTAGCGGTAGTTAAAGAGATAGAATTAGCAGAACCAGGTGAGGACTCTAAACCAGTCTTTATTCCTCAAGACCTTACCGAAACTGAAGAGGCTGTACTTAAGGAGCTCCTCAAGGAATACAAGGATATCTTTGCTTGGACATATCATGACATGAAGGGCGTTCCACCTTCTGTGGTGCAACATACAATTCCCATGATCAACACTGCTAAACCGTCCAGCAACGACCCTATCCAATGAATCCTAAGTACGCCAAAATTGTACAAGAGGAGATTGAAAAACTTATCCAATGTGGATTCATATACCCTATTGAGCACTCAGAATGGGTTTCTCCAATAGTCATTGTGCCAAAAAAGAATGGGAAACTAAGAATGTGCGTGGACCTCAAGAAAGTTAATGCAGCTACTAGGAGAGATCATTATCCTTGCCATATTCAGAACATGTGCTTGAAAGAGTTGCGGGCAAGGAAGCTTATAGCTTTTTAGATGGGTACTCTGGTTACAATCAAATCACAATTGCATTAGAGGACCAAGCTAAAACTGCTTTTATCACAGAGTTTGGAGTGTTTGCATTTCGTGTTATGGCTTTTGGCTTAACGAATGCCCCTGCTACATTCCAACGATTAATAAACACTGCGTTTAAAGAATTTCTAAGGGAGTTTTGTGAAGCTTTCCTAGACGACCTTTGTGTTTATTCTTCTTGGGAGAAGCATTTGTTATATCTACGAAAAATATTTGAAAGGTGCAGATTTTATCGCATCTCATTGAACCCTTTCAAATGCCAATTTTGGGTTAAGCATGGAGTCATTCTAGGGCATATAGTGTCCAAGAACGGGATATCCACAGATGAGAGTAAGATTAAAGCCATTGCCGATTTGCCACCACCTACCAACTATAAAGGAGTTCAAAGATTTATGGGCCATGTTGGTTATTATCGAAGGTTTATTTTAAACTTTGCCGAGATAGCGCGTCCATTGTACAAGCTTCTTATCGAGTTTCACTGGACGGAAGAATGTCATCAATCTTATGAGTTATTAAAGAAAGCCCTAACAAGTGCTCCAATCCTGCAAACACCTGATTGGAATGTACCTTTTCATGTGCATATTGATGCATCAAATTTTGCTATTGGGTGTGTTCTAACTCAACTAGGAGAACATAAATTGGACTACCCTATTAGCTTTGCAAGTCGCCAATTAAATGATGCCGAGATGAACTACACTACTACAGAGCGCGAAGGTCTAGCTATGATTTACGCAGTAAAGAAATTTTGCTATTACCTTCTTGCTACTAAGTTTGTGTTTTATGTTGATCATCAAGCATTGCTATATTTGGTAAACAAGCCGTGTTCCACAGGTCGAATTACACGATGGTTGTTAATTCTTCTTGAGTTTGACTTCACCGTTGTTGTGAGGCCTGGGAGGAAACATGTCATGGCGGATCATTTATCTCGTATCCCTAATGGCGAAGCTCCTACGGGGTTGATGATGAATTGCCTGATACTCCTTTGTTCATTGTTGAGACAATGCCTGAATGGAGTGAAAAGATTGTTAACTTCTTAGTTAATGGTTTTCCACCCAAAGAGCTACGAAAAGATATAGCTTGAAAATTAATCAAGGAATGCGAACCCTATTGCTTACTGGCTGGAACTCTCTATAAGAGAGGAAAAGATGATGTTCTTAGACGCTGTGCCCGCGAGGATGAGTATTTATATATTCTACAAGAGGCACACATGGGTGTAGCTGGTGGTCACTTTTCAGGAAAGTTGACTGCCCGAAAGATCTTACAGTCAGGCTATTGGTGGCCCACTCTGTTTAAGGATGCATCACTTTTTGCAAAGGGATGTGATGAATGCCAACGCTTCCAGAAGCCACAAAGAAGTGATAGGATGCCTCTACATCCCATCAAGGTAACCCAACCATTTGAAAAGTGGGGCTTAGACTTTGTAGGACCGATTAGTCCGGCTGCACGTAACACGCAATCACGATATATCATTGTGGCTACCGAATATGTAACCAAATGGGCTGAAGCAAAAGCAACACGAAAGGCAGATGCAAAAACAACAGCTAAGTTCCTCTTTGAGAACATTATCACACGTTTTGGATGCCCCTTTGAACTTGTGAGTGACAATGGAACTCATTTTATAAATGAAGTAATAAAAGAACTCACATCAAACTTCATGATATCTCACCACAAGTCTACACCCTATTATCCCCAAGCAAATGGCCAAGCTGAGAGTACCAACAAAACTCTCATCTCCATTTTGACAAAGACAGTCGAGGCTCATCGCACTGATTGGGACCTAAAGCTTACATCAGCTTTATGGGCTTATCGTACTGCGTATAAAGTTGCTATTAATTGCACACCGTTTAAGATGGTGTATGGCCAAGAAGCAGTTATACCATGGGAGTTTGTCATTCCTAGTCTTCGAGTAGCTTCTCAAGAAGGTTGGGATGGTAACCCCTTAGTGGAGCGATTATATATCCTGGAAAAGTTAGATGAAGAGAGGCAATTAGCTGTGCGAAATGCTCTAGTGGAGAAGGATAGGAGAAAGAAGTGGTTTGATAGCCATTTAAAGGATAAAGACATCAAGGTTGGTGATAAAGTTCTTACGTACGGGGTACGTAATGAAAAGAAGAAATTGAAATACGCTGGTAAGGGACCATATCGAGTGTGTGAAATTACCCCGCAAGGTACCATTCGTGTGGAGACTCTAGATGGAGTTGAAACCATTGGATTCCTTAATGGGATTAAATTCAAAAGATAATATGATCCTCTAAGCCAGGAAGAGTTGCAAGCCATCCATCAAAAGAAGGCTGCCAAGGAACAAGCAGAGCTTAAAAAAATCCAAGCAAGAGTTGAGGCTCGAGAACGAGCACAACGTCTTAGACGCCAACGAGAGGCTAATCTGGGAATCACCGAATCATTTTTTGAGGACACAGATGACGAATCATTAGAATCTGAGCCACCCCTACGATACCCAATTGAGCTAAATAGCCCCTATGGGCAAGTACTATACAATGCCTTATTAGATACGGGAGCTAAACACAATTTGTTATCCTATGGAGTTTGGTGTCAATTAGGGAAACCGACCCTATCCCTGAGTACGATGCAAGTCAAGGGCATTAATAAAAAGAAAACTGCTATTCTTGGAGTCCTTCAGACCCATGTTGTCTATGACAATGGAAGCATAGTGCAGAGGTTTCTAGTCATGCCCGCGGGAGCTATGGAAGGCAACGTAAACCTGGGACGCACGTGGATGTTGGCAACAAAATGCACTATTGATTGGGATACTGGTAGTGTCACGACGCGACCACCGACTCTTACCCCTATCATTCAAGCAAAGTCACCTACGTTGCAAACTCTAGCAAAGTTGAAGGATAGCCAACATTCACAAGCCAAGGTGGTTAACTCGTCTTTGCTAGCTACCCATGAACCTAGCACTTCAACACTTGTAGTTGCAGCAAGCAGTAATATTGCAAGTACTCAACCTGCACGACCTAAGAGTACATATCAATGGGTCCCCAAGGCCTTACTTCCAACTACCTCAACCCTCCCGTCCATTCCAAGAAAAAATTCCCCTGGAAAACCAAGAGCGCGCTCTAGGAGAGTCAAGACCAAATCACGATGGATTCCAAAACGATTATTAGAAGCCCAAGGCTACTATGATGGAAATGAGCAAATTTGGGTACCTAAACGTAAAATGTGTCCTTCCCTATCGACAACAAACCCATATGAGTCAAACAGTGTAACGCTAAAGCCAATAACAGACCGTGGGAAGGGAAAGATCACAGAATGCTACACACCTAGTCCAGAGCTAGTTTGGGCTCCAAGGCAAAACCAATTTATTTCACCTAGCTCAGGAAGGGGGAGTTCCATGAAGCTTCTAGCTCCTCATGTAATACATCCATAGAGGTAAAAGCTTCTACACAGCCTCCATCTATAGTAGTGGACCTCCATGAAGCTACAAAAGAATCCACACCTCCCAGTGTTCAAGAATCACCTGATGAACCACTTCAAGTTCGATCCTGGGAGAGTACCTTACCACCCTTGCAACTTGACAAGGCACCTAGGGTAATAGAAAACTACTAGCAAAAATCCTCACCTATTACCAACTGGAACAATTGGTTTCAAAGGGTGACGAGCTCATTTCAAACGGTATGATCTACCCAAGGAAGGGGGGAGTGTTTGCTGACAATCATCACTCACTCACTTTCCTCTCAACCTTTCCCCCTGACTTCTTAATCTCCAATCTTAGGGAATGTATATATAAAGCCTTATACTCACAAAAACAAGATAAAAAAGTAAAAGAGCAAGAGCCATAACACAAATCATAAAAACAAATTATGCACAAGAACACGACCCTTGTAATATTTGCACTCTAACCATCATCTATTTGCGTGTACAGATATGGCTAGTACGCTAGAGTCATCCACTCCTGCCTTGGGTGAGAGGTACCCTCGTTACTTTTCACAAATATTTCACATGGTCTTTCCAGTGCTTGCATGTGAATGGGATTTGATAGGTACGCTAGCATGTGAGAGGAATTTTGAGGAGTTAGAATGGCCGATACGTCTCTTGACCACGTCTGATCCATACTTAGTAGAGAGCGTTTCTCCCATTGCACAAGCCTACCCTTTTGACCAAGATGACTATGGGCGTCTAGTGACCTTCTTAGTAAACATGGGCACCTATGATGAAGAAGAAAATTTACACGACTACACGGATGGCACATATGGTCTCATGGATGATGACTTTGTTTATCTCGACGACGAGGATAGGGGTTTAGCCTTAGGGTTTCCCCCCAACCTCTACAATATCCTATTCCCTCGACTCTCTAGGGGGAGTGCAAATAATTAGGTTAGGATTCCTTATGTTTTTTGTTGTGTTCAATAAGTGTTGGTACCTTTTCCCACTAATGTGCCTCCTAGAGGTATTCGTTTTGTTTCCTCGTGTGTACAGGAGCGTGTTGCTATTGATAGGATTTGGACCTTCATGGAATCTTTATCTCGACTCACTCTTCAAATCAAGCGCGACCATCGACACAAATAGGTGTTTCTTGTCCATTAGGATTGCCCCTTATCTTTTTTGCATCTATGATTGTCTGCTTTAATTGTGATTGGTAGGATAATATCCAACACATTTGCTTAGTAACAAACATTTAATTCAATGTAATTTTTTGTCATAATCACTTGTTTAGGTTTAAAAATCAAGCAGTCCGACTAAGATAGTTTGACCAAGTTAGGTGTTAGAGATCTTCTCTTAATACCATGGGGAATGCCTTCCTAATAATGAATGGTTACTTAGGTTCTTAATCCGATTTAGGCAGCATTGTGTGAAATGTACTAGATCTTTCTAGTGGGCTTCACCCTATTGACCTTTAGCTTAAGTATTATAAAGGGAGTTTACTAGTGTGATGAGCCTGGGGAGGTGTATCAGTGTTATATGACCCCCCAAAGTTACAAAATTAAAATGCTGAAAATGAACAAACAAAAAATCAAAGTGCCAGACTGTAAAATCTTAAGCTGGAAGAGAAATCTTAGCTTGATTTGGTACTTCACTCACATGTATTACCTATGGTACTAGAGCCCTAGAGGTTCCCAGTGTGGGCGCTTTTCCTTGAAAAGCAAAAAACCCAAGGCATACAAAATAAGCACACACATCAAATTGAATCACTGTGAAAAGACTTTGGGGGGTCAAAGAAAAAGTAATCAGTCAGGCGATGATTTCATGAGAAATTCCTTTTATGGTAGCTTAACTACAAGGTCTTCTAGATATAGCCTCTAGTCATCCCTCGAACATGAATCCTTGGCTCTCGCGGTTAAACAACTTAATTGACCACAGAAAATTAAGAAGCTTACCCATGGTATTAATATTCGATCTCTAGTGCCTTTCAACCGTCAAATTAGCGACCCCAGACTTGTTTAATTTTTTACCTTTACATCTGTTTATGCATTTGATTACATTGCAATTGAATGTTCATTGCTGACAAATTGTTTGAAATTCTTTTACCAATCAATTTGTCTACCTAAAACTGCATATGCTTTTTAATCACTTATGAGAATGCAATTACTGTGCCAATGTTGTTTGATTTTGCAGTGACTGAAGAAGGCTAAGGACATTCATCTCAAATGCTCTTCCACCTCGACGAACGAGCTTCAACTCAATAGCTTCCGAGGATGGAATCTACATTAGGAAGGGGGGCATGTTAACCCTCACGGTTCACGGACACCCCATCACCTACGACGGACGTGTATTATGTATTTGGTAGAGTCAGGTACCGGGCTTGTCGGACCAATAGGAAAAGGGTAAGAGTGATCGCCGATGAGAGGCGCACTCTAACTGGGACATTCAAGGGATTAGTTGGCTAAGCATGGGCGCCCAAGTGTGAATGGGGTGAGCTCATATAAAAGCCAACTAAACCTAAAATTCACTCATTCTCTCATTTGTGCAATAGAAGAGTGCTCTTGCTCCATCTCCATCTCCATCTTCTTCTTCTTCACCTCCTTGTGTGTGTGTGTGTGTGTGTGTGTGTGTGTGTGTGTGTGTGTGTGTGAGAGAGAGAGAGAGAGAGAGAGAGAGAGAGAGAGAGAGAGAGAGAGAGAGAGAGAGCGATCGAGCATTGCAACGGCACGACGGCGGTGAAGCGGTTGAGCGCGACGTAGCGGCGTCTCCTTCTTCTTCGCAGCGAGGAATCCTCCACGGCAGGAGCATAGAGCAGTGAGTGACACACCATTGCCCTCTTTTGAGCTTACTAGTTAAGCTAGTTGTGTGCTTGGAGCCGTCTATGGCTCGCACACAGTGTTAGGCAAGGCCCTTGCTTCGACAGTGCGGCAAGGAGCGCACAGGCGGCGTGGTCGTACTCTCTCTCTCTTTTCTCTCTCTCTCTCTCTCTCTCTCTCTCTCTCTCTCTCTCCCCCGCTGCCAAGGCCGCTCTCTCTCTCTCTCTCTCTCTCTCTCTCTCTCTCTCTCTCTCTCTCTCTCACCATGCAGCCGAAGCGCAAAGTCCGGCTCTCTCTCTCTCTCTCTCTCTCTCTCTCTCTCTCTCTCTCTCTCTCTCTCTCTTGGAACGCAGGCGTCCAAGCCTTTAATATAACATTTCATTTCATTTTTCTCTCTCTGGGAACACAGGTGGCCAGGCCGTACTCTGCCGGCTCTCTCTCTCTCTGTCTCTCTCTCTCTCTCTCTCTCTCTCCACCTCTGCGTGTAGTCGTCTCATTGATCGCACGACTGTAGTGCACACCATCGAGATTGGTCGGACGAAGGAGGTAGCGCCACATGGCAACCGGAAACGCTTCCCCTTTTATCTATAGTTTAGATATATATTAGTACCACCCAAGGAGCCTCTCTCTGCCCCTCTCCCCCCTTTTATAGCGTGCAAAAGGGTTTTTTTTTTTTTTTTTTGGGACTTTAGGCTTCAAGTTACAGATTCCGACTCTTATTAAAGGGTTCTCTCTTTCCAGATATGATGTTAGTATATCGTTATAGAATATATATATAGAGACACACATCCCCTACCTCTACCTCAAATTTTGTACTTATTAAATAGAGTTGGCACATTCACTCTTACACTAAAACTTCCTCATTTCCTTTTCAATCAAGTTTTCTCCTTGACACTAAAATCATTTTTCCAAAAACTTGGCAAACCAACGTATGAGAAATAATAGTGACGAATAGATGAAAGTTGGGTGTGTTCAGGCCAAATTACACCCAACTTGCAACTGTCGTAGGTTTCCTCGCTTTCAAATATAAAAATTTTAGGTAAATATCAAGAAAGACTACCTCGAGCACTGCTTGACACCCTTCCCATTAAATTCATGTCAAAGTGCAAGTGCTCGATCTCAACTAGCTCAAGGATAAGCTCGTGGTCATTACCCTTGAAAATGAAACCTTTTCTATTGCCATATGCATATAACTAAGTGGGTATAATATCTCTTGGCCTCCATTCCCAACTATGCCAAAGAAGCCATGGTAGCCAACATTTATGGGGGGGGGGGGGGGGGGGGGGGGGGGGGGGGGGTTTGTTTCTCATGGTCTCCTATGGCTAGATACATGTATGGCGTGTTTAAAACCACTAGGTACCTGTCACAGACTCAACTTTGCAAAGGGAGAAATACGATTGTACTTTTTTCAATGTTGCACCATGACAGACTCTCTCTCTCTCTCTCTCTCTCTCTCTCTCTCTCTCTCTCTCTCTCTCTCTCTCTCGTGTTTTCTTAACCCTAGGCAAAAGGTTTTCTTGGCTCTCGACAATAGAAAATTAGAAATCACATTGCATATTGGCAACAGATATTTGTGCTACTTGAAACTAGAAAATTGTGCGCATTGTGAGTAAGATATGAGACGCGAGGATACTCCTACAAACTCTTGTGTCATCTTATGGATGCTACTGCTTCCACCATGCCTCCATTATCCAATCATGTAACATTCTAATGCTCTCTCTCTCTCTCTCTCTCTCTCTCTCTCTCTCTCTCTCACACACACACACACACACACACACACACACACACACACACACCGATCAGAAATAACCTCAAAAGCTCTCTCTCTCTCTCTCTCTCTCTCTCTCTCTCTCTCTCTCTCTCCCACCACCCCCTCCTCCCTATATGTACAAAAGTAGCTCCCACCTCTCCAATTATGCCCAATCATGGAGAATTTTTCATTTGACTTGAACAGCCTCTTGTTTGATATGGAGGATAACTAGCAAGGGGTAGATTTCTCATGATCGCCACTCCCACGTAATTGCACATAGCCATCTCTCTCGATTGCATTGTAGCCTCTCTCGATTGCATCTCAACTTTCGTCCCCTACTATAGTGACAACCTAAGTCGCTCATATATTGTCACCCTTAGAGCGTTTTCATCTGTCCATTCACAAAGTCATGCCAATTGAAGCTATTTGATGACCCTCCACCATGCACCACCTTTGCTAATGCCATTGGTTCCATCGGCACTAACAACAATATTGCAACACCTTCAACTAATAAGGACCTTATCGAGAGTACACCCTTCACCAAGAAGGGCTTTGAGTCATCTCGTGGTGAGTGGCAAGCTAGAAGAATTTGAAGAATGCAAACACAAAAGGCTACTCATAAGATGCCCACCACAATTGATTCAACCGTCAATCATGGCAATTGCAGTTTGGAAAAGCTCGTGTTTTGGTGAACATGTTAATTTTGTCTGCATGAGTTCTTGGCCAATGTACAAGGTAGATAGGAGGTCTTGGTCCTTGGATGATTGCCGACTCAATGTAGTCAAATGGTGTAAAAATGACAGAATAACATAAGGTCCCTTGCAATGCATGGACGAATGGCAGGATATTTTCCCAATTGTTAGGAAAATATGGCATTGGGATAGGCATGTACCTTTCGGAATGAACTCTTGGGGCCAAATGAACCCTAAAGAGTGGATAGCTAATAACTTCCCAAGGTGTTATGGAGAGAAGATCAGCTACCCAATCCTCGATCAAAGATTCTCAAAGTACTCATTAGTTGATCCAAGTAATAACTCTATTGATATCTCTTAGGTAAACTTTGGTAAGCTTCTCTATAAAATTTAATGCCAAATGTTTTGTTTGTTTTCTATGGCATAGTGTTATTTGTGTATAATCGAATGTGTACCTAGTTCTTCTAGTCTTAAAAGAATTGCAATTCACCACCTAACTGAGCAAGGTGAGGCCTCATCATCAATGCCAAGCGATGATCGTAGTTCGAATGGCAAAAAACGAGGGTAAAAAGAGGGGAGGGTTGTCGGGGTGAAGTGCGAAGTTTAGGGCATATCCAAAAACTTGGTAGAGAGAGTGAAGAAGACGGGTCAACAATGCTCAAAAGCAACCAATTGAGGAACTACTAGCTTTGCAAGAGTGTCAAACCAAGGCTGTAGAAGAGCAAATGGTGATGCTTCAAAACTCCATTTGCACACTCACCAATTTGGTGGGTGCTTTTTTAGCTAAGCAAGGGTAAATTGGTGGCAACCAATTACTTTTGTACTATCTCCTTCTAAAATGTATTGTGAATTTAATGTGCTTAACTCCTCTCTCTCTCTCTCTCTCTCTCTCTCTCACACACACACACACACACACACACATGCTCTTCATGATTCCTACATTGTATCAAAGCATGGTTGAAGGTTAAAATTGTTTAAGATTTGTTAGTCTTGTATTCATAAAAATGATCATAAATCCCTTCTTTACTATGGTTAAGTTTAAGTTTTTTTAATAATACCACTTAACCATAATATCCCCTCTCTCTCTCTCTCTCTCTCTCTCTCTCTCTCTCTCTCTCTCTCATGCTCGGCATGATTCCTACATTGTCTCAAAGCATGCACTATGAAAATCTTTAATTGTTTATCGTGGGTTTCTATTGCATTTTGTAGAGTCCAAAATCTGGAGAGGGAAGAGAGAGGGAGGGGGACTTTTTTTCATTTCAAATATTATCGTATATACTTTTGTGCTTATTATCGTGATACTTGTCTCTGTTATTTTCATGGAAATTATCGCGTTTATTTTCAAAACGCGGTGTAGTGCTTAAAACATTCAAATTTTGGTTTAAGCATTCTCTCCCTCTCAAATTTTGGTGTTTTTCTCTCTTTTAACAAAACTTAACGAACATTATATAAAATTTTCAAATTAAAAAAAAGAAAGATATGAAAACATGTAACAATAGTTAGTTGTGGGATTAAGTAGCTAAATTAATCACTATCATTTGATTAACATAATTTAGTATTGTTTCACAAAATTAAAGTGAAGAAGAGAGAGATGAATGGATAACATAATAAAAAACTTTTATAACTTTATACAAATGTTTATGAATCATCTTCCAAAAGATCATTTTCGTGAAAATTATCACGTTTATTCTCGAAACCCAATTTAACCTTTAAACATTTAAATTTTGGTTTAAAGATTCCCTCCTCAAATTTTGGTGTTTTCTTCTCCCTTAATAAAACTTAAAGAACATTAAATGAATTTTTTAAAAAATAAGACATGAAATCATGGAACAATAGTTAGCTATGTGGGTCACACTTGGTTATTAATTGAATTTTTTTTCTAAAAAATACATGAAATCATGGAACAGTAGTTAGCTATGTGGGTCACACTTGGTTACAACTAAATTAATCATTATCACTTGATTAACATAATTTAACATGCTTCACAAAATTAGAGAGAGGAAGAGAGGAAGAGAGGAGGGAGAGATGAGTGGATGACATGATCAAAACCTTTCATAACTTTATACAAAATGTTTATGAATCATCTTCCAAAAGATCCCTACAAGAAGCGGCATCCGATTCTAAGCACATGGCTTATAAATCAATAAAGAGAGAAATAGAATTGTCATGTGGATGCGTTGGCTTCATCATCTTTTAATTCCTCATCCTTCATCTCATCATCATCATGGCATTCATTTTCGCTAAGATTTGCTTCTATCGGATTTGAATCATCAATCTCCCTCTCCTACGTCTTCCTCTCATCCAAAGTAGGAGGTGGAAGAGAGTCTAAGATGGTCTCCACTTTATTAGTGACAAAAATGGTTCTTTCCCGAGGTGTTACGAAAATTACGAACCAAAGTTTTGGTTGGTGGATTATTGAGATATATATGACCTATAGAAGAGAACCTCAAAGTGAGTAACATTGGTATACTTAATGTTACAAGCAAATAAGAATAAAAAAGATAGTCACTCACCTGTTCACAATTGCATACCAAAACTAAATTGTCATACCTCTATGTGTGATGCACACTAGCGTTCACCATGTAGAGGCCATTCTCATGCCGTTTAGACACATTTGCAAACCACTTGCACTTGAAGATGAAGGTATGAAAGGTTCTAAAATTAACCTTTATTATCCTTTTAATAGTTTCACAGTACTTAGCTTCATCACCACCTGTGTCAAAGTTGCCCATGATTCCACAATCCATGGTGGTTCTATGCTCGTCAATGTGGCGCATACGAAAGTGACGACCCTTTGACCACATAGAGTTAAAACAAAGGCACTACAAAATAGGAAAATATCTTTTATCAATTATAAAGATAAAAGCAAGAAAAAACTATACAATATGGTTTAGGTATACGAGTACTCTACCTTTGGTACGCAGCCTCGTGTATACTCCCATTCTTTGCCAGTGATGTCTTCTCCACGCGCATTTGCTTCGGTCATTCTCTCATGAATCCACTCCGCACTAATGAGATATGGGAAACATGCAAAGTGTTTAGGCACTAGGAGTGTCCTCTTTCCTCCATGTACTTGTTTCCATGATTTTCTCTCTTGCAAACGCCTTGCCTTTTTCATTGTCCACAAGTCCACCCACTTGGTCATAACCTTTGCATTGAGAATACAATAGTTATTGATCACTTGGGATAGATTCGTATCCATGTTAATAATTTTCCCTTTCCACTTGGCAAGTGTGAAGTCATCCTTGCATTCTCTTCGTCTGACCATATGCGAGGCATTGAGGGATCAACTTGTGCCAAATACTCTGAGATGTAAAAAAATGTCTCTTACAAGATCCAGCTTTCGGCTATACACACCTCTGGTTGAGACCGTAGGCGCAAAAAATCTTTGAGATTTTTTAAAAACCTCTCTAAAAAGAACATCCATCGTGCGTGCACTACTCCGCATATTACGTGTTGGGGTGGTAAAGCCCAATGTGCTGCGTCTAAGTGTTGGGCGACCGGAGACTAACCGGGAACTAACACTGGCCATTTAGTCTACATAAAAGAATAAGGACTCATAACCCTAACACTATTGTGTTTGGAATCCATCCAAACCTATGTCTCCTCTCTTTTTCTATCTTCTCTATTGCTGCACAGACATGTTCTCGCACGCGCACTTCAACTGGTATCAGAGCTCAGGGATTGGGAGCACCATTGGAGCTCAGCAGGAAGTGTTGGGTATGCAAGCTCGGTAATGGGCGTCTAGCCTGTGGGAGAATCCCCTTTTATGAAGCATGCAAGTGGCTTCACTTGGAGTCCAAGTTATGCATGACAAGTTTGTCTTTTATATTGTAGGCTTTCAATACAATGAATAGAGTGTGTTTTGTCCTTGCTGTACCGAGTCTCTCTCTCTCTCTCTCTCTCTCTCTCTCTCTCTCTCTCTCTCTCTCTCTCTCTCTCTCTCTCTCTCTCTCTCTCTCTCTCTCATTCTCTGCAGCATGCTATCTCCAGAGCATGGCACCTCACCGCCAACACCTACCATAACTGCAACACCTAGCAATTGGTATCAGAGCTTGTACCCAGCCTCGGCTTGTGCTTGACTTGAAGACTGGGCGGGAGCAGCCGCTTAACAAGCAGAGAAAAGGCGCCGTCACCTGCAAAAATGGAGTAAAACCACCATCAACAGGTGCACCATATGCTAAGCTACGAGTGTCGACACTGAAGCGCCTTGCATATCTGCCTCTGTGCGCTGCTCTGAGGCAATCCGTCATCGGCGCTGTCTGCTACATGCCCCTCGCTGTTTGTGAAGTTTTTTTTTTGCATTAGAAATACCTAAGGCTTGTCCGCCCATTCTACTCTTGGACGCCCCCCATGCAAGAGGTGCTTCACACCTTCAAAGCCAACTTTGTGGGTGGTCTTCTTCCATCCGTAAACTGAAGGGGAATTCAAGAGCTACTTTTCACAGTTTGGCAAAGTTATCAAGAACCAAATCATGCTAGAGCATGGTACTGGGAGATCTTGAGGTTTCAGATTTATTACCTTTGATGATGAGCAAGTAGTTGATAATCTTTTGTCAGAAGGACAAACGCTTGAGCTGGAAAAGGTCATTTCCTATTTGATTCACATGTCCATTTATATGGAAAAAGGAAAAATCCACAATCAAAACTCGTCTGAAAAGACAACTAGTGAAGGCTATTTCGATTATTTGCTTCAAGCACTTGGCATATCAACAGATGCAGCACATAAAGAACTACTTCAAGATTGTGGTACCAGTTTCACAAACTACTTTTGCCAGTTTAGTGTCATATATCTTTTTGCTTTAGTCTATTGTCAAAACAATCATACTCTTTTTAGTCAAAGCCTTGTTGTCAGTTATTATCGTGCTTGTAAGTTGTCATCATGTCGAAATTGTACGAGTTATTGACACTGCCACATAAAAAAGTGGTAAGACCACCCTTTGTTGTTTGGTTGAGTTTTGGTATGTCTCACACTGATAGTTGTTTGAGGGAAGTACACACACACCTATGCTATAGTAAAGGCGGGGACTTCTACTCATGGTTTAAAGAGATTGGGCTCTGCCATGGTCTCTGTCTCGAGTCCATTGTCAGTGGTTTGGGCTTGGGGGGGGGGGGGGGGGGGGGGGGGGGGGGGGGGGGGTTGTTGGGTATGCGAGCCCGATAATGGCGTCTAGCCTGTGGAAAATCCCCTTTTATGAAGCATGCAAGTGGCTTCACTTGGAGTCCAAGTTATGCATGGCAAGTTTGCCTTTTATATTGTAGGCTTTCAATACAATAAATAGCATGTGTTTTTTCCTTGCTGTACTGAGTCTCTCTCTCTCTCTCTCTCTCTCTCTCTCTCTCTCTCTCTCTCTCTCTCTCTCTCTCTCTCTCTCTCTCTCTCTCTCTCTCTCTCTCTCTCTCTCTCTCTCTCTCTGTGCAGCATGCTATCTCCAAAGCATGGCACCTCACCGCCAACACCCGCCATAGCTGCGACACTAGCAGGGAGGCAGACGGAGAAGTAGCAAAACTACAACACGTTTTTGTAGATATGTTTTGGCCTACCAAAACGTCTTCATTCAAATCGATTTTCGTGACTTCTAAGTGGTCTTTTGTCCTCTTCAACTTTGCAGAAGAAAGTTTTCTCAAAATCTTCACCAATTTTGAGATACGTCACTGAGACTGCCTGAAGGTCGTGAAGTAGAAGCTGCAGATTTTTATAGATCTGTTTTGACTTATAAAAACAGCTTATTTCATGTCCATTCCCCCTATCCCCCACCGTTTTCGCGTGGTCTACAACTTTGCAGAAGGATGTTTCTCCAAATTTTGCACAGTTTGAGAGATATTCAGTTCAGACAACAGGGTGGTCTACCTTCGTCGGTTCTTCTGCGTACAGGTTTTCGTTGCAGACTCTTTCTGCAACCTTTGTCACATGCATATTTGATGTAAGGTGTTGAGGGTCTGTTAAATCAGACAAACCGCCACAGAGGTTACAGAAAAGGGTTTCTGTGGTTGACGTAAGATCTTATGCGGTTTATGTATTGTGATGGAAACATGCAAAGCCTATTGTTGAAGGTCGTGATAAGGTTTTATTGAGCTGGGGGATTCTCAAATGTGGAGATCCTTTCGGTGATACAGGTTTTGGAGCGAGTCCCTGACATCCCCATAGTTTCGGCATCGACATAGGATGTATGCTTATACGGTTAGTGCAATATTGATGTGCATCTGCTGACCCGTCATTGTTGGCATTGTTGTCATCTTTATGCGTATGCGTTTGACAATGTTTAGTTGGTCAGAGATACTCTTCTAGAGTTGTAGACATTGTGACAGTTCTTTGAGATTACATCTTTTTAGTTTAGCCACTTTGATCAACATTTTAGTCATTGTACACATTTGTTTTGTGTTCAGAAGTCAGTTTTACAGAGACCCTGTCGAAATTTTTCAGGTTTTCTATAATCTTCTTTAGTGCAGCGGATCTATCATTTTTTTTCCTTGTCGAGTGATGGTTTCATCATCAGAGAACTCTTTGTTCAACATTGAGAAGTTAGATGGCATTAACTTTCCATTTTGGAAGGAACAAATTTACAATGTCTTAGTACAGAAGAAGTAGGCCCGATTGATAAAGATGAAGGGGATAAAGCCTGAGGATATGGACGAGTATGATTGGCAAGAATTGGATGAGCTTGCAAGGTCCACCTTCATGCTGACTTTGTCAAAGAATGTGTACTTCAATGTGAACATGGAAAAGACTAGCTATGAGCTGTGGAAGAAATTATGTGACCTGTATGAGAAGCAAAGTGCAGCATCACAGGTTTATTAGCTGAAAAAGTTAAATGATCTAAAGAGGGATGGGGGCACACCCATGTGCAACCATCTCAATGAGTTCAACACAATTTTCAGTCAGCTTCTTGTGCAGGGAGTCAATTTCGACAATTCGGTCAAAGCAATGTTCTTGCTAGTTACGTTGCCAAAAAGTTGGCATACTTTTTGCACAGCCATAAGGAACTCAACACCTCCTGATGGTTTAACATGTGCTGATATTGAGGGAAGTTTGCTTACTGAAGAGGTTAACAGGAAGAATCTTGATACTTCTCGTGGTACTAGCAATGCTCTTGTTATTCATGGTCGATCACAAGAAAAGGGCAAGCAGAATCAGAGAGGAAAATCTCATAGCAAATCACGTGGCCGAAAAGACATTGAGTGTTATCATTGTCACAAAAAGGGTCATATGAAGAAAGACCGTCGAACGTAGAAACAAGAGAAAGGTAAAGACAAGAAGTCAGAAGAAGGCAAAACTAAGGAAAGCAGTATAAAGATTGAAGAGATCAACAATGTTTTTGTTGAAGATTTTGATGAAGACATTTATTTCACATCTGCCATGGATTCATCATTTTTGTTTGCCAATGATGACTATGCTTTACAAGATTGGGTTATTGACTAAGGTGCATCATTTCACGTGACTCCTCGCAGAGAGTGGTTGAGTGCATATGATGCAGCCCGTAAAGGTCGTGTTCATCTTGGCAATGATTTTGCTTGCAACATAGTTGGTGTCAGCGATGTGCAGCTAAAATTTCAGAATGGTTCTTCATTCATGCTCAAGAATGTGAGACATGTGCCAAAGCTTACCAAAAGCTTGATTAGTCCAGGACAATTAGATGACGCAAGATATTACTGCACATTTGGTGATAGTTCGTGGAAGATCATCAAAGGTTCTTTAGTGGTAGCATATGGTTCAAAGTCTGGGACTTTGTACATGCTACATGTATCCAATGTTAAAAACCATGTAATTTGTGTAACGGAGCAGCCAAGTGTTTCTTTGTGGCATCGCCGGTTAGGATATATGTCTCAAAAGGGAATGTGCCTGGATTTAATTTCTCAGACTTTTCAATTTGAGAGCATTGTCTTTATGGTAAACAAACACACTCACCACACAAAAGGGGAAGCACTTGGAAAAGTGATCCATTAGAGTTAGTACATATTGATATGTGTGGACCTATGCCTAACGTATCCATGGGAGGTTCATTGTACTTTGTTACATTCATTGATGACTTCTCAAGGAAAGTGTGGGTATATCCTCTCAGGAAGAAGGATGAAGTTCTTTCAAAATTTTAGAATTTTGTGGCATTAGTGGAGAATCAGTCTGGCAAGAAAGTCAAGTGCTTAAGGTTAGACAATGGTGGTGAGTATGTCACTAAAGCCTTTCAATTTTTTTGTGATTCCAAAGGTATCAAAAGAGAGTTGACTGCTCCATATAATCCTCCACAAAATGGTGTTGCTGAGAGGATGAACCGTACCATACAAGAGAAGTTACGTAGCATGTTGTCTAATGCAGAGTTGCCTAATGGATTGGGCGGAAGCGTTAGCAACTACTGTCCATCTTATTAATAGATCTCCTAGCAAGGCTTTAGATGAGAAGGTACCTGAAGAGCTTTGGTCTGGGAAGCCACCTTCTTACAAGCATCTTAGAGTCTTTGGCTGTGAAGCGTATTGCCATGTTTCAAAGGAGTTTCGAAGCAAGTTGGCTCCTAAGTCAAAGAAATGCATATTTCTTGGTTATGGCAATCCTAGCAAGATGGGATTTCGGTTATGGGATGCTGAAGCTAAAAAGATAGTCTGCAGTAATGACGTATAATTCAATGAAGAAATATGCATAAGAAGCATGTGCATACAGTGGAGGTCATGAGAGTTATCTTCCAAGAAGATGGTAATATCATCAATAGGATTGAAGTGCCTAATGTCAGACAACAAGTACAAAATCCTCCTGTAGTACAAGATGTTGCTGAGGGACAACCAACTCAAGCAGCTATTAGAAGGTCTACAAGAGTTTCAAGGCCTCCTGATAGATTTACTCCCTCATTGAACTACATTATGTTGACAAATTGCGGAGAGCCTTCCTGCTATAAGGAAGCCATGTCAATGGATGACAAGGCAAAGTGGGAGAAAGCTATACAATCAAAATGGACTCGTTGCATAAGAGTCAAACTTGGAAGTTGGTTCGGTTGCCTAAAGGTAAAAAGGCATTACCATGCAAATGGGTGTACAAGCAAAAAATTACACCTCATGATAATAAACCCAAGTACAAAGCATGACTTGTTGGTAAAGGATTTAAGTAGCAGCAGGGTATTGACTTTGATGAGATCTTTTCTCCGGTTGTCAAGATGACTACTCTACGGTATGTACTTGCGTTAATTGCTAAAGACGACATGGAACTTGACCAGATGGATGTCAAGACGACGTTCTTGCATGGTGATATTCAAGAATAAGTTTATATGCCGTAGTCAGAAGGTTTTGTTGGGAAGGGAAATGAAGACTTGGTGTGCCAGTTAGAAAAGACTCTTTACGGTCTAAAATAGTCATCAAGGGAGTGGTATCGTAAATTCTACTCGTTCATGCTCTCTCAAGGCTACAAACGTAGACATATGGACCATTGCCTCTACACTAAGCGAGCTAAAGATGATAGTTTGTTGATTTTGGTCCTATATGTGGATGATATGTTAATTGCCAGGAAATGCAAGGATGAGATTTCAGCCTTGAAGTTAGAGTTACATGCAAACTTTGAAATGAAAGACGTGGGTGAAGCAAGCCATATCCTTGGCATGCGCATTAAGCGAGACAAATGCAAGAAATTGGTCTATTTGTCTCAATCTGAGTACATTGTTAAAGTGCTCAAACGTTTCAATATGGAGAAGGGAATGACATTGAGTACTCCATTGGCTCCATATGCGAATCTTTCTAAAAATGATTGTCCTAAGTTTGAAGAGGAAAAGGCTGAAATGGTAGAAGTTCCTTATTCATCTGCAGTTGGGAGTTTGATGTATGTTATGATTGCTACACGTCCTGATATTGCTTTTGCAATGGGAGTTGTTAGCAGATATATGTCAAATCCAAGCAAGAAACATTGGGAGGCAGTGAAAGGGGTAATGCGATATTTGAATGGTACAAAAGGCGTGCATTTGCTTTGGAAGAAAGGAAGCATGTGTAATGGGTTATACACGGATGCAGATTATGCAGGAGACTTCGACAAGAAAAGGTCCATTTCACGTTATGTTTTTGAATTCACTAGAGGTGCAGTTTTATGGTGATCTCGTTTGCAAGATTGTGTTACCTTGTCTACTATAGAGGTTGAATATGTTGCAGCTTCAGAAGCTTGCAAGGAAGCTATATGGCTTGGTCGGCTGGTGGGAGACTTGAGAATCAATGTTGAGATGCCTGTGTTACATTGTGATAGCCAAAGGGCTATACAATTGGCAAAGAATCCGGTGTTTCATGCAAAGACAAAGCATGTGGATGTGAAGTATGTAACATTTAATGGCCTAGTAACTTGTGTGTAGCGGAAATGAGCATGAACATAGTTAGCATTTCATTAGAATAAATTCCTAATGAGAATAACAAGAGTGCTTGGGTGAAGAGAGCAACAAAAATCATAACACCTAGTTAGATAGCATGATCAATACTTCAAAAGAGAGAGAAATTAAGCTATTGACAACAGTTGAGGACCGGATTTTCATGGAGCCGGTCCCCCCTCCAAAAGGCTTTGTATTATAGGTTTTTCCCGTCAAGAGAGACATTTTACAGTACAATTCTTTGTGTTCCTTCAAAACTAGCTAGTGCAATGAAGATGGAATCTTCAAGCATTAAGCAAATTACTTATTAGACACAACATCAATCCCCTCACGGTCTCAGACCCAAGACCTCACACACCTTCGAAGATGGTGAGAGCTAGTGGGGTATGAGAGTAGATCGAGAGGAAGAGGGAGTAGTCGTACGAGAAAGATGTACATCTCCTCACATAATCACTCATATTAGCATATCATAGCTTAGTAATTAGCATGGTAGAGGAGATGAGCATGCATTGAAGCTTAGCTCTTAGTTGGATTTGCATCACAAAGCCAAGAGTTGTTGGTGTAGGCCTCCCTTCTCAGAAGCTTGGA
This sequence comes from Adiantum capillus-veneris, assembly GCF_014529385.1. Lineage (NCBI taxonomy): Eukaryota > Viridiplantae > Streptophyta > Polypodiopsida > Polypodiales > Pteridaceae > Adiantum > Adiantum capillus-veneris. The sequence continues at coordinate 75,625,497 of NC_140956.1, read as the reverse complement.
GTAGGTGATAAGCTTTACATTAAAGCTTGAGAAGGAGAGAGGGAGTCTTCTTGATTCACACATGAGCTTGTGTGAGTGGGTGTGGAATAATGATGAGAAAATCAGCCCGCTCTCTCTCTTGGTCGACCGCTCATGCTATTTCCTCTTGCTGACACCCCATTGGACCTCTTCAAGATTAGCCAATAGGATTTCAGGAGCATAAGTGATAGCCTTCTGAGATGCGTCCCCCTTTTCCATTTTGTGAGAGCTTTAGCTAATTAAATAATGCAACTAAACTCTCATTGGACCCCTTTGTCTGCTGGCCAATAGGAATCAGGCGAGCCATTGGGCTAGTGAATGCTCATTGGACCCCTTGGGAGACTGTCCAATATCTTCTAGAGATCTTAATTCTTATTGGTTCTTTTATTAAGTGTTTTTAAATTAATTAAACTAGATTTACTCTAGCCTAATTCTCATTGGTCCACCTCCATGGCCATCCAATAGGATTTGAGTACACCTTGTGGGCATTTGGCCCAGGGAGCTGACATGTGTCCCTCATTCCCTTTGTGTAAAGGAGGCTTGTGAGTGTGTGTGTGTGTGTGTGTGTGTGTGTGTGTGTGTGTGTGTGTGTGTGTTTCTCTCTAATCCCCTACTTGCAAGGCTCGCCCCCTCCAATGTAGGAAGCATGAAGACTTTTGTACACACACACACACACACACACACACACACACACACACACACACACACACACACACACAAAGAATCCAATTTTTATATGCTTTGACCATTGGACACAACCTTTGATTTTTGGAACCTTAGCTTTTTGGAAGTCTTAATGGGCTGAAACTTAGGGTCTTTAAATCCCATTGTTGCACATTGCTCTTTTGCAGATGGCCCTCCCTTTGGATCCCTATTTTCCCTCCTTTGGATCCCTATTGTGGCCAGTCTACCAGCTTAAACAATATCTAGCTTTTTCTCCCCTGGCACTTTCCCATATTAAATGATCAGTTTAACATGAGAAAATCATTTAGGAGAATTAGATATTAGTTATTATCACATTACCTCTGTCTTGAAATCATAGTCGTCCTCGACTATGGGATAAAGAAGATAAAGTCTATTCATTAGTCCTTTTTCTAGCGGGTAGAGGATCCCTATGTTACTCTACGGCATCGTTCCAGAATGGATGACTAATCCATTTGGCGCTTAAGAGCCTAAGGCGCCGCAAGCATGTCTGCACATTAGTTCTATCAATCTTCCATAGTAGAGTGACAAGCTCTGGTGTTTGGGAGATGTCGTCTCCGTAAAGTTGATCTAAGCATGCATACTACTTTACATTTGTGCGCAATAAAGAAAAAGAGAGTCTTATAAGACAAAAACTTTTTTCATTTTAAACATTTGTACATTTGCTTACTCTACGGAAGCATTGTAAGCATTGACGAGCTTTAGGTTATCCTTTAATTGTATGCCTTGCATCCATCTAGCATCTTCAAAAGGATAATTCTTAAACTTAATAAGATATTGCCGGATAGTCTTACCGCCTCTTAATACCTTGTCTTTATGTCGGAGAGTGGACTCGGGCTGCAGCACCTTTTCTTGGTCCTTGATCTCCGGTGGGTCTTCAATAGTTGGTTCTTGAGGTGTCTCTCCTTTGTAAGGCTTTAGTAGGCTCACATGGAAAGCATTGTCTATGAGCCAATGGCTGGGCAACTTGAATTGATAGGCCATCTCATTAATTGGCCTAAGAACTGGAAGGGACCATAGTACCTTTTTTCTAACTTAGCATAGTACTTTTGGTGTCCCGTAAGATTCTTGCCCGTCGTGTGCCTTAATCAATCCTTTGGAAATTTAAGTAAAACCCAATCATTTTATTTAAAGGCTTGGGCTCTTCTGTGCTTATTAGCAACAACCTTTTGCCTTTGCTGTGAGATAGAGATAGCATCCTTAATCTTTTGGAAAGATTCTTGTAGGTCTCGGATATACTCATCTGCAACAAAGATCTTCCCGTGTACCTTAAGTATCATGGGACTTTTTTATCTTCCCTCAATTACCTCAAAAGGTGCTTTTTCCGTGGAAGTATGTACAGTGTTGTTGTAGGCATACTCCACTAAGGGTAAGTACTTTTCCTATTGGGATCTTTGATCTACTTCCATTACATAGGCTTTTAGTAGATCAAGAATTGTTAGATTAGCTATTTCACTTTGGCTATCCCCTACTTGCAAGGCTCACCCCCTCCTATGTAGGAAGCATGAAGACTTTTGTACACACACAAAGCATCCAATTTTTATAAGCTTTGACCATTGGACACAACCTTTGATTTTTGGAACCTTAGCATTTGGAAGTCTTACCTTAGGGTCTTTAAAGCCCATTTTTGCACATTGCTCTTTTGCAAATGGCCCTTTCTTTGGATCCCTATTTTCCCTCCTTTGGATCCCTACTATGGTCGGTCTGCCAGCTTAACCAATATTCTAGCTTTTTCTCCCCTGGCATTTACCCATATTAAATGATCAGTTTAACATGAGAAAATAATTTAGGAGAATTAGATATTAGCTATTATGACAAAGTGTCACTTCATTTGTGAGGTGCTTGAGGACAAGCGATTGCAGATTGCCAAGATTCATACCACTGAGAATCCTGTTGATTTTCTCACAAAGGGCTTACCTTCAGAGAGGTTTGCACAGTGTTGAACACTCATGGGCATTGGGTAAATGATCATCGTCAATGTCTACCTATATTGTATGTATATATACATTGTCACCCAACTTAAAGGCACATTGTCCTTTAAGTAGGAGGTTGTTGGGGTGGTAAAGCCCAATGTGTTGCGCCTAGGTGTTGGGCGGCCGGAGACTAACTATGAACTAACATTGACCATTCATTCTACATAAAAGAATAAGGACTCATAACCCTAACACTATTGTGTTTGGACTCCACCCAAACCTATGTCTCATCTCTTCTTCTATCTTCTCCATTGTTGCACACACACACACACACACACACACACACACACACACGCTCTCGCACATGCATTTCATAGCGATCTCCTCCACCATGTGAACCATTGGTGGGATTTGACTAAGAAGAACCGATCAAGGAAATGCATCCTCAATGGCACACACAGTTTTCGCTACAAGTGCTTGAGCAGCCTGGATAACATCTATTTCAATTTCCTTGGAGCTCACAAATCTGCAAGAAAACACACAACACTAAGTGTTAGTTGAGGTTATTGTGTATATAAGAAAGTGTAGTTGAGTGGAGTCTTGCGGTGTAACTTTCTAGCTTTCCAAGTTTAAAAATAGTGTCCTTCACTTTTTTGTCCCAGCATACGTACATATTTACTAGAAGGATGAACTACAATGTAAATTAGAGGGAGGGAAAGTGAGAGAAAGTTATACACACAAATCATATGTGTTCTAAAAAACAAACAATATAGAGAACAGAGAAAGGGACATTACCTGAAGCATCTTGTGCCAATCATGGGACTTCAACCCATACAATTGAATGCTTCCACCTTTCTTTGCTTTTGTGAAAGCTCCCTTTAGCAACCTCATGTATCTTATGATGTGCAAATAGACGCAATGATACCCTTCACTTGGTCCAATTCTTCTTTGGATTGCATCCATGGCGCTTTAGGAAGCACAATCTTCCCATTGGGGGCACGACATGGAGTAGCAGAGAGGCGGAGAGATGTTTCAAGATCCTCAAATCCTCCCTCGCCCCCAATGAGTCCTTCTTGACCATAATGTGGTCCCTCAGGGTCATAGGGTGGGCGCTACATTCTTGAATATGTGCATGGGATCCAAGAGGTGTTGTTTTTTTAAGTCCTTCCAATATGGAAGCCTTAAAAATATGAAATATCCTAGACATATCTTTTGGTGGAGTACTCGGAGCCAGATTGTTGTTGTAGTGATCTTCCCAAATAGTTGCTCAATTTGCCATCATGAGCTTTATAGGCATCTTTCCATTTGTTGGAGCCTTGTGCTTGCTATGACCTTGGGATAAGAAACAATGGTTGTTTGGATAGATTACCTTGTGCAAGGTATCCGGCCTCTCTGTTACCAATGATGGTCCGTAAGTAGGACATGCATTGTGGCCCAATGTGGACAACCCTGCATATATATCATATCGTTAAAGAGAAGCTTCAAACTAAAGGGAGAGAAATAGAGAGAGAAGGAAAAGAGAGATGCCAAAAATCTCTCTAAGCCCAGGATAGTCGTTCATAGTCCACATAAGGATTCCCCTCACAATGGCTTCTCTTCCCTTCTTTGCAAGTGAGACATCTACAATAGGGATGCCTCTTGATAAATCCTCCAACTCCTAGATGAGGAGCTCGAGCAATATTTGCCACTTTGTACTTCCTTGACATAAGCAAGGAAAGAAGTATGTCATTAAATCTAATATCTACCTTTACCCAAATGATTTTCTCATGTTAAATTGATCATTTAACATGGGAAGATAAAAGAGAAACAAGAGCTAGAATATAGATATGTTTCTTTAGACCAAGCTCAGTATGGAGCCAAAAGGAGATGGTTTCATCTCAGTCAGGGCTCGGTTTATTGAAGAACAATGTGTGCATAATGGAGCTTAAACGACCTTAGGTTTAGCTTCATTAAAGGCTTCCAAAGGTTAGTGTAAAAGTCCTTAGACCGTAGGTTAAGCTAGGTCTATGCTTGAGATGCTTGATGACTAAGGTGCTTGGTCAAGCTAGGTATGCTCTTGAAGTAAAAGAAAATCCCTACAAGGAGGGAGGAAGTCCTTGAAGCTAGGGGCATGAGAGAGAGAGAGAGAGAGAGAGAGAGAGAGAGAGAGAGAGAGAGAGAGAGAGAGAGAGAGAGAGAGAACCCAGGCTCTTGCTAAACCCATGCATGATGACTAAGATGCTTGAGGTACTTGAAAGTCAAATAGTGGTCTACAAAGATGGGGACAAGCCACAAGAGTAGGGGGGTGGTTTGAATGGCTACTTCTTCACCCAAAGGGCACCCCTTGCTCAAAGAGGCAAATGAGACACATGTCAAGCCCCTAGCTAGGTTGCCCTCATAGTGTGCCTAAAGCCTATTGGTTGATCCCTAGAGGGGTCCAATACTAATTTAGATAATTAAATTATTTTTTTATGCATTATTCAATCCCTCTCTCTCAAAGGGGAAAGGAGGACACTTGTCCAAAGGCTATCCCTATTGCTAGTTGTGACCAAGGCTTGTGTTTGGCTAGGCTTGAGAGAGACAATGAGTCACAAGCATGAGCTAGAAGAGGGGGTCAACCATGCAAGTAGAGGGCTAGCTTAAGGGATATACTCTCTCCCACACACTCATATACACTCTCATTGTGTGAAGTGATAAGTGCAAGAACTTCATCCCTTTCTCCAAGATTGTTGAGAAGTTGAGAGCCTACACCAACACTCTTGGCTATGGAATACAAATCCAACCAAGAGCCATGCTTCAATGCTTAATCTTGTCATCTTCTTTATCATCATTACTATGCTTTAATGCTATGCTAAGCAACAAGAGTGATGATAAATAAGGAACTATTTCTTTGTTGTAAGAATGCTTCTTCTTCCTCTTCCCTCCCCTCATTCCCTACTAGCTCTCTCCACCTTCAAAGGTGTTTGAGGCCTTGGGATTGAGGTCGGGGACAAGTTAAATCTTTCATTTAGCTAAGTTATGGACATAATTGTGGTGCATGAAGCCCTCTATGTTCATTATACCATCAAGGTTTCAAGGAACACAAAGCTTGTATCGTACCAAGTCTCTCTTTATGGGGGAAAATATAATACAAAAGCCTTTTGGAGGGGGATCGGTTCCACAATCCGGTCCTCAATTGTTGTCAAGTTCTCTAATTCTCTCTCTTGAAAAGTATTATTTGTACCAAATTAATTAAGTATATTGGTTATGTTGCTACCTCTAATCAAGTTCACCCTCTATTTCTAAAAGTAGTCTCATAAAAAGTATTTCTAAAAGTAGTCTCATAAAAATGCTCAATACAATTTTCTTAATTTCACTATTCTTAATGTTCATAGGCCATTTACATTACAAAGTATATTGCCCTTCTTGGTTGTCTCCCATGGTGGAATATTGTAGTTGACAAACACCACAGGCCAAGTGCTCCATGAAGTAGACTTAGTGCATTAGGGGTTGATACCATCACTTGCTAGCCCAAGCCTCAAGTGTCGCGGCTCCAAACGAAACTTTGGCCATTGAGTTTTGATGTGCCTCCATGCAGATGAATCGGCAAGGACACACATCATTCCATCATTTGAGTGGTGGTTGGCGTGCCATGTGAGAAGCTCCACGATAGACTTGTTTTTAAACATGTGTTGAATGCGAGGGATTAATAAAATATTTCTCAATACCTTGCGAGTTAGGTGCGTCCTTTTATGATTAAGAACTACAGTGATTGATGTGCTCTACTGGTCTGTCTTTATGGCTCGTCGATTGGAGCTACGATGAAGAAGTTATGACAGTTTGAAGTTTAAGTCGATAGCAGATCCGTACCGGATTGGGCAAGTGCAGTTGAGGGGACATAAATGAAGTGAATGCACGGGCCTAAAGTGCTTACTTTGTGGAGTGTTTTGGTCTTTTAGATCAATGATCGGACTTACGGTTGCCAAGTTATGGGCCATTAAAGATTCACAAGGGGCCGGTTTCGCGCCAGTCTAGTCCGCTCGGCCAGAGTGTCATCCGAGAATTTTTGACTTCGACCAAGTTTCGGAACGTCATACAGTAATTCTTGGTTGAAATGTTGCACGTGAAAAAAATCTCATATACTGAAGATTGCTGATAGCAGGAGATGCCCAACACGGCTATGGCTTAAGCAAATACAAAGTCGGGTCTCTCTCAAAATGCAATCACCTATACTACCATCTTGAAGGTTGTGTCACGGAAAATGGCAACAAAATTCACAATGATAATGTTAGTCAAGGACTGATGGAAGAGAATGTCGTGCTAGGCATTACTTTTGCCGGCATATGTATCAAATCTGGTGCCCAAAGCAATGGAATAAATCCGCCAAAGGGGATTCAGAGTTGATGAGCTTGGCAATGCCTGGGTCGATATGTATGCCAAATCTGGTGCCCTTATGACGGAAGCCCACCGCCCAAAGGCCAAGGGCCCAGAACTAATATCAAAGGCCGCCCAAAAGCAATCAGGCCAGTGGCCGTCCGCCTGCAAACAAAGGCTGCCCATTACGCAAATTAAGGAAGGAGGGTGTGAACAAAGAAAGGCATGGCGGAAAAAGCAGTGGCGAGCAGCGTAGTAGGAGAAGATGAGGCTCACGCCGGCTGGCTGAGGGCTCAAACGAACTCGCCTGTGAAGCAAAAAATGAAAGGAACGGCAAGGCGCTCCTATTTGGAGCCAGTTGCAGCAATTTTCAAGGAGGTCACCCAACGGCCCTGCCACGTCAGCTAGGTGCGCTACCAATTAGCGACATCCCTAATAGGTTGGCCATATTTAGCAAGGAAAGTCCATGCAATCTAAAAAAAGGGGAGCTATTATAAAGAGGGAAGCGACCCTTTTGGGGAAATCTCCTCGACATTCATTAGCCATCATAATCCTAAGTTCTTTAACCAAGCTTCCATAATCCGCTTGAGCAAAACCTCCTTGATTGATTCTCATTGATTCCTTCCCTCTCTCCCGAGGAGAGAGCCAGAGGCCTTAAGCTCTAAACCCAAGCTTCCATAGTTTGTTCTAATCTTATCTAATCCTAATCTAAGCCGTCTAAGCCCATTCAAATCCAAAATTAATCCGTCTAATAACCATTATAATCCTGGGGTGAAAGCATGTATAGGTGGCCTGGAAAGTAATGTCAAGGACATTGCTTTTTTGCGCTTAAAAGTGGGTGTTTTAAAAGTGCTTCAAATCTCAAAAAGAATATCACTCTCCTAAGGTACGTCAATTAAGTCTCCTAACGTACCACAATTAATGAGAGTAAATGTAATTTACTGCTGAACGCTGGATTATTGTCCGCCGCTTCTTTCCCGCTACAACCTGTCTAAGCTTTCTTTGTCTCTGAGATCTCTCTTGGAGCTCTATCTAGCTCCTCTCTGTCTCTCTCTCTCAGAGCTCTTGCTGAGCTTTTTGTATCGCTCAGCCCCCTCTCTTTCTCCCTTTCTCTCTCTAAGCATGGCTCCTCTTGTGTCTAAGCTCGCGCGGTGCTCATCTCTCTCTCTCTCAGCACTCTTTCTCTCTCTCTCTCTCTCTCTCTCTCTCTCTCTCTCTCTCTCATGAACTCTATCTCTATAGGTTCCTCTTCTACTTGATGATTCTTGAGGTATGTAAACACTTATTATGCTTTGTTAGTATCTTGCTAATTAGTGCAATAAGTGCCATGTATTAATTAAAAGTATAGCGTGTAGTTATGATTTGTATTGTATTTCTTGTAGAGCAATCCTTTGAAAGTACTGCAACAATGGAGCATAGTGAAGAACTGTCTATTAGCTCATCGTCATTGAGTAGAGAAGCTCAACTTCAGCGCAGAAAATTAATGAGGGAATATTGGGCTGCTAAAAAACGAAAGCAACGTAAGGCAACGGTCAACTTTGTGACGGAAAGCAATACAGGGGAGATGGATGAAAGAAAGAAACGAAGGATATGTCAATCTATGGTACAACACTTTGATACATTAACCGTGGGAATGGATGCAAGTGGTAGGAAGGAAATCTTTGATGAACTTCTTCAACATCCTTGCTTCCTTACTATGCATAGTAAATCCAAACAGTTGGAAGCAATTATGTTGAGAAACATCCGCAACACTTTGAATCATGTGAAGGTCCAAAGATCTTTAGACGAGTTTTTTGTGAAGAAATCAGCAATGATGATGTTGGTGAATGGTGGAAGCAAGGAGCAAAACACTGACATGAGCATACCGCAAGCTGCCAAGCTTATGGGGATCCACAAAAGAAACTTATATTCAGCCAAACATCACTTAATAGTGTCAAGTGAATCCGATGGTTTGTTCCCTGCATCTGCGTGTCATAGAGATGATGCACGGAGAACTCACATCACTCAAACTGTTAAAGACATAGTCTTTCAATTTTGGACGGATGAGACGAGGGTGTCCCCCAACAAGAAAGATGTTTGCAGTAAGAGACTAGCTAGATGTTCATATGTAAAGCATCCAATCCACCTTCTTGAGGAGCCTCAGGTAATTGATATATTTTTTTAGCACTTTTTATTGGTGCTACAACTCATATTCCTGCTACAACATTATGTTTCTATACCACTTTTTATTGGTGCTACAACTCATTACTGCCACAACATTATGTTTCTATACTTCTTTTTATTAGTGCTACAGCTTGTTTTGGTGTTTTGCACCACTTTCTAGTGGTGCTGCAACATTAAAAAGTGGTGAAACATTACTATACTGGTCTCTAATTGTATCTGAACCACTTCTAAAATTTGATCAATAGTTCTAAATGTTTTTGAAGCACTTTTACTTGTGTTTCCACACCATTTTTTAGTGTGTTTGAACTAGTTTTTAATGTTTTGCAACAGGTTTTAATGTTTAAGAAACAGTTTTTGCTAGAAATGCACCAACGCTTCACCGTAAACCCTACAAAGTGGTGTTCACCCACTAAAAAGTCTTGTTTACCCAATGCTAACAGACGTGTTTTACAAACTCGTAGGGGTGTTACAGGTGCAAACGTTTTTGGTGGTGCAGCTCACTTTTTCCAAGTGATGTAGCAGCTTTTAGTCATGGTGCAACAGTTATAGTAGTGCCATAGACTTTTTACTGCTGCTGCACAAATGGTGCCCACCACCTTATGATGGTAACCAAAACCATATTAGTGGAGTTTGAACACATTTTCCAAGTGATGTAGCAGCTTTTAGTCATGGTGCAACAGTTATAGTAGTGCCATAGACTTTTTACTGCTGCTGCACAAATGGTGCCCACCACCTTATGATGGTAACCAAAACCATATTAGTGGAGTTTGAACACATTTTGTTAGTAAACACTTACAAGTGCTATCACACCACAAGCCACTTTCATGTGCTAAGTCACTACGTCAGTCCATCACTCCATGCAAGTGGTGAGGCACCACTCCCAAGTAGTAACTAAAACCTTATCACTGCAATCAAGCGGAAATTTCCCGCTTTCAAGTGGCCAGACACCGCATTCAAGTGACAAGAAAACGCGTTAAAGTGGTGACTGCCCACTTTGAACTAGTTTCTCACCACTCTCAAGTGGTCATCAAGTGGCGAGACACCACTTTCATGTGCACAGTACTACGTTAGTCATCACTCCATGCAAGTGGTGAGACACCACTCCCAAGTGGTGAGACACCACTTTCAAGTGGCCGAACACCGCATTCCAATGACTTGAATCCGCGTTCAAGTGGTGACCGCCCACTTTGAACTAGTTGCTCACCATTCTCAAGTGGTCAAGTGGTGAGATACCACTTTCAAGTGATAGCTTAAACCTGGTCACTGCAATCAAGCGGCAAGCTCCCGCTTTCAAGTGGCCAGACATCGCATTTAAGTGACCAGAATCAGCGTTCAAGTGGTGACTGCCCACTTTGATACTTTGAAGTAGTTTCTCACTAATTTCAAGTGGTCATCAAGTGGTGAGACACCACTTTCATGTGCTAAGTCACTACGTCATTCATCACTCCATGCAAGTGATGAGGCACCACTCCCAAGTGGCAAGACACCACTTTCAAGTGATGAGGCACCACTCCCAAGTGGCAAGACACCACTTTCAAGTGGTAGCTAAAACCTTGTCACTGTAATCAAGCGGCAAGTTGCCGCTTTCAAGTGGCCAGAAACCGCATTCAAGTGACCAGAATCCGCGTTCAAGTGGTGACTGCCCACTTAGAAGTAGTTGCTCACCACTCTCAAGTGGTCATGAAGCACTTTTCACAAGAGCTCCTCCACTTCCAAGTTGTGTTGGACCACTATCTAGTTCTGATGCTGGTCTGTCACCTAGTATTTTGTCCCTCCTAGCTACTTTTTAAGTGCTAGATTTTAATTGGTGACTGGCCACTTTGAACTAGTCGCTCACCACTCTAAAGTGGTCATCAAACACTTTTCACAAGAGCTCCTCCACTTTCAAGTTGTGTTGGACTACTATCTAGTGCTAATGCTGGTCTGTCGCCTAGTATTTTGTCCCTCCCAGCTACTTTTTGAGTGCTAGTTATGAACTTCCCCATAACTTTCATGTCCTTACTCACCACTTTCAATCGTTGCCCACCATATTCAAGCAGTGTACACCATTTTTTATTGGCGGTTCATCATCGTCAAGTGGTGTGAATTCACTTTTAAGTCGTGCCAAACCACTTTTTAGTTACGCTGAATGCGGTTTCTCACCACTAATAAGTTGTCCTCACACAACTTAATATTCTACCTTTTTGTATGGTTACTAGTTTCTATACTAATTTGTATTTGTGGTGCATTATTTTCACAGCAGGTAAAACAATACTACTAAATGTATCATCACTAGTTTTTAGTGGTGCACACCAGTTTTTAGTGATATAGAATCACTTGTTAATGTTTTGAAACAATTTAACCAGTTTTGAATGCTAAGTTTATTTTTAACATTTGTATACATGTATATTGCAGGTGGAGCTTTATTTAAGATTCAAGACAAAGTATGCAGATATTCAGATTTCGCAACGTTGCTTCGAGTCTATGAAACCGTTCTTTGTCCGAAAAATTGAGGGATCGCTACACCTGCTGTTGTATTGTGCATGTACAAATGATTTTCCTTAAAGAGGCAATAAATCACATGCGAACTCGAAGTTTTGATCTTCATGGTTCTTGCTGCATGTGCAGCTGCCCTATATGCCTTCATCATGATGAAGTTGTCAACCATGGATGTCTTGCATACAAAAATGCAAGTATGAGTACCACTTCACTGTTGGAGTCTATACTCTGCCCTATACTTGCAGAACATAGCTACCAATGCTTAATGGGAACATGAAATGCATGCGGTGTAGGTAATATTCAGATCTGTCCAAGAGAAGAAGTTGAGCAGAGTAAGCAAGTATCTGTGAATTTTTTTGAAAATATAGTGGGTGCTACTTGATTAAACAATGAAGCTAGAAAGAGCACTGTGAAAGACATTGTCCACAAGAAAATGTTGCCTAGAGAACTTTTGCGAGTGTACCAAGACCACTTAAAGAAGTATGTCACTCAAAATTTTATATTTAGGTGGCAAGCACAACATTTCAAGGACTGCATTTCTTTGTTTCCAGATAATGTGGTTGTCTCCGTCGTTGACTTTGCAGAGAACTACTCCTTCAAGGAGAAAAATGAGATCCAGTCAATGCATTGGTACACTAAGCAGGTCACTATCTTTGTCCTGATTACTTATTTCCGCATCGCATCAGGTGCAATAAAGAAGACCATGCACTTTTTTGTCTCAGATGATAAACAACATGACACCTTATTTGTGCAACATGCTTTTCTCTTACATGCTCAATGGTTGAGAGATCAAGGGCTAAGCTTTAAAAAACATTGGGTTTGGTCAGATGGCGCAGCTTCACAATTTAAAGCAAAGCGACCGTTTTACTTTGTTGCTAGATATTGGAGCCTTACTGGCATGGAAATGAATTGGAATTTTTTTTTCTCAGGACATGGAAAGGGGGAACATGATGGGGCGGGGGCTATCATTAAAAGGGCTCTAACTCATAAGCAATTGAAGCAAAATAGCGTGCGGTTGACTTGTGCAGTTGAAGTTGTCTCTTTTTTGAGAATGCATCTCAGTACTGGAGAAACTGCTATGTATGACAAGCAAAAGAGGGAGGTCAGTAGGGTGTTCTGGGAGGTCAAGCTAGGTGATGTTCAGCGATCCCATCAATGGGACTGCAAACCATTGAAGGGCTCAAGAGCAATGCACTGTGTGAATGGGTATTCTGAGAACAACACTTGTGCATTGCGATCAAAACGGTTGTCATGCTTTTGTTTTCCTTGCAGGCTTGGCCATTGGAGAAAGTGTATGAACATATCACATGTGGAGACGTAGCAATATCACACTTTGGAGCCACTTGCTAATGATTCCCAGTCATACAGATACTCAGACGATGAGGAGTTCCATGGTGCCACTTATGCATGTCATCATGACTCCTTAAGCGATGCTCTCACACCTGGAGACAATTTTGTTGTCACTTATGAAGAGAATAATGAGGAGGCTGTTGACTTCTACATTTTGAAGTGTGTAGTAGCTAAGGGCCTAACAACTAACGAGCAAATTGATGCATGGGGCAACAAGATAGAGAAGCATACTTATATGGTCACGGGCCATTGATATAAATCCCTACAAGCAAACTTGTATGAGATGTGGGATAACAAGCCAGTAGTTTTCATATATTCCCACTTGATAAGGGCAATAAAGTTCCCTATGGAGCTTGTAGTGCTCGATGGCATAGGAGAAGTGTTCGAACTTTCCAATGAAAACCATGAGTTTAGCACCACTAAAAAGTGGTTCTGAGACATTCAAAAGTGTAGAGACATGTATAGTGCAGAGAGAGTAAAGTGCCAGAACTTCTGTATATTACAAAAACTATATTACAACAATTATCCATAAACGTCTACATATCCACCAAGAATGTACAATATATAACGTTTCTGGCACTTCCGGATGTACAATCTCATTCATCTCCATTTATAACAAAGTGCTCAAAGACTAGACTCGAAAGTTCATCTTTGGGATTGCTGATGGGGTTTGCCTTTGTATACTCCAAGGTATTGGGGGTTAGTGCCCATCTGCACAGCCATGGCAATAGTGTGCGCGTGAGGTAATCAGGGTCTTGTTCTTCATCAAGAGGATCAAAGGTCGGTGGACATATACAGTTGTCCCAGACATTGCGTATATTTTTATATCTGGAGTCATCTACTAGCAATGTCCGAGAGGAGTCGTATTCTGGAAACTTGTTCCAGACATGGTAAAGGGGCTTGAAAGACACAGGTTCACCTGCAAGGTCTCTTGGAGCTCCAGCAATCTCTTCAAAATACGACCACTTTTCACATTGCCAGTTTGAGAAGAGATCCCTAAAGTAATAAGTCCTATGTTCCCATATGTCTGGCCAACATGTACTGAGGATATGCTCAATGTTAGCAGCAGTACAAGTGCTCCAAATCATTGCATCTGCTATTTGCCTTAAATCCCAAACAAATTGCTCAACATCTCTACGGTAGTAGATCCACAACTTCTCGTCCACTCTTTTTAGTTTAACTCTGTCGGAAGCTGGACGTGGAGGGTGTTTAAGTTGTCCAGTCTTTGGATCACGTTTGGTTACATCTCGTTTCACCAATAGTCCATCGAGATCAAGGATGATGAGCTTTTTGATCTTGTAGAAATTCGAAACAAGATATCCCCATCCAGGGCAGTTTGGCAAAATCTCCTCAATTTCGGGGCAAACTGCTGGTTCCCGGTCTTCCTCTACTTTATCTGGTGTTACATCTGCATCCTACTCTACATCCTGCTTAGCTGCTATGTCTTCAACCTTCTCATATGGTTCTTGAACATCTCCAATCCAGCTAAGTTCTGCCATAGACAAGTACCATGCCTTAAAAACCTCAATCACATTGACATATTAACCTTTTCAAAATACACTTGAAAAGTATACCTTCCAGGCTATTGATTTCCATTTCATTAATTTCCTGAACTTCTATGGCAACAGTCCACTTGGCAGAAGATACTGGAGAAAAAATAAGCTCTACTTGAAGATGCTCATGATGATGTCGGAAAGAACAATACGAGTACAATAAATAGACAGTCAATGAACAATATGAGTACAATAAATAGACAATCAATGAGCAATAAACAACTAGTGAACGAAAAATAAATCCTTTGTTTCATTATCATCAAAATGAGGGTACAAAGACAAAATTACAAAGAGGCTACAAAGCACAAAAGGTTAATAGGGGCTACAGAAGTTTCTTGCGGGACTTTGGTTTGGGAGGTTTAAGGTTGGGTGCTTGGAGGTTAGTCTTTTTCCGAGCAGATGAAGGCTCCTTGGATTTTTTACCTCCTGGAGTAGGCTCTGGAGGCTCGGATGCAACCTTAGCTTTTTTCTTTGGTGTGGTGCGCTCTTCAATGTTTCTCCTCTTTTTCCTACGCCCCAAAATCTCTGCACAAACCTCTGAAATAAGAAGCTCTCAGTCCTCATCAGACAATTTCACTGTTGTATCCTTTTCAATTGGCTTCTCAAATGATTTTTCAGAGTCCTCTACGTCCTTGTTCATTGCAGGTTCTGGCTTCAGAGGCACCTCGGCTGACTCCTTGGATGCGTCACCTTGAGCTCCCACTACATCTGCTCTTTTTTCAGCCCTTTTTTCAGCCTTTTGTTGGTCCGGAGTGTCTTCACCTGCTTGTTTCTAGGATGCATTCTTATCTCCGCACCCACCACACATGCTATCAATATTGGGCTTGCGTGATGACCCAGCTTGGGAGTGTGCTACATAAAAGACAATGTAATAATACTCAATATTAAGTTATGTGAACATTCAAAGAGAAGAACGTTCCACAGAATATTACCAATTCCATCAACAGGAGATCCAAAGATGCCTTCTATTGGATCTTTCTCTGCAATTACATGGAGAAAAGAAACAAAATGGTCAAGAAATGAATCTACAATCAGCTTCATATCATAAGGTATAAAAACATCAATTACCTGTACCAACATGCTCATCCATGTTTTCCTCTCCAGGTGCCAGCAGCTTCGAAGCATCTTTTAAAGGTTCCTCCCATCCATGAAATAGACACTGGCCGGCAGACTTACATGCAGCTACAAAACAAAGTGGGTGATACGGATGTTGACACCGGAGCATGTAGACACCGGTAACAGCAGTCTGCATGATAGACATCCCACAAGCAACACAATCACCTAACTGCACACAGCTATTGTCCGATCCCAAATGAACAGGCGGCCTGAGAGGAAGGATAGGCATTCTTGACTTGAACAAATTAATAATCATTTCCACAAATCGAAGATGCCCTGTCGCCACTTCTACTTCCCATAACAAAGTGTCATGCTGACCCTGTAAAAAAATAGCACTACGTACTTTATAAAACAGTATAAGTGTTTGTGCATTACTTTCAAGAGCCTTCATCACTTTATGTGGTACCACTTAAGAGTGTTATATAAACACATTTAAGTGGTCTTTTACCATATAAAATGGTCTCTAACCATTTTTTTCTAATTAAAGTTTAACCACTTTTAAGTAATATCAACTACTACTAGGTGAATCAATCAAGCTTACATACTTGTAACTGTGCTGCCTCTTCACCTAGGTTATCGAGATTGTGCACTTCAATATCAAGTCCCATGTCTTTGAGAGCCTCCTTTCTGATTTGAATCAAGGTCTCAAGCTTTGCCATTGCTTCCTCGTTTGGTACAAGCCCAGCCTTATGCAACTTGAGTTCCTCCATATCCTTGTTCAGTCTCTCTACGATCTTGGTGGCGCCTCGCATCAAACCAACCTTCTCATCTCTCTTTGTCTTTGATTGATCTAAAGAAATTTTTATTGCTTTGAGACATTTCTGCTTCTCTTTTAACTTTTCAGCAGCATTAGCCTTCATGTTAGAAATAGCTGCTACATCAGCCGTTGACGCAGAAAATGTAGTCGAGGAAACATTTGACATTCCAAATGTTCCCATCGAGCCAAATGCCCGCTTCTTTAGAAATTCCTCCTTAGCCTGCCCTGAAAATCGATGTCCACCTGAGTATGTCTGCCAGTACTGTCAGTGTAATTAGGCATATTTTTTGCATTAAATTTCCACTCGCTTCCAAGACATGGACCGTTTGTGGACCTCCATTTCTCCAATTTCCTATTTAAAGTTTTCTGTTGGCGTAACATTTTGATAACGCCTTCAGCATACATAGCCCATGCAACTAAACCTTTAGAATCTTCAGCGGCCTTGCACTTCTGCCAAGTAAATCCATGTGCAAAATGCACGCCTACCTCGTTGTTTGGGGGAGCTCCCTGATATACTTTGTGGTATAGCACGAGACATTCTTCATACATTTCAGGCCTCAGCCCCTTTAAATGCATCTTCTCCTTTTGGTGGCGCTTGTAAAGCCATACACTAAGCCACTCCTCATCTGAGAAATCATCATCACATAGGAGCTTCGGATCCTGGCCAACCAAGCATAGCCCATATTCGGTATGAAAATCTTCCTTGGTGAAGCAAAATTTTGTTTGAGTGGGTAGGGCCACTCGTGGTACTGTCCACCTCCTTGTAAAAACATATAAGAATGCATGTTAGTATGTAATGAGCCATAATTAAACTTGTTTTATCAACAATAAGAAGTGGTTGAAATGATTTCTGCACCATTCTCAGTGGTACTGCAAAATTTTTAAGTGGTGGTGTACCACTAAATGGTTCTCAACCACTTAAAACTGGTTAGGTAACACTATATAGTCCTACTACACCACTATTTTCTAGTGATACATCCCCTTTTGGTGTTTCTTCACCACTTTAAAGTGGTGCTCCAACACATAAAAGTGGGCTGAACCACTATTCAGTTGTGCTACACCGATGTGAATTGTTGTACACAACTTAAAACTAGTGCTACACTCCTAAAAAGTGGTGCTACACCAATAGAATCTGGTATCTCCTTGTAAAGTTTCATCACTTAAAAGCACTTAACCACCACTTTTAGCAAAGATGCAGAACTAACGATTATTGCACTTTTGTAAAGCATCACTAAAAAGTGGTTCTACAGCACTGAAAGTGGTTGACCATCACGCACCACCGCTTAAATGTGATTTGAACCACAAGTGATCAAAGTTACAGTTGCCAGGTTATGGGCCGTTAAAGACTCAACGGGGGCCGGTTCCGTGCTAGTCTAGTCTGCTCGGCCGGAGTGCCATCCGGGAATTTTTGACTTCGACCAAGTTTCGGAACGTCATGAAGTAATTCTTGGTTGAAATGTTGCCCCTGACAAAAATATAATATAATGAAGATTGCTGATAGTAGGAAATGACCAACACGGCTATGGCTTAAGAAAATACAAAGTCGGGTCTCTCTCAAAATGCCATCACCTATACTACCATCTTGAAGGTTGTGTTGCGGAAAATGGCAGCAAAATTCACGATGATAATATTAGTCAAGGACTAATGGAAGAGAATGTCGTTCTTGGCATTGCTTTGGCCAGCATATATATCAAATGTGGTGCCCAAAGCAATGGAATAAAGCCGCCAAAGGGGATTCGGAGTTGATGAGCTTGGCAATGCCTTGGTCGATATGTATGCCAAATGTGGTGCTCTTATGAGGGAAGCCGACCGCCCAAAGGCCAAGGGCCCATAGCCCAAAGGCCCAAGGACCCATAACTAATATCAAGGGCCACTCAAAAGCAATCAGGGTAGTGGCTTCCGCCTGCAAACAAAGGCCGCCCATTATGCAAATTAAGGAAGGAGGGTGTGAACAAAGAAAGGCATGGTGGAAAAAGTAGTAGCGAGCAGCGCCGCAAGAGAAGACTATTGGGATCGGAGAGCACACACACAGAGAGCCAACACGAAGAAGGAGATAGACACAATGTGTGGCGGGGCGGTACTCACACTACAATGTGTAGTAGTGAGTATAGTTATTATGAATGAGTAAATGAATGGCTGTACATGGGCGGCTGAACAACGGGCAGCCGGGCACACGGGCCTTTAACCCAACAATCTCCCACTTAAAGGCAGTGTGCCTTTAAAGTGGCCAAAGTACAGTAAAAGAAGTCAAGCCATACCCATCAGCGATCTACAGTGTGCAAACCGCTGTGAGACTAACGACTTCGTGAGTAGATCAGCAAGGTTATCGTCAGTGTGTACCTTGACAAGCTCTATGCGCTTGTCCTCTAGCACCTCTCGTATGAAGTGATACCTCACCTCAATGTGCTTTGTCTTCGCATGGAAGACAGGATTCCGTGCCAACGCTATGGCACTCTGGCTATCACAATGTAGAATCGGAGCATCACCAACCATACCAAGATCTCCCACTAGTCGTGAGAGCCATACGGCCTCCTTGGCAGCTTCAGTGGCAGCCATATATTCAGCCTCTGTAGTGCTCAAAGCAACGCATGGCTGTAAACGTGATGCCCATGAAACCGGTCCACCTGCAACTGTGAACACATAGCCGCTAGTAGACTTCCTCGAGTCCACTGACCCTGCATAGTCTGAATCTGTATATCCGCAAACATACATATCCTTCTCACCATAACATAGGGACAACTCTGAAGTCCCTCTCAAGTATCTGAGAATACCTCTCACTGCATCCCAATGACGCTTGCCCGAGTTAGACATGTACCTGCTAACCACACCAACTGCATGAGCAAGATCTGGACGCGTAGCCACCATGGCATACATCAAGGAACCAACAGCTGACGCATAGGGAATCTGAGACATCTCTGTAGTCTCCAAATCTGTCTGAGGGCAGTCATCATGGCTGAGTTTTACATATGGAGGCAACGGGGTACTAATGGCCTTCCCCCCTTCCATATGAAAACGCTCAAGCACCCTGTCAATGTACTCTTTCTGACTAAGAAAGAGCATCTTGCGAGAACGATCACGAGTGATCCGCATACCCAAAATATGACTGGCATCCACAAGATCCTTCATGGAAAAGGTCTCATGTAGCCTATGTTTCAAGGCATCCACATCAGAAATACACTTCCCTGCGATCAGCATGTCATCCACATACAAAACCAAAACAATAAGACTACCATCTGCAGTCTTGCGAGTATAGAGGCATGGGTCCTCATAACTGCGTACATAGCCCAATGAACTCATGAATGCATCAAACTTACGATACCATTCACAAGATGATTGCTTCAGCCCATACAAGGTCTTAAGAAGCCGGCATACCATCTTCTTTGAACCATGAATAA
Source organism: Adiantum capillus-veneris (assembly GCF_014529385.1). Taxonomy (NCBI): domain Eukaryota; kingdom Viridiplantae; phylum Streptophyta; class Polypodiopsida; order Polypodiales; family Pteridaceae; genus Adiantum; species Adiantum capillus-veneris. Next base: position 75,605,720 of record NC_140956.1, on the reverse strand, counting down.
CAAACCCACTTGGTTGCTCCATGTACAAATCCTCGTGCAAGTCCGGATGTAAGAAAGCTGTCTTTACATCCATTTTCTTCAACTCCATGTCTTCTGTAGCTACCAAGGCAAACAACATACGCAAAGTAGACATCTTCACCACTGGGGAGAAGATCTCGTCAAAATCAATGCCCTTCTGTTGCTTGAATCCTTTAGCCACAAGCCTTGCTTTGTACCTAGGCTTTGCATCCATTGAACACAATTTTATCTTGTAAACCCACTTGCATGGTAGTGCCTTCTTACCCTTTGGCAAAGGTGTAAGCTCCCACGTTTCATTTTGGATCAACGAATCCATCTCTGACTGCATAGCCTGCTCCCACTTGAGCTTGTCAACACTAGACATGGCCTCATCATAACATGATGGCTCCCCGCAATCAGTCAACAATACATAATCCATAGAAGGCACAAAACGCTGAGGCTGTCTTGCACGCCACTCTGAACGCCTCAAAGACTGTGCAGGAGGTGCATCTGGCTGTCCCACATCTACATGATCTCCCAACAAGGGCTGATCTCCCACTTGAGGGTCAATCGGCTGCCCACGAGCAACCATGGGACCATCATACCGATGACCATCCTCCTCAAATATCACACGCCGAACTTCAACCGTTCGCGGTGATGCTCTATACATAGAGTCCTCATGAAAAACAACATCATGGCTGCGCACAATCTTCCTGTCAATAGGATCCCACAATCGATAACCCATCTCACCAGAGCTACCATAACCCAAGAAGATACATCTCTTGCTCTTTGGATCCAATTTGCTGCGTTTTGCCTTAGGTACATGTACATAAGCTTCACAGCCAAAAACACGAAGGTGACCATACGAAGGTGGCAAACCTGTCCATACCTCTTCAGGCACTTTGAAGCCCAAAGGAACACTAGGTGAACGATTTATCAAATGCACAGAAGTGGCAACAGCTTCAGCCCAAAATCCATTTGACAAACCAGCCATAGAAAGCATACTACGGACTTTTTCCTGTATAGTCCTGTTCATGCGCTCTGCCACACCATTTTGAGGAGGTGTATAGGGAGCACTAAGCTCGCGCCGTATACCCTTCTCAACACATAATGTTGTGAAAGCATGAGACATAAATTCACCCCCATTGTCCGTACGTAAGCACTTCAACTTACAACCTGATTGGTTCTCAACAAGAGCCAACCATTGCTTAAATATATCAAACACCATATCCTTCTTACGAATGGGGTATGCCCATACCTTCCTGCTAGCATCATCAATGAACGTAACAAAGTACATAGCACCTCCAAGAGAAGCATTGGGCATTGGCCCACATACATCACTATGCACCAAAGCTAGCTTTTCCAAAGATCTATGTGGAACACTTTTGTTATGAGAAGACCGAGCATGTCGACCATAAAGGCAATGCTCACAAAACTCAAAACCACCAAAAATCTGAAACGGGAATGTAATCCGCACGTGTCAACAACTTCAAACCTTTCAGTGACATATGCCCCAAACGCTGATGCCATAAAGAAGCAGGAGGTTGCTCAGTGATCCCCACAATGTGATCAGCCACACTAGCTACACAAAGGGAATACAACGTATTCCTCTTAGCACCTTTAACCAAAACAAGGCTGCCCTTAGTGATCTTCCAACCTCCATCACCAAAAGATACATTGAAACCAAGTGAATCCAACTGACCCACACTAATCAAGCTTTTTGCAAGAGCCGGCACATGACGCACACGCTGCAAGACAAACGTAGTAGAGTTTGGCATAGCCAAATGAATATCCCCAATGCCATGAATCTGCATAGAACGCCCATCGGCAATCCTGACAGTACCTGTGCTCGAAGCGTCATAGTCATGAAACCACGACCTATGAGGCGTAACGTGAAAAGAAGCACCACTGTCAATGACCCAATCCATAGGCATACTACGCTCATGAGTGAGAAGAAAAGCGTCATCAAAATAGGATGCAAGCAACACATCACCAAGCTCTTCACTAGTAGCACTAGTCGGAGCACATACATGGTCATCTTGAGAGCTACACTCTCCCTGTGTTGCATTTAACTCCTCAATCTTGACATTGGATTTAGGCTTGTCCTTAGCATCATGGTCTTTCTTCTTACCATCTCCATTTTCCCTTTTCCACTTGTAGCAATCCTTTTTGAAATGGCCTTTTCTACCACAATGAAAACATTCCACATCCTTTTTACTTGTGCCTGCACGGGACTTGCTTCTAGATTTACCCCTGTTGGACTTATACTTGTCCATAGTCCTGCCTCTGACAACCATTGCACTAGAAGACTTACTACCTGCATTATTCTTTCGATTAATCTCTTCCGTGAGAAGACTAGACTCCACATTAGTACTTGTCAACTCATCCGCAGGAATCGAGTTACTTATGGCTGTCCTAAATGTGTCCCATGACTCAGGCAACGTGACAAGTAAAAACATAGCTTTTACATTGTCCTCAAACGTAATTTTCTGTGTAGCAAGTTGGCTGAAAATTGTATTGAACTCATTCAAATGTGCATTCATGGAAGCACCTTCCTCCATTCGCAAATCAATAATCTTTTTAATCCAATACACCATAGAAGCAGCCGAATGCTTATCATACATATCGCAAATCCGCTGCCATAGCTCATAAGCTCCACCCTGTGCATCTTTCACATTGTAATAAACAGACTTTGAAAGGGAAAGCCTAATGGTAGACCTGCACATCTCATCCAACTCCTCCCAATCATCCCTCTCCATGTTCTCTGGCTTAACTCCCTGCAACTTTAGAGGTCGAATCTGTTTCTTCTGCACCAAGACATCCCAAATCTGATCTTTCCAATATGAGAAGTTAGCACCATCCAACTTCTCAATATTGAAAACTGTGTCCTCTTTAGTGCCCATTACAACAAGAATGCAACAATGAGAAACCTGTAACCAACCAACAAACTGCCACAACAAAGTAGTGTTGCAAATCTGACAACACCTGCTGCTCAATCAAAGAGCAAACGCATAGAGTATAAATCAGCCCATAATATGGTCAAAAAACGTACGTAGAAATCCACAAACAAATGCATAAACCCGTGACACCTGTAACTCAACCGGCCTACGCAAACTGTGCCACAAAATGCATCAACAATGAGCTGTCATAGAGGCATAAACATACTCCATGTCTGAATAACCACAATAGAGACATAAGCTGACCAAGCTTACACAAATCCGTGAGCATAAATGGATCCAAGTGAGCATATAACCAATGCACAAGCTCAACGAAGTCCAATCTCTACTGTCAACCAAGTACCTGTCCGTACTCAAACCGCAACACTGCAAGCAAGAGAAAACCCGCTCTATAAGTGAACCAAATCTCCACAATATCATGCATAAAGAGTGTCTGTCAAACTGCCATATCCACATCCATCAACATACATAGATGATGTCAACCTGTAGCTCAAGAACACGCATAAACAGACTGCCCAGAAGAGTAGAAGCTCCCACTGAAACCACAACCATATGCATGGCTGTCCCACAGTCAAAATACATGTTTTGTAGCCACAGAAGAAACCTGTATCCAAAGCTCCCTGTAACCTGTAACCTATACCCGTACCTGTACCTGTACCTGTAGTCGAAGAAGACAATGTTGCCAAACTCCCACTCTATCTGTGTGTATGAGGCCACTCCAAGAAGAGGCTACACACTCTCAAATGAGATGTGGGCTAACGTAAGTGGAAGACACTACAACAATGGCACCTGTAATGGCTATGGAAGCTCTGGCAGCAGAAAACTACCAAAGAGAGCTGAAAAACGCAGCTCCTAGTCTGTAGCTCGGATGGGATTTCTAATGGCACGAATGGCTCCGAAAGGGGGGTTAAACCAGAGGACACCTGATGAAAATACTCGCGGAGTGTTGAACCTTCCAATGCCAAGCTCAGCAAAACCTTCTGCTCTTTAGAAATACGCGCGTGCGCGAAACCGAAAAACGGCAATGAAACACCAGCAAGTTTCAACACACTCAACAATGATGATGAAGCTCTCAATGCTCTCACTACCAAGCTCTGATACCACTTGTTGGGATCGGAGAGCACACACACAGAGAGCCAACACAAAGAAGGAGATAGACACAGTGTGTGGCGGGGCGGTACTCACACTACAATGTGTAGTAGTGAGTATAGTTATTATGAATGAGTAAATGAATGGTTGTACATGGGCGGCTGAACAACGGGCAGCCGGGCACACGGGCCTTTAACCCAACAAAGACAAGGCTCGCGCCGGTTGGCTAAGGGCTCAACGAACTTGCCCGTGAAGCGAAAAATGAAGGGAACAGCAAGGCGCTCTTGTTTGGAGCCAATTGCAGCACGTCAGCTAGGGGTGCTACCCATTAGCGATGTCGCTAATGGGTTGGCCATATTTAGCAAGGCAAGTCCATGCAATCTAAAAAAGGAGGGCTATTATAAAGAGGGGAAGTGGCTCTTTTGGGGAACTCTCCTCGACACTCATTAGCCATCATAATCCTAAGTTCTTTAACCAAGCTTCCATAATCCGCTTAAGCAAAACCTCCTTGATCGACTCTCATTGATTCCTTCTCCTCTCTCCCGAGAAGAGAGCCAGAGGCCTTAAGCTCTAAACCCAAGCTTCCATAGTTTGTTCTAATCTTATTTAATCCTAATCTAAGACGCCTAAGCCCATTACAATCCGAAATTAATCCATCCAATAACCATTATAATCCTGAGCTTTTTTTAACCAAGCTCGAGAATCCGCTTATTCCAAGTCCTTGATCCACTCAAATTCTCTCTTCTTCTCATTCATCTAAGCCATAATCCTAAGCCGAACATCTTAAGCCATAAATCTAAGCCGTAATCTTAAGTCGACAATCTTAAGCCAAATCGGTACTCCTAAGGCCATTTGAAGCCGAAGCTCCCATAACCATAGCGGAAGGAAAATCAACTCTCTCTCAACCTTGAAGCAGCAGAAGGAAAAATGAAGAAGATGAAGGAAAATTTGGTAGACCGATTAAGGCAAAGATCTTGTTGGTACTGTTATCATTGGACCAGACTTTATCATCATTACTGAAGCTTGATATTCTTAATTAGCACCTCGATTAAGGCAGGTTAAACCTTGTAAGGAGCATAAAACTCCTCCATTAACATTTGATTAAATAGGGATGCTATTATGTATTTGATTTGAGTTATCAGGCTTCAGAATCTAAATCAAACTGTATGTTTAAAGCTCTATCCCCATTGATTGTGTCTTCTGCAAATCTTTTCCTTGCACCTCTCATAGCCAGGGGCCCCGCGCCTTCCCGGCTCACATTTCGAACACAAATCCCCTGACATTCCTAGTGAACCCGACGCGAAACCAGCCGGGGTGAGAAGTGTTTCTGGAGAAAGATGTCAACACCGCAACAGGTAGCCATGCAACAAATGATGCAGGAGTTTGCTACGTACATGCAACAACAACATGCTACCCAACAATAGTATAATTTGCAAGAGAGGATTCGTAAAGCTTGGCACACAGTTATTGAGAAATTACAACGATTTGAAGGCCGGGATATTAGCAACATTTGCAATATCTACGACTAGGCAATGGAAGATAATGGAATCAATGATCAGAATGTAGTGGTGCCAAAACTTAGGGACCGAATAAAAGAGATTCAGGCGGTTCAAGGCCCGAAATGGCAAGACTTCAAGAAGGCGCTACAAGAGGAATACTTTCTTGAGAATTCACAAAGGGTAACCAGACAAAGCTTTATGAAGTGGGTGCAGAAGAAAAATAAAAATTTATCTACACAAGAATTATTACGGGATTTTGAAAAGAAATTCGAGAAACTAACCTCGACAGAGCAACGTTTAATGAAGGATTAGAAGGTTGAACTATTCATTCAGGCGGCTGATCCACGACTTTAGAAGATTCTAGTGCAGTTGTTGGAGGATTCAACATGTGAATTGGAATTAACATCCGACTGGAAGATGGTCACTGAAGGAGTAAATATGATAGTAAAACGGCATATGAGAGTCGATAAGCTGATCGTGGCTGATATCATGGATGTTATGGAAGAGGAACCTAAGGAGAAAACAACCTCGGCAATACCCAGAGTGGAGGAGCCAGATCTATGTATAAAATTACATCTATCTAAGGGTAGAGGGGGGTGGTTTGTATCCCCCCCCCCCCCCCCCCCCTCTAAATGCAGGTGATAATATCCGCGATAATCACTGGCACGGTAATCTTCTCCGCCATCGCACGTGCACCTTGTCCAAGCTTCCCTACTCTATCTCCCACACCCTCTACCTCTCTCTCCCTTGTCCATCTCTCCTCTCCTTCTCCCTCACACACACACACACACGCACATACAAACACACACACATTTTCAGGTCATTTTTGAAGGAGTCTTTGAAGGGGGGATTACAGCGATTGACATAGGACGCTCAACCTAACGGTCAACCATCTCTACAACTTAAGGTAATCACATAACCTCCCCTCCCTCCATTAGAGATTTTCGGAGGTCATTTGGAGGGCCTTCTAATAAATTCTATTTCTCTCTCTAAAAAAATCTTCTTAAAATGACTTTGCCCTTCTTGAGTACGTCCAAAAGGACACCTAGGTACTTTGAAAAGTAAACGTATTTTTTTGGCGTTTTTAAAAAACGGTCACCTTTTCAATAAATGTGATTGTCTTTTTCACGAGGTCGGCACCGCTCATTCAATACGGCTTTCGACATCTTTGAATTTTTTTTTAAAATCACAAAAAACTATCAGGTAGTGTCAAAATTTGATGATTTTGACAATTTTGACACTGCCAATGCGCCTGTTACGTCCAAAAACTTAAAAATAGATTGTCTACTTGCCCCGTTCTGACACCCAGAGAGGGAGAAAATGTCAAAAAATCTCAGAAAACGGGTTTTAGTCTAACTGCACGTGAGGGGCACTCTAACTTCTTGCGGAATGGTCTTTGCGCACCGTTCGGCTAAAACCTCCTTTTAGGGGTTTATGCATATATATAGTGAGAAGTTCTTTATATACATAAACCCCTAAAAGGAGGTTTTAGCCGAACGACAGGCAGAGACTATTTCATAAGAAGTTATAGTGCCCCTCGCGCGCCGTTCGGTTTATGTTTATATAAAGAACTTCTCACTATATTAAGTTAAAGTGTCCCTCGTGTGTCGTTCGGCTAAAACCCTTTTTTAGGGGTTTCTGGACATTTTCTCCCTCTCCAGGTGTTAGAACAGGGCAAGTACATAGTCGATCTTTATGTTTTTGGGCACTCCAAACGCATTGGTGGTGTCAAAATCATCAATTTTTTACATTAGTAAATAATTTTATGATGTTTTTAAAATTTCAATAATGTCAAAATATATATTGAATGAGTGGCCGGACCTTGTGAAAAAGAAAATTGCATTTAATGAAAAGGTGACTGTTTTTGAGGATCGTTGTCTCATTCAATGAGTAGGTGATACTTTTTTCATATTTTTTTTATATCAGTCTATTTTTCTACGTAACGTTGGCCCTTCTCTCATTGGAGGAGCTCTTTTTTCTCTCTCTACTAAAAGGCCCTCCAAAATTTTCTAATGTTCCCTATTGTATTCTACTCCACCCACCCACATGACCCACACACACACACACACACACACACACACACACATGCGTACACACACACACACACACACACTTACATGCATAAAGATAGAAATAATAGGAGATAAAGAAGTGCACATACCTCATTCATTTGACTGATTGATGCAATAGGGATTTGATTTTTTAAAAGTAGGTTGCTTAGTGAAGTAGATAAATCTTCTCGTGTGTCGTTGTAAACTTGTTTGCTTTGTTTGCAAATGGATACTCGAGTAGCTTTGTTTGCAAATGGATGAAAGAGTAAATCTGTCCGCAAATGAATTGTGATTAGAATAGAAAAAGAAAAAGATTAAAGTAAGTAAAAGAGGAAAAAACTTGAGAAATGAAAGAGGGGGAGTAGAGGAAAAAAAATAGAGGAAAAAAATGAAAGAGATAGAAGGAACGGAGAGAGAAAGAGACATGGATAGAGAGAGAGAGAGGGGGGGGGGAACTAAGAGAGAAAGATAGAGGTAGAGATAGAGAGAGAGAGAGAGAGAGAGAGAGAGAGAGAGATAAAGAGAGGGAGAGAGAGAGATAGATATATCTCTATATATACACATATACTTTTCACTACATCTCTTTTTTTCCTCAACAAGGAAAGTTTCTCTAACTGGACTTAGTGCCTATTGCCTCCCTCAACCAAGAGGAGTTTTCTACACTAACTAACAGGATAAAAAATCTCAAAAAAAAAGAAAACCCCAAGATCACCCGACAGCCGAATAAACCAATACATGGAAAAGATTACTCGTAGGAAAGATTTACCAAAAATGGATATCTGGCTAGGCACAATTTGTATTACTCTTCTCTTTTGGTGGTCAGCGTGGGTATGACACCCTATTTAGAGGAGAGAGGTTCCCTTCAATAACAATATGGTAATCTTAATTGTAATACCATTTTTAGCATAATATGGTGCGCATTCACCTAACCTTCATGTACAGACCTCGCAGACGATTATTCTTGATTGAATTCCGCCGAATGGCGTGTGCGACTTGGAATGCAGAAAACGGCAATGCTATATGTGCACAAAGGCTGCCTAGCGCCCACTACATAAGGAGGAGGTGAGTACTTTTGAAAGTACTCACTTTTAGTGCTTCGAGGTATTGTGAGATAGAGAACTTGCTGATTGAGTGAGGGTAACGTTGCACTTTGCATCATGGAAAAAAGCAATGCCATTGTCGAGTTCGGCTCTACTGAGGTTGGTGTCCATTAGTTTGTTTTGATTCTTAAAGTGTTAAGATCTACTGTGCTGTGTTGGGTAGCAATGTAGATATGCCTTATTGATTGTGTAACACCTTTGAAAAGTATTACTGGTTGTACTGGGTGTTGTTCGGCCGCTATGTAAAGACTTGCATGAACATCAAAATGATGGAGGGATATTATCCCATACTAATATACACTATCTCATGGACTTGCTTCTGTAATTTTACTCCGAGAATGTGTACATTGGTACCAAGATAGAGGGGATGATACCCAGATTCGGTGGTACTATGTAGATGGTGGAGTTTCTCTTTACTCATGTACTGGCATGTGTATGTCTACATAATATATTGGGCCTTTTTATTCTGTAGTATGCATCGCTTTGAACACGAGCTGGGAACATGTAGATTGTGTAGATTTAAGTACTAGCAGAACAATTAGTGATATTATTTATACTCAAAAAAGTCTCTTGTGCTATCATTAATAAAGTAACCTAAATATATATATAATTATCACTTGGGAGGGTGAGAGAAATATCTTTCTCCAAGATCGTTGTGCCAGTATTTTAGTAGTTTAGATTGGTCTTGCTGGGATTAGCTGGGTTCTGATCGTATTATGCATTGTTAATTTGGCTATGGGGTAATTCTAAAAAGCAATTATGATGGATATCTTATTGATTGAAGGATGGATATTACTACTTGTTTTCTTTCTCACATGTATTTCTTTCGACTTTTGCTTCACTATTACAATGTTTGGCTGACATAGCCAATTTACTTATACTCGATAATAACGTTCGGTCTCTGCTTCCTGATACATTAGTGGGAGTATTTAAATAAAGATTCTCTCTTCTACCAACCTCCTGGCTTAAGGAGAAAACCACTTGGATCAGTTCAGAGATAACGACACGATTTAATGAGATAAAAGACCATTGGTTTGTTGTGGGGTTCGACAAAGCATCCAACATACCCACACCGATTTGTAAACATTTGGCTAAGATTGTATTTGAACGGAGGCTTGATGGTAATGAATTCGAGCCTAACAATATGTCTATCTTTGAAACCATTAGCTTTATCAAGGAATGCCTTAATACATTTGGATACATAGCAACTACAGATAAAATACCCATTCCCTTCCCCACATAGAAAAGGCACAAGCACAAATTTAGGTGGATTTTTGATGCTTCAAACTGTATATTTACGCCTGTTTACAGATACCATTACGGGATGTCTAAATTTAATTGTGCAAGACTTTGAAAGGATTTGTGCAATTAAAAAAGAAACGTATAGAAACTTTCTTGGTAAAGAGGTTTCTACTTTTTGGCTTGTCAAAAATTCTACGGAGGTTTTCCTCAATCTACCTAACAAGATTACGCATCTCTATACTGCTAACATCACACAATGCTATGAGAACATTCCCCTTACCAGTCCAGCAGGACTTATTGATATACTAAACAAACTTATTAAAATGGCTTTTGATGATAGAAGAAAGGAACGCTATCTCTGTATCTCTATGGTTGATTACCTTGTTGGATAAAAGAATCAACTAAAAGAATACCAGCCCACTATGGATTGGTAGAGTTGGTTGATCTCATTGAATCTCTGTATCTCTATGGTTGATTACCTTGTTGGATAAAACAATCAACCAAAAGAATACCAGCCCACTATGGATTGGTAGAGTTGGTTGATCTCATTGAATGGCTACTCTTAAATTGTTATGATAGGTTGGGTAACTCATGTTACCAATAGGTACATGGAATCCCTATGGGTTTTTCTTGTTCTCCTATCATGTGTAATCTGTACCTCGCCTATTTTAAATTTAAATGGACTTCCAAAATGATGGAGCAACTTGTAACCTCCGAACTCCTTCAATCCTTTGACAATACATTTTGATACATGGATGACATCTTCAGCATAAATAATCCAGGATTTGATACCTTTGTCAAAGATATCTACCCAAATGTATTTAAGATTGACGCAACTCTCTTAGAAGAGATTTCCATAGCAGAATATAGAAAGGTCACAAAAGCATCATTTCTTGATTTAGAAATAATACTGATACCGCCATATACGAGCGAATTCACTACTAAATACTCATGGAAGAGAGACCAACTGATGCTTATGTCTATAGAATTTGTAAAAAGGAAAAGTAATTGACCTTGTAATAACTATTAAAATATGTTTGGGCATGGTATTCTTATATTGTATTCCTCAAGAAATATCTTTGTAGCTTTTCAAGACATACTAAAGCTTCTTTCCAAATTTATGTCCAATGGGTTTAACTGAAGAAAGTTCTCATTTACACCATTTGTAAGTTTTTGAAAAAAAGACTTTGTCGTGGAATAAAGGCAGACATTGATATTCTCATCACACTGATGAGGCAGTAGGCTCATGCTCTATGAGCCTACTGTCTTATATATATATATATATATTTACTTACATATAGTTTTCACTACATCTCTTTTTTTCCTCGACAAGGGGAGTTTCTCTAATTGGACTTAGTGCCTATTGCCTCCTTCAACAGGGGGAGTTTTCTACACTAACTGGACTTAGTATTTACATGATCAAAAATCCCAAAAAAAAACTAAAACTCGGGGATCACTGATATTCGATTCAACCAATCATTAGGAAAAGTTTGGACTCAAAAATGGGCCTTGTAAGAATTGTTGATATGGCATAGCTTTCAAAAAGTGGGGATCGGTAAATTTTTTGCAAATAAGATCCAAACTTGTCGGAGGTTGGATATTTAGAATCTACTCTTCAAATGCTATCTATTGATATATAGCATGCATGTATCGGACATTGCCTTCATGTAGATCTAGAAAAAGGTGATTTTAGATTACCGTAACGGTAACAAAACCTGGCTGATTGAAAAAAAATGGCATAAATTTCATAGAAGTCATCCAAACTTTTCGGACCTTGGCTCTTAAGAATCCATTTTTCAAGAACTTTCCAATGATAGGTCATATCATTGGGTTCTAAGCAATATTTAGAGGGGTCTACCGAGTTGCTTTCTTTTGTACAACTTTGATGATGTGGCACTCTTAAAAGGCCCAAAAATGAGTTCAAAATTTTCCTAATGACATGGAAAACATTACTTGTAGGAAATATTTACCAAAAATGGATATCTGGCTAGGCACAGTTTGTATTCCTCTTCTCTTTCTATGGTGGTCGGCGTGGGTATGACACCCTATTTGGAGGAAAGAGCTTCCCTTCGATAAAAATATGGCAATCTTAACTGTAATACCATTTTAGCATAATATGGTGCACATTCACCTAACTTGCATGTGCATACCTCGCAGATGATTATTCTGGAATGAATGCCACCGAATGGCATGTGGGACCTAGATTACAGCAAACGACAATGCTAGTTGTGCGCGCAGGCCACACAACGCCCTCTACTTAAGGAGGAGGTGAGTACTTTTGAAAGTACTCACTTAGTGCCTAGAGGTATTGTGAGAGAGCGCACTTTCTGATTGACTGAGGGTAACGTTGCACTTTGCATCATGGAAAAAAGCAATGCCATTGTCGAGTTCACCTCTGCTAAGGTTGGTATCCATTAGTTTGTTTTGATTCTTAAAGTGTTAAGATCTACTTGCTGCGTTGGGTAGCAATGCAGATATGCCTTATTGATTGTGTAACACCTTTGAAAAGTATTGCTGGCTGTACTGAGTGTTGTTGGGCCGCTGTGTATGGACCTGCATGAACATCAAAATGATAGAGGGATATTATCCCGTACACTATCTCATGGCCTTGCTTCTGTAATTTCATTCCGGGAATGTGTACATTGGTGCCAGTATAGAGGTGATGATACCTAGATTTGGTGGTACTATGTAGATGGTGGAGATTTTCTTTACTCGTGTACTGGCATGTGTATGTCTGCATAATATATTGGGCCTTTTTCTTCTGTAGTATGCATCGGTTTGAACACAAGCTGGGAACATGTAGCACTGTGTAGATTTAAGTACTCGCACAAAGATTAGTGATATTGCTTATACTCAAAAAATGTGGTTTTTCTAAATACTATGGGACTTCATGTGACGAATGGCTATAAATAGTAGGTTCTAAACATTAATTAAGCGGGAAATATACCTCGTGTTTGGTAAATTGAAGTTTTTCTATACTTGTGCACTGGCATGTGTAGGTTTGCAGAATATATTGGGGAATTTTTTTGTAATATGCATCAGTAATGAACACAAGCTGGGAACATGTTGCATCATGATACTGGCAGTAAGAGATGTGATCTTGTGCTTACTCAAAAAACCTGGTTTTTCTATAATTGTAACGGACATGTGTAGGCTTGCGTAATATATTGGGGTATTTTTTTGTAATATGCATCAGTAATGAACACAAGCTGGGAACATGTTGCATCATGATATTGGCAGTAAGAGTTGTGATACTGCTTTTACTCAAAAAAAATCGAGAGGATACAAGATTTCTCATTTTGTTTTCTAAAAATAGTATGTTGGTTTCTATCGGCAGGAATTATGTGTTTTACTTTCAGCAGTTATGTCCTCTTTTATTGAGGGATGTACATGGATAACAACTGGTAGGCCCATTTACGTACAATGTTGTTCAGGCACTTAACGAGCGATTGTTTGTCTTTAGTGTGGATGCAGGTATGTAAAGGTCTATCTTGTCTTCTCAGTGATTGGGTATATGCTACTTATGACTTGGACTTTGCATCATTCCTAACTTTTGTATTTATTGGGAGGAAGATTACTACTAACTCCTACTCACTTTGGGATCTATTATTGTTCAGATACTTGAATAATAATATGTCTAATGGATTTAATTGGTTCTCTTTTGGTCCTTGTACTTTTTTCTAAAAGTCTCTTGTGCTATCAGCAATAAAGTAACCTAAATATATATATAATAATCACTTGGGAGGGTGAGAGAAATATCTTTCTCCAAGATCATTGTGCCAGTATTTTCGTAGGTTAGATTGGTCTTGCTGGATTAGTTGGGTTTTGATCGATTATGCATTGCTAATCTGGCTATGGGGTAATTCTACACATTATGATGGAAATCTTATTGGTTGAAGGATGGATATTACTACCTGTTTTTCTTTCTCACATGTATTTCTTTCGGCTTTTGCTTCACTGTTACAATGTTTGGCTGACATAGCCAATTTACTTATACTCGATAATAACGTTCGGTCTCTGCTTCTTGATACATTAGTGGGAGTATTTAAAATAAAGATTCTCTCTTCTACCAGCCTCCTAGCTTAAGGAGAAAACCACCTGGATCAGTCCAGAGATAACGGCATGATTTAATGAGATAAAAGACCATTGGTTTGTTGTGGGGTTAGAGAAAGCACCCAACATACCCACACTGACTTGTAAACATTTGGCTAAGATTGTATTTGAACGGAGGCTTGATGGTAATGAATTCGAGTCTAACAATATGTCTATCTTTGAAACCATTCGCTTTATCAAGGAATGCCTCAATACATTTGGATACATAGCAACTACAGATAAAATACCCATTCTCTTCCCCACATAGAAAAGCCACAAGCACAAATTTAGGTGGATTTTTGATACTTCAAATTGTATATTTACGCCCGTTACAGATACCATTACGGGATGTCTAAATTTAATCGTGCAAGACTTTGAAAGGATTTGTGCAATTAAAAAAGAAACGTATAGAAACTTTCTTGGTAAAGAGGTTTCTACATTTTGGCTTGTCAAAAATTCTACGAAGGTTTTCCTCAATCTACCTAACAAGATTACGCATCTCTATACTACTCACATCACACAATGCTATGAGAACATTCCCCTTACCGGTCTAGCAGGACTTATTGATATACTAAACAAACTTATTAAAATGGCTTTTGACGATAGAAGAAAGGAAGGCTATTCCTGTATCTCTATGGTTAGATTACCTCATTGGATAAAACAATCAACTAAGAGAATACCATCCCAATATGGATTGGTAGAGTTGGTTGATCAGATTGAATGGCTACTCTTAAATTGTTATGTTGGGTTGGGTAACTCATGTTACCAATAGGTACATGGAATCCCTATGGGTTTTTCTTGTTCTCCTATCATGTGTAATCTGTACCTCGCCTATTTTGTATTTAAATGGACTTCCAAAATGATGGAGCAACCTGTAACCTCCGAAATCCTTCAATCCTCTGACAATACATTTTGATACATGGATGACAACATCTTTAGCATAAATTTGATACCTTTGTCAAAGATATCTACCCAGATATACTTAAGATTGACTCAACTCTCTTAGAAGAGATTTCCAAAGCAGAATATAGAAAGGTCACAAAAAAATCATTTCTTAATTTAGAAATAACATTGATACAGCCATTTACGGGTGAATTCACTACTAAATACTCATGGAAGAGAGACCAACTATTGCTTATGTCTACGAAATTGTAAAAAGGAAAAGTAATTGACCTTATAATAACTATTAAAACATGTTTGGGCATGGTATATCTTATATTGTATTCCTCAAGCAATACCTTTGTAACTTTTCAAGACATACTAAAGCTTCTTTGCAAATTTATGTCCAATAGGTTTAATAGGAAAGTTCTCATTTACACTATTTGTAAGTTTTTGAAAAAAATACTTTGTCATGGAGTAAAGGCAGACATTTGTTACCATATACATGTGGTAGTGATGTGTGTGAACACAGTAGTACCGCCGGGGCATTTTTTCCCTCTTTAGGAGATTTTTTCCCTCGAGCATTGTATATATGCCCATCACTCTAGGGCTATCTATCTTTCCATTGCACACTAAGTAATACACTCTCTATTGTGTGCCTTGAGATTCCTTCATCTTCTCCAAGTTGTTTGTGTCTCTCTGCAACCCTAATTCCAACACTTGTTATCAGAGTAGGTTGCGTCCTCCCGGGCTTAGTCGTCAACTGCTCCAGTACACGCCTGCTCACTTTCTTCGATTTCACTGAGCTTTGGTGAGCGTTCGCAGGTCGACAAATATTTCAGGACAACTCATAGAGCTTGGTCTGCTCAGATTTTTCATTTGGGCTCATTTCGGCCCTTGTTTCCACTACAGGCTATTTTGTCATTTTGTGCAAAATTTTTGTCAGTGCCGTTTTTTGCATAACAGGTGCCTTATATTCTTCTACGGTTTGTGCTATATAGCACGTGTTGTTCCCACTCCGTTTCTTGTAAAAGGGCGTCTGGAACATTGTGCAGGGCATTGATGTAGGTCCTGGTTCTGAGGATGTAGGCGATGTTGAGGATGTTGCAGGTCTTGCCAAAAGGATTGCTGTTAGAGTTGTTTTGCCTTTGGTAGAACAAGCCTGTTGGGATGTAAAGGATGCGTAGGCTCATGCATTGATTGTGTTGTCTATGAAGTGCACCATTGTTCCTCACATCCGTTCAGCAAAATCTGCAAACATGCTTGGGATATTTTGGTTGGTCTTTATGCAAGTCGTAATGAGGCTAAAATTGCTTTGCTGCGTAAAGAGTTGGAGTCGAAGATTATGCATGAGGAAGATGAATATGGACACTTTACTTGCTAGTGTCAAGGATATCAAGGATCAACTTATTTCTGCAGGTGAAGTCATTTCAGACAGTTCCCTTGTGCAGACTGTTCTTGATGCCTTACCAGATTCTTACCAGACTTTTGCTAGTACTTGGAGACTTATGACCCAAGAAAATCGAGAAGTTGTCAAGTTTGATGCATTATGCACATTGCTGTTGCAAGAGTCACTTTCCAGAAAAAACAGGACTAGACAGCGTGCAGTTGAGCAGGCCTTTATTGCTTCTCAAAGAAAGGGTGGTAACAGCAATGCAGCCACTTCTTATGGTTCTGCTGCGAGTGGCAAAACTTATGTTCCTAATGCTTCTGCTGGCAGCACTTCGTCTAGCAATTCTGGTGATAAGGTAAAAAAGAAGATGCATTGCCATTATTGTAAAGCTAATGATCACTTGATCAAGCAGTGTCCTAAGTTGAAGGCCAAAGAGGCTAAGAAGAAAGAGGGTGGTTCCGCTACAAATGCTGGTTCCACTACAAATGCATCCATTGTTAAGTCTTCTGTGAAAGGAGACTGTGTTGTTGATGTTGATGCAAAATGGGCTTTTAGCGTAGAGTGCATTTACAATCCTACTGTCCATGATGCATGCTTGTCAGTTGCTGCAGATTCCCATGTGTGGTATTTTGACAGTGGTGCTACAAAGAACATTACCTCACATCATGAATTGTTTACCTCTCTTGAGTCTGTCCCTCATGGGAATTCAGTCACTTGTGTCATCAATGCCTCTTATCCAGTTCAGGGAGTTGGAAAGATTGTGCTTACTGTTGCTAATGGCAGTTCTTCACACTTGTTGATGCACTTTATGTACCTATGATCAAGAAGAATCTCTTGTCTGTATCCGCACTTGCTAGACTTGTACTTGTAGTCAAATTTGTGGATGACAGATGTACAGTTCATGATCTCAGTTTTAGTGATGAAATTGTTGCATCTGGCCTTTTGTGCCGTGGGCTGTATAAGATCACTTTGTATGACAAGTGTGGACAAAATTTTGCAAATGCTGTTGCAGATTCAAGGCCTATTTCAGATGCAAAACTTTGGCATGCACGTTTTGGTCATCTGAATTTTGCCAGTTTGTTGCGTTTGCAGAAATCTGATATGGTTGCTTCTTTACGCCTTTTGAAGAATCTGTCAAACATGTTTGTGAAGGCTGTATGTTGGGTAAGATGTAGCATTCTAAGTTTCCAAAGGATGGTTCAGTTCGGGCCACATGCAGGTTGCAGCTTGTGCATAGTGCTGTTTGTGGGCCCATGCAAACTCGGTCCTTGGGCAATTACCTGTACTTCATGACTTTCATTGATGATTACTCTAGGCATGCATGGGTGTTTCTGCTTAAAGCAAAGTACAAAGTTTTTATGTGCTTCAAACAATTTCTGGCTATGGCTGAAAATGTCTCAAAATGTACTATGGGCACCCTCCGTTCCGATCAAGGGAGGGAGTATATGTCTCATGAATTTAATGCATTTCTGGCTAGTCGTGGGATAAGACACCAATATACAGTGCCTTATACACCTCAGCAAAATGGTGTTGCTAAGAGGAAAAACAGGTCACTTACGGAAATGGCACGATGTATGGTCAAAAGTCAAACTTTGCGGCATTCTTTTTGGCTTGAGGCCATCATGTGTGCCACTTATGTACTTAACAGGTGTCCTACGAAAGCTTTGCAGTCTATTACTCCATATGAAGCATGGCATGGTAGAAAGCCTTCTATTGAGCACATGTGTGTTTTTGGTTGTTTGGCATATGCTTTGGTGCCACAAACACAACGCAGGAAATCGGATGATAAGGTCGTCAAATGTATTTTTGTTGGTTATAGTGCTGAAAGCAAAGGTTACATGTTGTATCATCTGTAAAAAAAATGTATTCTGGTTTCATGGGATGTAGTGTTTGTGGAAGATTCTGTTCATCCCTTGCTATCATGTACTAGAGACAGTAATGTAAGCTCACAGGACATTTATGACACTTTGTTGCCTCTTTTCAGTGGTGGAAATACGAATGTAATTTCCACTAAGGAAAATGTACAGCCTATGGGGGTTTCCGAAAATGTTACATATCAGCCTATTATTGATGCAGATGTACATGATGTACTTGATGAGGAAAGGGCTGAAAATGAGCAGGCTAGAGGTATGCCAAAATGTTGGTGCACACTTTGCGTGACAGTAAATTGGATGCACCTTTGTTTAGTCGTACTCATTCAGGCTCTCGCCATGCATCTTATGCATCAGATTGTTATGCTTTGGCTGTGTCTAGTTTACATGATGTTTGTAAAGAAAGAGGATGCAAGAGAGCTACACAAAGACAAGCACAAAGCACACAGAGATGGAAAGCTTCTTCTTCTTCGTACAGAAAAGAGAGTACAAAATGACTAAGTGCTAAAACTGAAAAGTAGCACATATGTACATGCGGTCACTAAGTGTGAACTCGCTAGAAGCGTACTAGGCTGGCACTATAAGTGTAGACCAGCTGTAGAATCACTGGCAGAGATCCTCCGTGTCGGTCACCTAAAGCGCTAGTGAGTAAATTCAGTAAGCGGCCAAGACCCGTAGTGGATGCCAGCTCAAGATGTAGAGCTCGACATCTCAACACTCCCCCTCGAGCTCTGCATGTCGCAGAGTCCAAGCATAGTCCGGAAACGTCGAAGCTTCTCAACTCCGATGGCCTTGGTAAAGATATCCGCTATCTTCTCCTCTGTGCTGACGTAGACCAAGTCGATGTCGCCCACAAACACTCGCTCTCGAACGTAGTGGTAATGGACCTCTATGTGCTTGGTCCTGGCATGGAACACTGGGTTCCTAGCCAACTGCATGCTGCTAAGGTTGTCACAATGCATGACAATCTGCTGGTCTACCTGCACTCCCAAGTCCTCAAGTAATGTGCGTAGCCAAGCTACCTCGCACGCTGCAACTGTTGCACCTCTGTACTCGGCCTCTGTGCTCGATAAAGCAATCGTAGGCTGGTTTTTGCTGCTCCAAGTAATAGCAGCACTCCCAAAAGAGAACATGAAGCCACTCGTAGATCTCCTATCAACAATGCTACCTGCCTAATCGGCATCTATATACCCATACAATGCTAATGGCGCATCTGCTGCGTAGAACAATGCGTAGTCAAGAGTCCCTTGCACATATCGAAGTGTGTGTCGTACTCCATCCAAATGTGGCTTCCTTGGAAGCTGCATGAACTGAATCTCCAAGCCTACTGTGTAGCTCAAGTCTGGCCTCGTGATAGTCAAGTAGATTAGACTACCCACAATCTTCCTGTACATCTTGACATCCTCAACAACATCACCCTTCTCTGCACTCAGCTTTGCATTCACATCCAAGGGGATAGAAATTGGCTTACAATCAGCTATGCCATACTTTGACAACATGTCCAAAGCATACTGTCTTTGTGACAGCCATACACCCTCTGGAGTCCTTATCCCCTCAATGCCAAGAAAGTAGCGTAACTCGCCCAAATCTTTCATTTCAAACTCCTGTTTGAGAAGACCCTTCACATGGTCAATCTCCATAGCATTGTCACCCACAATAATAAGGTCATCTACATATATGGTAATGAACACAATCCCCGCATCTCACTCTCATGTACATAGAGTGAATGATTAGCATGAGCTCTCCTAAAACCAATACTGACAAGATACTTGGCAATCTTGTCATACCATGCTCTAGAGCCCTGCTTCAAACCATACAAACTTTGAGAAGCCTGCATACATAATCTGGGTAACCTGGATCGACATAACCAGGTGGCTGATCCATATACACTTCCTCTTGCAACTCACCATTCAAGAAGGCATTCTTTACATCCATTTGATGCATAATCCATACTCTAGATGCAGCCACTGCTATGACAGCTCTCACAGTTGTCATCTTTGCCACTGGAGCAAAGGTCTCCTCATAGTCTATGCCATACGTCTGTGCATAACCCTTTGCGACCAGCCTTGCCTTGTGACGCTCAATGTTACCATCAGCCTTATGCTTGGTTTTATACACCCATTTACAACCAATAGCTTTCTTGCCACTTGGCAATGGTACCAACTCCCATGTGTCATTTGCTTCCAATACATCCATCTCTTCATTCATTGCATCATCCCAATGCACATTTCCAACTGCATCCTCAAAACATGTGGGCTCCACATCCTGTATCACCTTAGCCATGTAGGCTTGGTGATGCGCTAGATACCCATCATAAGTCAATTTGTGAACTGGATTTCTGACTTTGTTATATCTGCGCGGTCCTAAGTCACTCCTTTGCCCTCTAGCATCTTCTTGTACTTTCCTTACACCAAGTGTCCTGACAGCCGGAATTCCAAATTCCTCATCAAGACTTTGTTCAGAACCATCTGAATCCATGTCTACATGTGAAAAACCTGATGATGCATCAGCCATAAAGGGAGGTTCATCAACCTTTTCCTTTCCTTTTCATGATACGTTCCTTGTACCTACTGGTGGAGTAACCTGCGTACGTAGTCTACCATTCCATGGCTTCTCAACAAAGCCACGAGAAGAGGACTCTTGTGGTCCACTCAAAACCTGTGACTATGGCCTCACATTTTGTACAACCACATCATCTTTTACATCAGCCCCAATAGTGCCATGTGCATTACTGTACCAGCTGCTCATCTCATCAAAGACTACATCTCTGCTCACTCGTAATTCTCGTGTAGTAGGATTGTAGCACCTGTACCCCTTTTGTTCAAGGGAATATCCCACAAAAATACATTTCTCTGTTTTAGGATCCAATTTCCTACGCAACTCATCTGGTACATGCACGTAAGCTATGCAGCCAAACACTTTCAAGTGTGCCAAATCAAGCTTTGTACCTGTAAACTTTTCCTCAGGTGTTACATCATGCACCGCAGCTGTAGGTGTCCTGTTCATAATGTACACAGCTGTATTTACAGCTTCAGCCCAGAAATGATGAGGCATGTTCTTCTCATTCATCAATGCACGTGCAACCTCTACAATGTGCCTGTTTTTCCTTTTTGCGACCCCATTCTGCTGTGGAGTATATCTGCATGTAAACTTCCTGCGTATACCATGCATTCACAGAAAATCTAAAAAATCGTTGGAGAAGTACTCTCCCCCTCCATCTGACCTCAATGTCTTGATTTGCATATCTGTCTCCTTCTCAATCATGACTTTGAAGTCCTAAAAGTGACCAAACACTTCACTTTTGTTACGCATGAAGTAGACCCATACTTTCCTTGTATGGTCATCAATGAAAGAGACATAATACCTGCAACCATGTATACTTGCAGTATCGGTTGGACCCCAAACATCTATGTGCACCACCTCAAGTGGCTTTTTACATACATTGCGCTCATGTGGAAATGAGCCCTTTGACTTTTTTCCAAACTGGCATGCTGCACACACTTTATGCATACCATCCACCTTGAATTTGGGCAAACCTTTAACAATCTATTTTGATTGCATGCTGCGCAATCTCTGCTCATTGACATGGCCAATGTGTTTGTGCCAAATGTCAACATCAACCACAACACCTGTGCCCTGTGCAAATAATGGAGCTTTTACCTCAAGCATGTCTACATTCAACGTAAACATTCTGCCCATACATTTGCCCTCTGTGATCAGCTTACAGCCATTCTAGAAATCTTCTACATAACAGCCATTTGGATTGAAGCGAACCTGCAAACCTTGCTCAACCATTTGTCCAACAGAAACAAGATTCTTTGTAATGTTTGGGACATGAAGTACATCTGCTAAGTACTTTGATTTCCCACTCTTCGTATTTAGAGGTATGCCCCCTACATGAGCAATGGGGTGAGCTTTGTCATCTCCTGTCTGCACATAGCCTGACACATCTGGTTTGCGCATATCTCTAAACCACTCTCCATGAGACGTCATGTGATTAGAGGCACCTGAATCCACATACCAAACATCATCTTGGGTGGAATTATCTGCAGTCATTGTATTCATTACATGCTGCATAACAAACATGCGCTCGTTTTTGCTGTCATCTGCATCTCTGCTAGTAGATGCATAGTTGCCCTGTTCTCTCTTTCCACTTGCTTTTCCCTTTGGACAGTCACGTGACATGTGACCTCTTTCACCACAAGTCCAACATTCTCTGCTATCTACAGTATGTTGCTGCCTGCTTGATCCTGCACCACGACCTCTTTGACTCCCCCTGCCTTGAGACTGGTTTCCCCTGCCGCCTGTATTGTTTTGATTTGATTGACCTTCTTGAAATTGGCCCTTGCAACCCCTTGGGCCTCGACCACGACCTCTACCTCTACCTCTGTTGGAGTTAGAATAGAAGGCCTATTCAGAATTATTTCTGCCATGAGAAGAAGATGTGTCAAGGTTCTTCTCCTCAAGAATAAGCATAGAAATCAAATCTTGGAACACGGGGATGTTGTCTCTTGTATTCATGGAAGACCTGAAATGTACATACTCATCTCCTAGACCATCGAAGCATGCACGGACAATGTCATCGTCTTCCACTGAGACTTTAATAGATCCAAGAGCCTCAATGATACCCTTGATCTTCAAGGCATAATCATCGATGGAGAGGTTGTTCCTCTTAACCTGATTTAGCTCCGACTTTAGTTGAAGCTTCCTAGCCTTGGTGTTCACCTCGAACACCCTGCCTAAGTTTTTCCATGCAATGGCGGGGGTTTCAGCATCTTGTAGATAGCCCATCATTCCATCTGTGATGCTCATAGAAAGCCAATACATCACTTTGCTCTGGCCTTGTTGCCAGTCCCTCAAAGCTTTTCTTTGTTCTGCTGTGCCTCGGGAATCTCTGGTTCCTTTTCATTGTCTCCTTCTACATAGTCCCAATAACCTTTTCCTTTTAGGAAATTTGTTATTATGAACTTCCATGCAGGGTAGTTATTTTTCTCAAGCTTCTCAATAACAATCTGACTGAAACCGTCAGACATCTTGAAGCACTAAGACAAAATAGCTGCAATCTACAAAAACCTGAAAATCTGTTGAACCTGCTATCGTGGTACCTGTAACACTTTCTACACTCAACGAGTGTCCACAATCAAGCGTACATACAACCACTGTACTTGTACAGTAAATCTCTGTGTACTGCACTTTGGAGACCTGTTCAGAAACTTGTACGAAAAACCCCTAAAATTGGTCGTGGATTACGAACAAAGGGATTGTGATGCTCTTGCTCTCTTAGCCTCTCTTGCCTGCACCACGCTCTGATACCATGTAAAGAAAGAGGATGCAAGAGAGCTACACAAAGACAAGCACAAAGCACACAGAGATGGAAAGCTTCTTCTTCTTCGTACAGAAAAGAGAGTACAAAATGACTAAGTGCTAAAACTGAAAAGTAGCACATATGTACATGCGGTCACTAAGTGTGAACTCGCTAGAAGCGTACTAGGCTGGCACTCTAAGTGTAGTCCAGCTGTAGAATCACTGGCAGATATCCTCCGTGTCGGTCACCTAACGCGCCAATGAGTAAATTCCGTAAGCGGCCAAGACCCGTAGTGGATGCCAGCTCAAGATGTAGAGCTCGACATCTCAACAATGTTGAGGAACCTCTGTCTTTTGATGAAGCACAGAATTCAAAAAATTGGATGGCTGCCATGCAATCAAAATATGATGCACTTATAGAAAATGACACATGGAATTTATGTGATTTGCCTCCTGGAAAAAAGGCCATTGGTACAAAGTGGGTTTACAAGTTGAAACGCAAGCCGGATGGTGAGCTCGATCGCCATAAGGCTCGACTTGTTGGAAAGGGTTATGCACAGCAAAAAGGCATAGATTATGAAGAGACCTTTTCTCCCATTTGTCGTACGACTACTGTGCGTTTTCTATGTGCATTGGCATCTCATTTTGGTTGGGATGTACATCAATCAGACATTGTTACTGCTTTCTTGAATGGTGACATATTTAAGGAAGTTTATGTAAAGCAGCCTCGTGGTTTTGTCATAAAAGGACAAGAGGACAAAGTGTGCAAATGTAAGAAATCTTTGTATGGGTTGAAGCAATCTCCACGTGCTTGGTATGAGAAATCTGACACTCATTTGGTTAAATGAGGTTACAGTCCAATAGAAAGCACATTGTATGTAAAGCGTGAGGGTGATGTACTTCTCATTGTGGTTCTTTATGTCGATGATTTGCTAATCACTGGACCAAATGAGAAACATATTGCTGAATTTAAGGCTGATTTGAATGCTACTTTCAAGATGAAAGATTTGGGGTTGTTGCATCATTACTTGGGTATACAGTTTAAGCAGTGTGATGGTGGTATTGCCTTGTGTCAAAAAAGTTACATAGAGACATTGCTATGTAAGTTTGGACTTGAGGATTGCAAACCTATTGCCACTCCCATGGAAGTAGGCTTGAAGTTGAGTCTACATGATGTTGGCGATCGTGCTGATGTCACTCTTTATCAAACTGTTGTTGGCTGCCTCATTTATGTATGCAACACGAGACCGGATATTCAGTTTGCAGTCTCACAGGTCAGCAGATTTATGCATAGCCCAGGGTCTAAGCATTGGCAGGCTGTCAAGACAATTTTCCGCTACATTAGTGGCACTTTACATCTTGGCTTGTTTTATCCCAAGGGGGGATCATTGCCGCCAGACTTACATGCTTTTTCAGACTCGGAGTGGGCTGGTTGTTTTGACATGCGAGTGTCCACAAGTGGTTTTTGTTTCATGCTTGGCAGTTCATGTATATCATGTTTGAGCAAGAAGCAACCTATTGTGGCCACTTTGAGTTGTGAGGCTGAGTACAGGGCAATCTTCACATCTACGGTTGAGTGTGTATGGCTCAGACGCCTTATGGCTGATTTGGGTGGACAGGACACTGCCAACACTATCTACACTGATAGTCAGAGCGCATTGGCAGTTGCGAGGAACCCAGTTTTTCATGCTCGCACAAAGCACATTGAGGTGCATTACCACTATGTCAGGGAGAGGCTCTCAGTAGGAGAGATCAGCTTGGCTTATGTGCCAACACAGCACAACCTTGCAGATCTTTTCACAAAGGCATTGTCTCGTGAGAAGCTTGAAGCTTTCCGCAAAGCTTTGGGCTTACTCCCCTTTGTGGATTGATCATGTCCTCAGGGCATGGCACTTCCCTTTACTCATGTGCCAGCTCTCGTTTATCGCATCACTCTAGGGGGGATTTGTTACCATATACATGTGGTAGTGATGTGTGTGAACACACTAGGACCGCCAGGGCATTTTTTCCCTCTTTAGGAGGTTTTTTCCCCCGAGCATTGTATATATGCCCATCACTCTAGGGCTATCTATCTTTCCATTGCACACTAAGTTATACACTCTCTATTGTGTGCCTTGAGCTTCCTTCGTCTTCTCCAAGATGTGTGTGTCTCTCGGCAACCCTAATTCCAACAACATTGATATTCTAATCACACTAATGAGGTAGTAGGCTCATTCTATGAGCCTACTGTCTTATCTATATATATATATATATATACACACACACACACACACACACACACACACACTTACATATACGTTTCACTACATCTCTTTTTTTTCCTCAAAAAGGGAAGTTCTTTAATTGGATTTAGTGCCTATTGCCTCCCTCAACGGGGGGAGTTTTATACACTAGCTGGACTTAGTATTTACAGTATCCAAAATCTCAGAAAAAAAATAAAACCCGGGGATGACTGATAGCCGACTCAACCAATACATGGAAAAGATTAGTTGTAGGAAATATTAATCAGAAATGGATATGTGGCTAGGCACAATTTGTATTCGTCTTCTTTTTCTGTGGTCGTGTGGCTATTACACCCTATTTGGACGAAAGAGGTTCCCTTCAATAAAAATATGGCAATCTTAACTATAATACCATTTTTAGCATAATATGGTGCACATTCACCTAACTTGCATGTGCATACCTCGCATACGATTATTCTGGATTGAATGCCGCCAAATGGTGTGTGGGACCATGAATGCAGCAATGCTAGCTGTGTACACAGGGCGCTCAACGCCCACTACTTAAGGAGGAGGTGAGAACTTTTGAAAGTACTCACAAAGTGCCTATAGGTATTGTGAGAGAGAACACTTGTTGATTGAGTGAGGGTAACGTTGCACTTTGCATCATGGAAAAAAGAAATTCCATTGACGAGTTCGGCTCTGCTAAGGTTGGTGTCCATTAGTTTGTTTTGATTCTTAAAGTGTTAAGATCTACTTTGCTGTGTTGGGTAGCAATGCAGATATGCCTTATTTATTGTGTAACACCTCTGAAAAGTATTGTTGGCTGTACTGGATGTTCTTGGGCCGCTGTGTAAAGACCAGCATGAACATCAAAATGATAGAGGGATATTCTCCCATACACTATCTCATGGCCTTGCTTCTGTAATTTTACTCCGGGAATGTGTACATTGGTACCAGTATAGAGGTGATGATACCCACATTTGGTGGTACTATGTAGATGGTGGAGTTTTTCTTTATACGTGTACTTGCATGTGTATGTCTGCATAATATATTGGGCCTTTTTGTTCTGTAGTATGCATCGGTTTGAACACAAGCTAGGAACATGTAGCATTGTGTAGATTTAAGTACTGGCAGAAAGATTAATGATATTGCTTATACTCAAAAAATGTGGTTTTTCTAAATACTATGGGGCTTCATGTGACGAATGGCTATAAACAGTAGGTTCTAAACATTAATTAAGAGGGAAATATACCTCGTGTTTGGTAAATTGAAGTTTTTCTATACTTGTGCACTGGCATGTGTAGGTTTGCATAATATATTGGGCCATTTTTTTTGTAATATGCATCAGTAATGAACACAAGCTAGGAACATGTTGCATCATGATACTGGCAGTAAGAGTTGTGATACTGTGTTTACTTTAAAAACCTGGTTTTTCTATACTCGTGCACTGACATGTGTAGGTTTTCATAATATATTGGGGCATTTTTCTGTAATATGCATCAGTAATGAACACAAGCTGGGAACATTTTGCATCATGATAGTGGCACTAAGAGTTGTGATACTGCTTTTACTCAAAAAATATCTATTTCTTCTAAATACTTTGGGACTTCATGGGATGAATGGCTATAAACAATGGGTTCTGAACAGTATTTGAGAGGACAATATACCTTGATTTTTGGTAAATTTTCAACATGTAATTTTCATAATGGTTTGGACATGGGCAGCCTGCATAGAGGCACTGATTTGCTCAAGAAACCGTTCTTTATTGTTATAGATGATCTTTTGGTGATGGCTTGTCGAGAAGTTATCACAAAGGTTGGCATGAAATGTCCTCAGAAGGTAAGTATGATGGGTCTTGGCAAATCTGGAGGGAATTTGTCTAGCATGACTGGCCAATACATGTCGTTACTGTTGGGAGAGGATACAAGTTTGCTCATTTGGTTTTTGAAAATAGTATGCTAGTGTCTATCGGCAGAAAGTATGTGTTTTACTTTCAGCAGTTATGTCTATATATATATATATATATATATATATATATATATAAAAGAGAGAGAGAGAGAGAGGAAAAGAAAGAGGGAGAGAGAGAGAGAGAGAGAGACATGATCTTACCTTTTATCTCAACTCTAAACATTTCACTTCTTGCTGATTAAGGCACTCTTACAATTAGCTCATGCAAGTCCGCGTGGGAACGTTCTCTTTTAAGAGCCCTTTTTCAAAGAAGTTAAAATTAAACGGAGCACACTTGTGGGCCGGTGGAGGGGTTCGCACACAAAACACACACTATAACTTAGGCTCATTTTGACCCACATTCAACCAACCAGACCAACAACACTCTCACATGATGCTACGTGCCAAGGTTGATGATAACTGGATGCTTCCAAAACTCCTAATTTTTGTGTCTTGTCAAGGTCCCATCTGTTGTGGCTACCAATATATTGTCTTCCAATGATGCCAATCCCTGATTTCTCCATCCATTGGCTACTCTCCACAGCATGCTAGCTTTCATTCAATGTTTGTGGAGTGTTGCCACTTGGCTACCCACTTGCCTTGCCCACAACATTCCTCACTCTCACATCTGTAGGGACCCAGTGACCCACACACACACACACCGGTGAGCCTCAAAAGGCGCCGCCCCACTTGGCCTACCAGCTTTGCAATAGATCACACACATCGAAGTTTCTCGTTTACACATAGCACTCCTTGTATTGGCCCTCTCAGCCTCGGATGCTTTTGGAATTGCCATAGCTGACGTGATGGCCACACTGATCTCCTGCCAAGGATATTTGTTGGCTCGCCATTTGTGCATCTCGGTGGCTTGTCAATTCCATGGATCGGTTTGTTAACCTTTGATACTTATGACTTGTCTTATGTTTGTAATGGATGTTCTTTCTACCATGTCACCGTGCTTTGCTTTAGCGGCACACGAGGACATGCGCCAAATTAGGAGGGGGGGAATGTTAGCAGTGGCTAACACATGCTACACCGATTATGCACCAAGCTGGGAATGTGATATTGATGTGCACAATTTTCCTATTTACAAGATCTTGGGCTCATTTAGGAGTTCCAAATTGTATACGCTTAGGCTAAAGGGCTCAACTTTATCCTATAGTTGAAGGGCTTGAAGCCCAAAATTATAAAAGAGCCTTATGCTAAATGAGAATTCATTCTTGGGTGAGCTCTCTTCTTTGTAGAGTGGATGGTCATGAGGCCCATGGGCTTTCCATGCCCATGTGGCTCTTGATTTCTACTAATCAATTGCACTTTTTTTTTTATTAGTCTTCTTTGTTTTGATTATGTGAAGTGAGATTGTATTAATGTGATGTTATATCTCTAATCCTTTTTTGAGTTAATCTATTCTATCCACACCATTGGCCATGGTCTGTGAGGGCTATGCCTTCCTTCTCCTTCACTCTCTTTACAAGGTGTGTGGTTAGTGTGTGTACTTACGTATCGCATTGAGGGGATGAACCAGAATGACCACACTAATGAGAAGTAGGTATGTTAATTGCATGCTTATGTAGTTGTATGATTAAGAGTTTTGAGTAGGGTGATTGTGTGCAAAGTGATTAGTAAGTAAGAATATGTGATTGATTAGAGGAAGCCCCTTCCATGGCTTCTCTCTATGATGGATAGAAGGATCCCTTGAATCTTCTATTTCAATGCATCCTTTGATGCTCGTACCTCCAAGTGCTAGCCGGGTTGCCGATCCAAAATTTGATAATTTTGTGTGGGTTGCGATTGGACTGGTGCTACAATGTCTCCTTACAGCGCAGCGACCATCTGGTTCTTCTTTTGGTTGGTTCACATCCCAGGTGGGCTCCCACCCGAGGTGGATATCGCCTCCGGTGACCTGAGTCTTGAGGCGGTGAGACCAAGCAAAGAAATTAAGATTATTTGTGGCTAGTTTTTTTGTGACTATGAGTGTTATAGGTTTCTCTTTGTTATTTGCAGGCATGACCAACCTACACCTACTCTACTCAGGTTCCTCCACCAAGGGCAGACCCATACCTACAACGGCGTTCTCTTTATGGGACCAGTACCTCTATTCGATGGACGGATTGTTTGGCTACTACACTCTATAGCAGCTTGCGAGCTACGGTCTTTCTCCGTATTCCACGCCATGGGGGAGTCAGGGAGGGACTCTTACATCTAGATCTTTGCACCGATGGAACCTCGGTCTTCGGCCCCTTATTACCGTCTACTCCCCTTCCATCATAGGATCCCACTCCCATGACATCGCAAGGTCCCATGCCACTCCATTCGACTCCTGCTTTGTCCAAGCACCGTCGACACACTTCTTCTAGCAGCACGCATCGATGTTCGTCTCATGGCAGCACGCGTTGAGAGAGAAGGAGTGGCAGGGGATCTTGTGGCTTCGTTTGTTTTGGTAGTGGGGGGGAGATGAAGTTACCTATTTTAGAGCATGCCGCCACACCCATGCCAGACATGCATGGGTGCTACTATAGGGTAAATTATGGCAGGGAGCTAGACTTTGATACAGCACAGGGCATGGCGTTTCAATGCATTTCAACATAAGAATTGTTTTGTAAAGTTTAGAGACCAGCTGTCCGATCATGCATGTTGCATTGAGGACGCATTGCATACTAGATTTTCAAATGCCCTTGATCAACATTTTTCACAACAGTGGTTGTAAGACTACATAAAAATATTTTTGAAAAACAAGCAGTCTAGTGTACGACGCACAGTGGCCAACCAAGTTGGAGATCCAGACAGGAGCTATCATGGTGGCAATATGGCAGATGCGTAGTGAGAGTGGGCAATGCAAGAAAAGAGCGATCAAGTTGCAACGGGCTCCCTACTAACAACAACACAAAGCTCAAGCCAAACAAACTCCCATGCACTATGTCTCGAGAGGCAAAGTAGCATGGAAGGACAAATATTTAAGATTGGTTAAACTACAACTTAAATCGATGATTATAAAGATTTTAGTTGATGATTTGTTGTTGTTATTGCTAACTTAAGAACTTAGTCTCGACAAACCAAAGAGATGGTCAAGTTTTGGGAGCGGCATACAAAATTTGAAACTTGGTGATGGTTGTTGGAGAACAACCACATCTCTCGTGAGCAATTCGACACAGTGATTGGATCACTACAAGCGATAAGTATAAACAAATAATATTGTATCAATTGTTTTGAGCTGTTGATATTTGTTTGATTTGGTTTGTGTTAATGTAGAGTCAGGGCGATCAAATGTACGTGCCTATGGACGACGATGAGGAGGAGGAGGATTAGATAGAAAATTATTTGTCTAAACTCTCATAAAGTCCTAATGTGGCACAATGTATATACAACTATCTTCATTTTATTTGTAACTTTTTTAAATAGTTGATCTTTCACACATAAAATTGTCAAGGTAATGTATATCCAATTTCAATTTTGGTTTTTCCTGTATATCTTTCAAAAAGCAATTCATGTTTCATATGTTTTATGCATGTCAAAAATAAAGGTGCTCATTTGAACCACCCAATATTGGGTGGCCCAAATGAGCACCTTTACTTTTGAATAGGCGTTTAGCGGTAATAGCCGCGGTAATAGTTGCAGCAATAGACGCAGTAATAGTTGTGGGTATATTTTCGTATTTATTACCGCATGTATTTTAGTTTAACCACTACCGCGTCCTTTTCCGTTGCTATTATCACACACACAATATTTTCTCTTTCTATTTTCCTTTGTTAATCCGCGACAATGCTAACGGTTTTGGAATTTTTCTTTTATAGTGATGGTTGAAGGGTAAGGTCTCTTAAGATTTCTTTATCCTATATTCATAAAGATCATCATAAAATCTCTTATTTACTATGGTTAGATTTAAGCCTTCTTTTTAATAATAGGACTTAACCATAATCCTCACTAGTGCCAACAAGTGGTCAATAAACGGATCACTAGGAAGAGCTCTCATAATATATGATCATCGAGAGAATCACACGTGAGCCAACAATAGTGGCCACTTTTAACCCATCGATCACTGAGTAGAATATATGTAGTGCCACTTATACTTGCTCATAACCAAGTTTTTGCATTGTTTAGCAAGGAAACATCAACAAATTAAAATGTTGGCCATGCTTTGATACCTACAAATAGAGTGCTAAAACTTCTTGAAAATGTGATCATGAGCATTTTGGCTCTCATTAGTTTAGCATCCTAAAAATTTAGCAACACATGGTTCTTATAGTACCAATCCTTTGCAAGCTTGCCGTAAGAGGAAAACTCAACATCTTCTAGTATGCTAAGCATCACCCCCTGCATACCCTCGACGTAGGCTTCATCAAGCTCCTCCAATCCTTATTGGTAGCCAGCACAACAAAATCTTCTACTCATCGCCAATCTTCAACTTAAGCAACCTTCATGGTACTTTACAGCCACATGCTTGCAACACTTTATGAACGGCCTTTTTGGGCATCATCCTTGACGTCACATCTTGCATTAAATTCAACGTTATCTTACAATGAAAGAGAAGTCTACCATTGCTCAATGAGAGATGTGATTGGAAGATCATACTCATGATGAGTCATATCAAAGCTATCAAAGGTACTGAAGGATTGGTAGATAATCTTCTTAGGCATCAAAGGTTCTAGCTATACAATTTCACTGTTTGATTAGGTGATACACTTAAAAAGCATCTAGACACTCTCAGCCTTTTGTCTCATTAACTTGCTACACTTAAGGCTCCTCTAGATGATGAAA
This sequence comes from Adiantum capillus-veneris, assembly GCF_014529385.1. Taxonomy (NCBI): domain Eukaryota; kingdom Viridiplantae; phylum Streptophyta; class Polypodiopsida; order Polypodiales; family Pteridaceae; genus Adiantum; species Adiantum capillus-veneris. The sequence goes on along the minus strand of NC_140956.1, from coordinate 75,573,322 downwards.
AAATGGCTATACAATTTTTTTTAAAAAGGTTTTTTCTAGTCATGTATTATACAAGCATACAAAATGGGTTCAAACACTGTCTATACACATTAAATTAAAAATATTTATCAATAAAAGCAGCACGGAATTAGAAAAATGCCATGAGAAACCTTCAAATTTAGGCACGACATAGTAGGCCGTATGCTACACGTGACCAAAAAAATCGCCCACAAGATAAAAAATCATTCGAGAATACTAGACCCTATGTATCTACGCCCCACGTTGAGCAAGATGAACTTCCTCAATCTACATGGCTACACTTTCCATATTTATTGCGTTGAAAGGGACATACTCATGATGATTTGCAAAATTGTACATGTTCGCTTCATCTGTGTCATCTGTTTTTTTCCAAACCATGGTCTATTGCCATATTGGTAAAATACAACAAGCTGCTATGACTCGGTACGCAATTGATATCTGGCCTATAGATTGTGCCATGAAGAATGTGCCATGTGCTTTTCAAGAGACCAAATGCTCGCTCCACAACCATACGTGCCGAAGACAAGCGAAAGTTGTATTTGTCCTCATTTCTCTCATAGTAGGTATGAATATGAAGTTCTCAAGGCCTGCAAGGTTACAGTCCAAGCGCCACGATGCCAGGAAACGAACCGCAGCCAAGTTGAAAGCAGCTCACCATCCATATGCTAGGTCATGGTTTGAAATTACTCCATTATATAAAGATTGGATCATGCAATGTGACATCCTCGCTCACAATCTAGAACCGTGTCCTTCTTGCGCGATGACAAACCTCACGTACAACGACAAACGAGGCCGTGAGACAAATGACATAGATAGTCCTACTGCACTCACTTCAGTATTGTTGTACTTCTTGTAAAACAACTAATTCCCATCAAAGATATATTGCCATTCATACATCTGACTACATAGAACGTATTCTCTCTGCTCGACAAATACACACACAACTGCTTAGCATTATAGATGTATCGATCAGTGTGACAAAAACTACACATGCAATAGCACGAGGATCACTAGAGCGGAGGTCATTGCTAGATAACCCACTAATATCTTGGTCAAGTGCTGCTAGTCTACACTCAACAAGTCATGAGCTATCCACCTCAACCATTTCAGATGTCTTGGATTTCAATATCAAGAACAATCCCATATTGCAGAGATATAAGTGCATGGCGGAACGACCACACAAAAGAATAGGGTTGTGCATACTGTCTGAAGAGGTTCTAGGAGAAATGATCCGTCGTCATTTAGAGGTACAACCCTTCGACTTGATGGAGCAAGCCCATAATGAAAATAGCTTCTCGATTTTGGAAACATTGGCTGAGCCATCAAGACAACACGCATATACTATATACGACACGCATGAGTGTGGTTCCATACAGCTCCGCAATGGAGATATGCTTCTCAATCGTGTTGCTTCCTTCATGTACAATGGCTTACCAAGCCGGATATAAGATTTCAAAGACATCACAATAGAGTCAGCTCTTTTTCCGTTCTTCTTTCCTTATGGACATGGCCAGTACAATGGACAGATTCGATTCAGTGACTACATTCGAATGAGAATCCACACCCTATTCTCTTTGTATACATTGTACAAGCCTTATCTCCTGCTAATGTACCAACTGAAACAAGCAATTTTGATCGCGAACAGTACAACAACCACCATTCTGCAGAGAGATATCAACAAGTACAAAAGAACACACAAGAATGCAAACGATGAGGAAGCCATAAGGAACATATTTCGCTTCAACCTCCCAGCGACAATTGCTGGCAGCCCATCTTGGCATAAACGTTCATTAAAGGATTTGATCACCATGGTTGATGCATGGGGTTTGCCAAACATATTCATTACTTTCACAGCTGATGAAGTGACCGCCACAAAATGGAATGAGATCCATACAATCGAGAGGATAGCTCGGACATTCAATGCTGAGTTCTCTTGGAAAGATTGTCCAGTTGAATGTGCATTGCTCTTTCACAATCGATTGAAACAGTTCATGAATCGCTATATCTTACAAGGAAGCCGGATCTTGGGCCGAATTCATCACCACCTTATATGGTATGAGATCCAAAACAGAGGATCCCTTCATGCCCATGTCATCCTATGGGTGGATGAGAACAACATCGAGCAAACAACATCAGATATTTCTGCTCATATTCCTATTTCACTTGCTAATGAAATGCATGCAAGCACACTTCGTACTCGTCCTTAAGAAAAAAATGCATGTATGTCGTGATGCATGTCACGTCCACAGCCACAATGGAAAATGCAAGTAAGGATTTCCATACGACATTCAGCCAAATCCTTGTCCATCTCTAGATTCCCATTCCTTGAAGTGGATGTACTATTGACCAACTCACGATGATCGAAATGTGGTTCTGTACCATTCAACTGTTCTTCTACTTTGGGGCGCTCATATGAATATCCAGCGTGTCACAAATTCATCTTTGTCGTATTGTCTACTCAAGTACACAATGAAGACTGAGGATATTGGACCATTGAACATATCTGCAGAAGCAGCCACAAAATTGGATTTTAAAAGGACTCGACAAGATTAAATTGCAACTGATAGCTGCGGCTCTTTTGACTAAGCCAATTTCTGCCACAGAAGCTGCTTTGAATTGCTTACAGATTCCAATCATAACAAAAAGCGACGTTGTATTCTACATAGATTCGTCGACTCCAGAACTCAGACAACATATCATGTCCAAATCACACAATGTGTGATGTACCCTATTGATTTATATTGTGCTAGACCAACCACCCTTGAAACCTTGACATTCTTTGAGTACCACAAAAACCACATTGTCGAAAAACGTCGGCAAACTGCACAATCCACACCTTTGTTAGACAACGATGGCAATGCCATCAAACATCAAAAAAGATTGGTCAGGTTCACAGAATACCATCCAGGACACCACACAGAAGCCTTCTTCTATAACATCTTGCTACGTCATGTATGCTTTCGAAGAGAGACAGATCTTTATCAACTGATAATACAATGGGCTCTTACTTCGTAGAGTGTCAGGCAAGGGATCTGATCCAAAGCAAAAAGGACTTGGAGATGTACATTACAGAGTACACACAAAGAGGCAAATTCAATTTTGAAATGGCCATCCACGGCGGCTTCTACATCAAAATTCACGGCTGCCATGCTAGTCAATGAACAAATCGATCAGCTTGTCCATATGATACTTCAAAAAATTGCACTGCGAAGAGAAAATGAAACAATTACACCTTCAACAGATAATGACCCAGACATGCACCACCATCGAGTAAATTCACTAGCCATACTGAAGGAGTTTGCTGCTGTCAATAACGCAGAACTTACAACGGAACAGTTAAATATATACAACAAATTATTGAATGCCAAGAACGGCTTGTCGTCATGGGAATACCAGGGAGCGGAAAAACACATCTTATCAGATATTTGACATATGAGTATGTCAGACGAAACATGAGTGTCATACTTGCTGCATCGACCGGAGCTGCAGCAACAAGACTTAGCAGCATTGCATCTACAATCCATTATCAATTCAAGATACCAACAAGGAATCAACAGTATCCCCTCTCTATTCACGAGATCGAGGAACAATATTTGGATATAAAAGAAGCAGACATTATAATCATAGACGAGCTGTCTATGTTAACACGGACCACTTTCGATCTTATCGTAAGACAGATTGGCAATGTAACAAGCGGTACATTAATAGATCCCTTCAACAAAAAATGTAATCTCTTGCTTGGTGACCTTGCACAGTTGCCCCCAGTTTGTAATCACGCACGGGACCTTTGTGAAGCATGCCATATCACAAGCTTGGTGCACTGGCTGCATGCAACTTTCTACAAGATGTCATGCTCCATACGACATGCAATGGACCCTGAACTCCTCCAATTCTTGATCATTATTCGTGAAAGAAGACCAACCACAGATGAGATCAATTGTACCTTGGGAGCATGCATTATAGATGAATCACATTTTCATGACTACATCAACGACTCCACTACAATAATTTTCACTCATTGATCAGACGTCCAACACTACAACAACCTTGCCTTGAATAAGTTGTACAATCAAACTGACATTACAAAAGTTGACCTGAAGACGAACGCGGGTAATATAAATGTACTTCAGCAATGGCTCCTAGACCCTAAGTTCAACGAGCTGGACTCGATCGCAATTGGGGCTCGTTGCATGATCACTGAAAACATCGACTTAAAAATCTGTGCAGCAAATGGTGCAACATGTACTGTTGACGACATAACGTATAACAACGAAGATCAACTTACATGTATCGTTGTTCTGATTCATTGCACCGGTAAAAAAAGATGTCACTTCGTTGAACAAATCATAAACGAACTGCAGTCAATGGCACATGGTTTCACAAATCCACATTCCCCTTGACACTTGCATACGCCATGACTGGACACAAGGCAAAGGGTGCAACAATTTCTACCAAAGTTCTTCTTATCTTCAGAGATGCATTTGCACCAGGGCTTGCATACATCATGTTATCGCGAATCACAGATCGTCGAGATCTCTGAATTCTCAATCTAACGACTCCTGATATATTTCGCCCTGTTCCACTTCATATTATACACTGAACTCATTAGGAAACTATTGGTGGCTACTTGATCATGTACTCTAAGAGTTCGTAAAATTTTGTTATGACTTTGTTTTCCAGCATTTGTGCAACAAATAATATATAATTATATAATTGATGTCTCAAGAGTTCTTCCATGTTGATCTTTTGAAACTGTCATTAACTTGCACTCCACTCTTTGTAGCATTATCTTGCGCTCTACTTTTGTGCGTGAATTTTTTTTTCCATGTCAAGTAAAATCACACGTCTTCAAGCTGCAAGTGTATGTGATTGTGGTGGGAGAGATGCCCTCTCTCTGCATCTACAGTAAACAACTTGGAGCTTTGTGACCCTGACCCTTGGCATCAAGATGCAAAGCATATGCGATTACATCCGCAGAGACACCCTCGCTTCGCATCTGCCAAAAATAGCCCTAAGCTTCTTAGCCCTACCCAAGTTGGACATATCCCGCAATCATGAATATCAGCATGTATCCTATTGCCTTTGTACAAATCCCGCTTCTTAGCATAGTCTTGGAGCATATGTCTATCTCATCGTCATGCCATGCCTTGGATGTCTCATCGTAAATCTCCCCCTTCGCCTTGCCATGTTTGCCTTCAAGATGCAGGCGAATGTGATTGCATTTGGAGAGACACCCCCGCTTCCCATCTGTCGAAAACAACATAGATGTTCATGGCCTTGTGGACATATTCTGCAATCAGTGCATTCCAAGAGACTACATCCTAGATAGGAAGGTCCTCGCACACTTTTTGTGCTTTACGAAGTCCACCAAATTCAGGATACATGTCGACTGAGGTAGTGCCAACCATTACACTTTCTTTCAGAGACCCCAATCTAACAGTATGATCGTGAATTCGTTTTCCCATATCAACATCTTGTGTAATGCCACATGTTTTCAAGGTGCAAGTGTATTTGATTGCGTTTGGAGAGATGTCCTCTCTCTGCATCTATTGAAAACAGTTCGGAGCTTCGTGACCCTGACCCTCGGCTTTAAGATGTAAGTGTATCTGGAGAGATACCTTCACTTCGCGTCTGTCGAAAACAGCCCAGAGCTTATTGGCCTTGCCCAAGTTGGGTATATCTGCAATCATTGTATTCTAAGAGATGTCATCCCAGACAGGAAGGTCCTTGCACGCTCACCACATTTGAGATACATGTCGACCCACGTAGTGCCAATGACGATGTTTTCTTTCAACAACCCTAGTTTAACAATATCATCGTCAATTGTTTTTCCCATATCAGCATCTTGTGAAATGCCACATGCTTTCAAGGTGCAAGTGTACATGATTGCATGTGGAGAGATGCCCTCTCTCTACATTTGTTACAAGCATAAGTGATTGCATCTAGAGAGAGATCCTCGCTTTGCATTTGTGAAAAACATCCCAGAGCTTCTTGGCTAGCAATCAGTGCATTCCAAGAGATGACATCCCGCCCGAACACCATCATAGATAGAGGAAGGTGGCAAGCCAGGCCACCTGGTCCGGCAAGAAGCTAGGGTAGAAGAAGTCTTTTAAAAAAATGAAGTGCACCTTCAACGCACCATCGTGCCAGGTTCGAATTGGTTCTAGCAATGACCCTTACTCTCCACATGGCTATGCAAGGTTGAATCCGGTTTTGAATCATGGTTGTAGTCTAATTTTATAGCAAGGCAAGGATGTAGTGGAAATATTGGGCAATAAAATAAAAGCTCTACCAACATGGTAATTAGCTCAATTTCGAATAAATCAATGATAACAAGCTGACATATGATTTGTGCACGACGGTCGAGCTAGAACCAAAAAACCTGGATCCATGGGCGGGCAAATGCGCTAATGCATCTCTAGAAAGAAACCCAAGATCAAGGGGTGGGAAAGTGCCTGCCATTAGAACTCGACTCTGCGGAGGCTTGCAACAATTGGGTCCTCTTCTGCATCATCGTCGTCTTCATCATCATCGCCCTGATCATTGTCCTCAAATAGAGCGTTTGCTTCATGGGGTTTCACACTATGTGCACAATCAAGTGCTGAAGTGAGGCTCGAGGGGAGAGCTGCTTTCCCATAAACACGCTCTTGAAGCTAGCAATCCCAAACATGACAATAGAGGTAAATCCGTAGTAGCACCACTTTTGTGGATTGACTGGTACGAAAGCCTTAGATTGTCATAGCTTGCACATTTTACTGAGCTCAAGTAAGAATTTAATATTCTAATTTCTCACATAGTCTGTCATGTATCTACCACAGGGGCACATTGAGCAGGTTAGCAACATGCTATGCAAAGCAATGGTGATTAGGTCTCTCAAGTAGTTGACCTTGGTACGTGAATATGTGATTGTAGAATAGTGCATCTATTAATCAGCCAATGTACTACCTTGATTAGTAGAAGTAACCGAGGCAGAAGTCTTCCCCTATTATAGATAGTATAGATTACCAACTTCAAATTTTGACCTAAAAACCAAGAGGATTTCAAGTTTTCCCTTACTTTCATCGGTTAGGGAAAATGAATTTTTATGGCCCTGTCATCGTGACCCAACCTCAACTAACCTCCTTTCCGTGCAAAAAAGGTAGGTTTTGTATGATGGTCTCGATAGAGTTTTCTTACGTCAACAACTCTTGGCGTGTAGCTCAAACTCTACCTTCGTGAAGCTAACTCCGCTAAAAATGGCATAGTTGGCTCTCACAAGTAGTGTTTTGAGAGGAAGAGATAAGTGTGGAGGTTGTGTGCAGGCTTTTCAACTCAGAACAAGACAAAACTGTTGAGAGTAGAATAACTTTGCCATGCGAGAATGTCAACTGAAATGCCTAGCTTCCACGCTCGCTACTGTTGAACACCCTTCCCCCCCCCCCCCCCCCCCTCTCTGCTGCGCGTACCCACCACTGCCCCCAGCTCCAACTGGCCCCCCCTCTCGCGCTGCCTTTCAAACCCCCCCCTCCCCCCCTCTGCCCGCCCTGCCCTGCCCTCTGGCTACCCCTTGAGGTCCCGCACTCCACCCGCCTTATCCAATCTCCCCCCCGTCCCCCCCGCCTTCTTCTCCCCGAAGCCTCCTGCACTTGGCTCTGGTAGCACTGTTTCTTTGGACAGTGCTCGGCGCGCTCGGCTGCAGAGTCGCTTCATCGCCTGCTTCTTCAACACAGCAATAAACACAGATGGAGGCTCCAGCTCTGCACAGAGGGACTCGTCCGAAGCCCCCTCGCCCGACCCCGCTGAGCCCACCATTCGACTTGCTCTTTCGCCAACAGAGCAAGCGAGCCTAGCCGCAGAGGTAGAGCGCTTGCATGCGACTTCTGTCATCTGCAAGATTCTTGGCACCCGACCTAGCAGAGGAGAGCTGCGTGACCTTCTCCAGGCCCGCCTTCTTGTAGAGGTGGGCAAGATCTTGGATGTACAAATACTCAGATAGGTTACTATCAGATCGAGTTTGAGACTTCCGAGATGGCGTCCAAGGTCATCGCCATGAGTCCATTGAACATTCGAGCAGCACAAGCCCACTTTCGACAGTGGAAACATGGTTTCGACTTTGCTTCGGATGTTCTAGTAGAGGAGGTAGACATCCCCATCTCCGTCTGCTTTCCGGGTTTGCAGAGGGAGTCCTTACTACTTTTGTCCAGGATCGGCTTAGCCATTCGGACTGTCTTGGAGACACCTCGCACGACAGCCTCAGTAGCTGCCAAGGCGGCTGGCATTCCCTCAGTTCGCGTTTTGGTCAGAGACACTCACACGCTCCCGAAGGTTATTCTTCTGCCTCGGGTGAGTGGGGGTTGGTTTAGACAGAGTGTGGAGTGTTCGGGCCTCCCGAACCAGTGCTTCATTTGTCGACAAATGGGCCATCTAGCGAAGGCCTGTCCACGGAGGAGGCCTCGACCTACACCACAGCCTCAGCCCCAGCCTGCAAGGGCTAGCCAGCAGACACACACAGAGACAATGCACATATGCAGAGCCACCCTCTGAGCCTGGGGCTCCAGCGGAGGATGGATGGCAGGTCCGTGGTTGACGACGCCAGGGACCGCAGCGACAACCTAACACTCAGAGTGGTCCTCAGGCGCCTACTCAGCAATAGTGGGTTTCCACAGGGAACCGGTTTGGTCCTCTTGCGTAGGATGAGATCTCTGCTTCAGCCCCCACCCCAGCTTCACTCTCGACAGCCCCTCCCCCTCCAGAGTTCCCCCCCTCTTCCTCATCCTCCCCCACTGCCTCTACCGCTCCCCCCCCCCCCGCCCCTCTTCTCCACCGCTCCCCCCCCCCCTACCGCTTCAGTTCCACAGTCGTCCCAGGGGGCAGGGCCTTCTCCGGCTGCTAGGAGATCTTTTGGTAGCGCCTTTGCCACGAGTCGCTTGGCGAGAGAGGGACAGCCTTTCTTGCGGCCCCCTCTACAGGTGCAGACGTCCCCCCTTGCAGATATCCCTCGAGGTCTGACAAGCATTGACATCTTGCGCCGATGGGATTTCTTCGACTACGACTTCACTCGTTTTCTCGGCGACCACTCAACAGACCATGAGGGAGCCTGCTTCAGGGTCCATGTTCTGTTCCTTGCAGCTAGGGGGACAGACGCCTTGGACTCAGCAGTTGGCTTCACCTTTCACCTCTGCGCGGCAGGGACCAGACAGAGTGGACTCTCGACTCAGTGTTGGGATAGTTTCACACACACGTCCTAGAGTTCTTCCACCACATGGGAGAACTAGGAGTTACAGACTTGCTTCAGACTCTGTGGCCATTGGCCAAGTTTGCGGTGACACCTCCAAATTCAGCAGGATGTAGCACATTGTGGTTTACTTCTTTGCCGATACACGGTGCTTGCCATGCTATGTATACATTCATAAGGACTCCTGGACAGAGGAGGTTGCTTTACGTACCGCTTGCTCTACTTGGGCTTGGGCCAGGGACTCGTTGCAGTCACGCCTATCTAGAGGATGCTCGGATGCGGATTATTTCCCATCCAAGCCAGCCTCGAAGATAGCCCGTCTAGCTGCTGCGACAACATCTGTTCTTTCTAGTTCCCCATGAGGATCGTCTCATGGAACGTGCAGGGACTAGGTGAGTCCCAGTTTCAGCGTCAATGGGGCCGACTGCGTCAAGAGTTTTAGTGTTGCCTTTTGGGGGGAGAGATTGATCTCGTTATGCTTCAGGAGCACCATCTGTGTGAGAGCCGAATTAGACGTTGTGGTCAGCTCTTGCGATGATATGACACTTTTTGGTCAGCTGCTTTTGGACTTGGAGGCATCTAGGGTGGGGTATGTATGCTATTGCCTACTCTTTGTAGCAGTCCATTGTGGGCAGAGGGATTATTGTGCCAGGGAGGGCTCAGTGGATTACTATGCAGGTTCAGGGTTGCCTAGTACGCTTCCTGAACATCTATGCGCCCAATGTGGCTAGTGCTCGAGCAAATTTTTGTTCATAGATAGTTGAGTCTCTACCACAAGCAGAACACTGGTGCATAGGAGGGGACTTCAACAGGTTGGAGGACCCTTCTGACAGGATTGGTGGTAGCCATGCTACTGTGCATGGAGTTGAGCTGGCAGCTTGGGAGAGGTTTTGTATGACTCTGAGGGTCTCGGATGTTTGGTAGCACTCTGGTTTTGTGAGGCCCCTAGACAGCCTTGCTTTCTCTCGTTCAGACCGCAGAGTGGGAGGAGTGAATGTATAGCGGATAGATTGCTTCTACACTAGTGACCATTTCAGGGTACTTGGGAGGGATAGTGGGCATTCTGACAGGGACTTCCTTCTCGGGCCATGCACCAGTGATCCTCACAGTGGCAGACAGGCAGAGGAGTGGGAGCACGATGGTTCGCATCCCAGAGAGGGTCTTGTTGGACTCAGCACTCAGAGAGCGGGTAGAGGCTCTCTGGACAGAGATCTTGGACAGGCAAGATTCTCCTGATGATAGAGTGGCCTCAGGCCTACCTCAAATTAGCCATTTTTTTCTCCAAGAGTCTCTGGCTCGCCGGGCTGCAGCAAGAGAGGAGGAGCAGCATCCCAGATGGGGCATTGCTTCGCTACAGAGGATGCAGGAGTAGCATCCAGACAATCCTTGGTTGGAGGAGCAGCTACAGTAGGCTCGTCAGGAGCTTGTTAGCAGAGAGGAGAGGCGACATGAGTTTGCTTTCCACTGACAAGCAGGTCAGTGGACCCAGGTTGGCAACAGAGTGACGGGTGCTTTCTTTGAGGCAGTGGGGCCTCGGCATTCGCATGCCAAGGTCAGTCAGTTGAGGAGGCACAACGGGTCAATTGCTTCTGAGTCCGAGGATATGCGTGTAGTTGCTACTGACTTTTACCGTGAGTTACTGCTTGTGGAGCCTCACTCAGAGCGTTAGGATGCATGCAGGGAGCAGGTTTGGGCACAGATGCCTTGTCATGTGATTGAGGAGATGCGTCTGAGGCTTGATCTACCACTTTAGCTTGAGGAGCTACACACGGCTCTTAGGGCCCTCCCCCGTGGTAGCTGTCCAGGTGAGGATGGGCTGACTCCCAGTTTTTTCTTGGAGTATTGGGACCTGCTTGGCCCAGATCTCTGTAGTGATTTTCAGTACATTTTGCACACAGGAGTGATGCCTGACAGCATGAGTGAGGGCTTGATCTACCTCATTCCCAAGGAGGTTGGCTCCTTGGATGAGATTCGACAGTGGCGCCGCATCACCATCCTCAACTCAGCCTACAAAATTCTTGCCAAGGCTCTGAGTTTGAGGATTACTCAAACAGGTTTTGTCAAGGAACGCAGTATCCTTGACATCATCTTTATTTTTTGGGAGGCTTCTATCTTGGCACGACTCCGTGGTGAGGACCTAGTGATTCTTCTTCTCGATTTTGAGAAGGCATACAACAGAGTTGACTGGGACTTTCTAGAGGGCACTCTACGCAGGATGGGCTTCTCAGATGCTTTGATCAGAGGGGTGTCAGCTTTGTATAGACAGGATCACAGTTAGGTACTTTTGGCGGGAGGTAGAGGTGATCTCTTCATGCTCACACATTTGGTCAGACAGGGCTGTCCTCTTACCCCCTTCCTCTTTTTGTTCTATGCGGAGGCAATGAGCAGGTTTTTGGTGTCGCAGCAGGTTGATCTACGGGGCTTAGCACTCCCTGTCATAAAATCTAATATCTAATATCTAACCAAACCAAATGATTTTCTCATATTAAATTGATCACTTAATGTGGAAGAATAAACGGGAACAAGTGTTAAGATATAGACATGTGCTTATAGATCTATCTCAACACGGGGCCAATGGTAAAGGGGCCCAAATGAGAGATGGTCTATCAAAGAGCAAGGCTAACAAATGGAGCATAAGACCTTAGGGTTAGCTTCACTGAATACCTCCAATAATGTGTGTAAAAGGCCTTTGACCTTAGGTAAGCTAGGGCTGAGCTTGAGGTGCGGGAACCCGACCCAGCTCGAGGTGCTTGTCCTGCTTGTCATGCTTGATGACTAAGGTTCTTGATGTGCTTGATGATTGAGGTGCTTGAGATGCTTGAGGTGCTTAATTATTGAGATGCTTGAAAGTGCTTGCAATGCTTGAGATGCTAGGGTTGCACTTGAGGTGAGAACCCAGCCCAAGCTTAAAGTGCTTATGAGCCAAGCTTGTGGTGGGAACTGGGCCTATGCATGAGGGGTTAAGGTGTCAAAAAGTCAAATATTCAATCCCTACAAGGAGGGGGCGAGCCCTACATGAGGGGGGATGAGAGAGAACACCCACACACTCACACAAGGCATGCATGGTACAAAGAAAGCAAAAGGGACACTTGTCAAGTTCCTCCTCATGTTGCCTTCATGGTGTGCCTGAAGCCTATTGGTTGGCCACCCAAGGGGTCCAATAATAATTTAGGAGATTTAATTAATTGATTTAGCATTTATCTAGCCCTCTATCTCAAAGGGGAAAGGGGGACACTTGTCTCAAGGCTACCCTTGCTGCTTGTAATGCCTCCTGCTTGTGATTGGCTAGGCCTGGAGGGGTCCAATGAGCTTCAAGCATGAGCTACAAGGGGGGGTCGACCCAAGCAAGCTAGGGGGTTGCTTAGGGGGTTTACTCATCCACACACACTCACAAACACTCTCATTGTGTGCTATGCAAAGTGCAAGAGCTCCCTCTCCTTCTCCAAGCAAGTAGAGGTTGAGAGCCTACACCAACACTCTTGGATATGGAGTGCAAATCCAACCAAGAGCCATGCTTCAATGCTTAAGCTTGCCAACTCCTTCTTCTTCATTACTATGCTATTATATATGCTAGCAACAAGAGTTATGATAAGTGAGGAACTAATTCTTTCTCCTACGAAATGTTTCTTCTTCCTCTTCCCTACCCTCATTCCCTGCTAGCTCTCTCCACCTTCGAAGGTGTTTGAGGTCTTGGGACTGAGGCTTGGGATAGTTAAAGCTTTCTTCAATTTTATGTTATGTTTGTGATGCATGAAGCTTTCCATCTTCATTGCATGACCTAGGTCACAAGGAACACAAATATTGTATTGTAACAAGTCTCTCTTAATGGGAGAAGTCATAATACAAATGCCTATTGGAGGGGGGACCGGCTCCACATAAATCCGGTCCTCAACTGTTGTCATGTTCTCTAAATTCTCTCTCTTGCAAAAGTATTGTTCATGCCAAGTTAACTAATTGCTATGATTATGTTGCTATCTTCAATTATGTTCACCCGCTATGCTCACAAAGTCATTTCTCAAAAGTACTCTCATTAATTTCCGCTACTCTCAAATTAAATAGGCCAATTTCATTACACTCCCTATTCGGGGAGATGAGCTTCTGGACGTTGGGTTTTTCGACGAATCAGCCTTGTACTTAGATGGCCAGGTGGCCAACCTTCACAGGTGTGAGCAGGCTCTGGAGACCTTCTGTTGTGCATCGGGTGCACCGATCAACCGGAGAAAGACAATGGATTTTGGTTGGTAGTGCTCCTAAACCCGACTGGATGCTAGGTGAGGGTTTTAGGTGGATTCCCACAGGGACTACATTTTGGTACTTGGGATGTCAGGTTGGTTTGGACTTGTCTCCTGAGCAGCAGATTGCTCCTCTTCTCTTGTCTATTGTTGGGGTTCTTCAACACAAACAGAACTAAAGTGTTGACAACATGTCACACACACTAAAGACAGAGTAAAACAAAGGCAAATACATTCAACTCATCAGCATTTCATTATTCACCAACTTTTGACACAGCAGATTGCAGAACAAGCATGAAGCATAGAACAAGAGACTACACAGTTGATTCATCTTGGTCCACAGATAACTTCTATTTCAACCCAAAAATTACATTCTCGCGTGAACCAGCATGACCTTTTTATAGGAACTTCTGACAGTTATAACTATTACATCTGATTGACCAAAATCCGACTAAGTGTTGATTGATCAAATTCCGACTAACTAAGATCCGACTGTCTAAGAGTTGATTGATTAAACATAAGTACAAGTATTGATCTGGTGTAGGTTCAACACCTGGCATAGCCCGGTGGTGGATTTCCTTGAAATCCGACTCGGATTCACAATCCCTTGATCTGCATATTCTCCACCACCAACATTACTCTCTACACTGGTTCAGCTTCATTCTGAGCCTCCACATTTGGCTCAGCCATACCCTGCTCTTCAACTACTGACTCAGGTGCCACTATGCCAACAGGTATAGTTTCCACTGCTTCAAGCACTTCAACCTGCTGTTCAACCTGCTGATTCATCCTTCAATTCTTGACCTTTCTCAATCTGTTCCTCCAACTGAACATCAGCCATATCCCCTTGAAATTCTTTCATCTTTAAATCCTGAGCTAATTTGAACCACATGTCTCTGTCCTTTTTGACATCCTCTAACTCGTGCAGTAATCCACCCTCATGCTCACTTACAAATCCCTGCTTCATTGTCTCATATGGATGATTTATTGCTACAACAATTCTTTTCTTCATAGACTTCCACACTTTCTGAACTTCTTGCAATAGCTGTTCTTTCAAGACAGAAATTTCTCCCTCTGACATAAGCACTGCATTGACATCCACATCCTCACCTTTTACTTGCTTCTCCAATTCCTGCAAAGGAATCAATCTTTGATGTAACATTTGAACCTGAACCTGCAACTCAGCATTAGTCTTTGACAAATGCTCCATTTCCTCATTCAATCTAGCATCTAACTTCATTGTCCAATCTCTGAACAGTCCCAAAGACATTTTTATTTTTGAAACTTCTGCATGATGCTTTTTCCCCATATCCTCTAACTCCTTCTGATGTACTTCCTAAATCTGTGCCAACTGCAAAGTCATAGCTTCCAACTCCATGTCCTTCTGCTTTACTTGCACTTTACCTACTGCTGAATCTGCAACCTATTTCAGTTGCTCCTCCATTTGTACCTGTTGACCCAGCACAAAATCTTGCACCAACTTAAGCATCCTTATAACACTGCCAGAATCTTCACATCTGCCTTCAGTTTTAAAAGATGTACTTGGAGTAGCAAATTCAAAATCTAAAGCTTTAGCAACACGCTGCTCACCAACACTCACCTTTCTCTTCTTGGACAAAGTAAATGTTTTGCCCAACCTTACTGGTGTTTGAACATCTGCAGGGACTTTTTGTGAGAAAACAGATAACTCACCAAAGTCTTGGAAGAAATCTGGGCCATCCACAGCTTCTCTAGCCTCCTCCTCTGTGTAACTAGCCTCCATCAAATCTTGAAACTGCTTTCTCTTTGTTGGTTCTCCATCAAAAATCTTGTCCAATTCATCAACCTGCTCTTTACTTTTGTTCTTCTGAAGTTCCGACTCAGCAGCAGTAACAGAGATATTTGGCACCACTGTTTCTCCTGCTTTCACCATCCCAGCATACTTGAATAATGCAGCTAGGAATGGAGCCAATCTGCTGCTGCTGCACTAACGCTTCCTCCTATCTGGAGTAAACACTTCTACATGAAATTTTTCATGGACCCAATGTGCCCAACTGAAACAACCTCCCTGCTCAGCAAATGCCAATGGAGCATAATTCTCTTTTGACATATAGTCAAATTTAGCCAGAAAACACACCCTCTCAAGATACCACTTTAATTGTTCCCTACGGCCATACTCCACATTTTTGAGCATGTAATACAACCTTGCTCCTTCTCTAGACCCAAACTCCTTCTTTAAACAATCATCTGAACACTTAGGTGGAACAACTACTGTTGTGAATGGTAACTTGAAAACTGCAGCAATCACCTGTGGGCACAACACAATCTTATCAGATATTGCTCCTCTGGTCTTCCTCGGCAACTCTGCCTGTGACTTTGCATAAAAATTTCCTTTCCATTCTTTCCATGGCAACATTGCATACTCATAAAGCCCCAACTGTCTGAGCCACTTCTCATTCTTCTATGTATCAGCTTCCATCTCAATCTTGAGATCTGTGTAGGGATCCATCAAACTCTGCAACATTTTATTTGCCAACAAAGGTGGCGGTTCTTCCTCTAAGAACTCTTCTTCTTCCTCATCGCTGGCATCCACCCTCAGGTTAATTCCCTTTCTCCTCAGCCTTGTTGCGACAGGCTCTGCCGACTCAGTTTCAGCCTCGGGTCTCATGGCTGCTGCTACAGGCTTTGCTTTAGGGGCCATAGTGCTTGATGAAGGAGTAGATGAAGAAGGCGATTGCAACAGGTAATCAACAGCTAAGTACTTGCACGGCGAAGAGACTAACATTTCATGCAAATGACACTGCATGCATCCGTTGAATGACCTCTTTGACAGCTCCCGCACCCCAATAATTACCTCTAGTGGCGAATAATCTCCCCGCAAACCCAAATATTGTTGATCAGTAAACAATTTACTTCCAGGTTTAAAAATTCCGACCCAGTAAATGCAGATGGACCAGATTCCGATCAACCAACATTCGATGAGCCACACTAGATGACTGCATACTGAATTATGTTTATGTGAATTGAATCTCCACTCATCAGAACCTTGCCAAGCACTCCTCTTGCCTTCCTTCATAACTTGTTCTCTGTTGAAACCCTTATCAACATTACTTCTAATACCATAGTCACCTGATAGCAATGCTTGCTGACTCTGAAAATCTATTAATTCAACTGCCTCACACAAAGCAGCTTCTACCACTTTTGGTGTCAACCAGTCAAGGTGAGGTGGTTTACCTTGAAATTTCTTTAACCTGAATCCATTAACTGGTTTGTCCACTCTGGTTTCAAACACATCAGCAACTATAAATGTTCCTTGGCCTAAATCTTCAACAATCTGATAAGGACCCTTATACCTCAAAGTCAATTTCCCTGGGAGTGGACCAAGCCTAGAATTATACAGCATCACCCAATCTCCCACTTTAAACAGTTTGAACTCTTGCAATAGCTGAATCAAACCTTTCAAAAATTCCCCTTCAGCATGGATGTTAATTCTGACCATCCTGGGATCTTCTTCAGTTCCCAAATTAAACTCTCTAACATCATCCTCTTTTACTCTGTTGGAGGTACAAAACCTTTTATCATAGATTTTTTCTTCCATTACCCTTGCTTCCTTCTCCTCTTGATCAATCTGCTCTTTCTGAGGCACCTCAAAATTCCGATCCATCATCTGCAACACTTCTGATCCAGCAATCTCCTGGCACATAATGGTTTAGTCTTTGGAGGGATTTGTTTTCTTCCCTGCATTGATATGGTTACTGACTGCTTCCCCTTTTTCATCATGACAACATTTTCTCCCCAATCCTGCTTAACTCTAGCTTGTCTAAACCAGGGTCTTCCCAACAGCATCTTGTAGGAAGAATATGAATCCTTCATTCTAAGTACCACATAGTTCACAAAGAAAACCATACCTGCAATTTCAATTGCTTGCTGCTTGAGAATGCCTAAAGGCTGGACTCTCCTTTGGTCTTCCATCTTCACTTGAAATGGTGCTGGAGCTAATGTTCCTCCTAACTTCAATCTTCTATAAACCTCCTCAGGAAGTATATTCACCCCTGATCCTCCATCCAAAAGCACCTCTTGAAATAGAATGCCTTGAAACATTACTGCCACCACAGGTACTACAAAATCCACATCTGCTGGATCAATCTGCTACTGCAGCATTACTTCAGGATTTTGGTTTGCCAACACTTGATCTTGCTGACCCTGAAGCTTCTTCAACAATTTCTCTTTAAAGACTGGAACTATACATAATAATTGATCTAATGACAATTGCAAGGGAGAGTTCACCAGCACCTCAAACCAATCTTTGTCTTCTTTTGTTGGCATCAAACTTGGCTTGTCAAGCTTATGTTGCTTCTTGGATACCTCCAACTCTTCATTCTTCTCTTCTGCATGCTGAACCTGCTCTCTCTGCACTTTTTCATGAACCTTATCCCTCACATCTTTCTGCTCTCTCCAATTAATTGGTCCCTTAGCTTTTGCTCTTGTGACGGCCAATGCTTCAGCTTCTTCCACCTGACCACATTGGTAACAATCCCAATACCATCCTTCTTCATGTTCCTTATGCTCAGCCTGATGTACTATGACTGGCTCTGGTTCCTGCTGCTCCTGAATGTCCACCAAAATAACATTGGCCTGAGCTGGTTGATTATGCTGTGGTTGCTGCTGCACTCCCTGTTGGTCTGCCTGACCAGGCCTCACAATGGGCATCCCTCTTTCTCCAGTGTGTCTAACCCATAATTCACAATTAAGACCAACCCAATGGTCTGGTGATCCACAATAGACACAAGGAATCACTCTATCTCCTCTTCTCTGATTATTGTTTTGCTCTCTCCAAGGAGGTCTTGGAGGTCTTGGTGGTCTATTAAATGGTTGTCTTTCTCTAAATGGAGCTACCTAATTTGCTGCAGCTTCAACTCTACCTCTTCCTGTATTTGGCTGCTCCCTATTCCTGGGGTTAAACCAACACCTAGAGGTGGCATGTCCTTCTTTGTCACATATTTCACAATACAACTTAGCTTTGGGTACCAACACTGAATAACCAATGCTCTTTAATTTACTCACCAATTCCCCTTCTTGAGTTGCTTTATCCTTTTTGGACTTCTTCTTTGTGCTTTTCTTCTTCTTCTTTGACTTTTCTTCAACATCACTTGACTCAGTGTCATCATCTGAATCAGCATCTTCATCAGTTTCATGGGCATCAGTGGAGTCTGACTGATCATCAGAATCCTCATCCTCTTTGGACCTTCTCTTCATTTTGGGTCTACCAAGTCTTTTCTCGACTCTGACTGCTGCATCAACTGGTGCAGCAAAACCTGTACCTATATCCACACTTGCCACAGCATTCTTTAAACATTTCCTCAAACCTGTCAAAAAATATCCTGCCAACATCTCATCAGTGGGTCTCTCATTGCCTTGAAGTCTCTCAACCAAAACTCTGAACTTTTGAGCAAAATCTTCAACCACCATATCCCTTTGTCTGATCACCCTGAGTTTCTTCAAAATTTCTGTAGGAGTCTTCTCCTTTTTGAATCTCTGTAAAAAGGCTGCTTTCAAAGCATTATAGGTAGCAAAATGAGCTATACCATATTGGCTAAACCAACTCATGGCTTTGCCTTCTAATGTAGCTGCAAATTGCTCCATCTTTGTTTGGTCATTATGCAAGGCCTGATAACCACTAGCCTGCCACTTTGTTTCAAACTGGGCAGCATGACAGTCTGCATCTTTTTTCAACTTTCCTCTAAATTTGGCTGCTTTCACTGTAGGGTTTGGATGGGCCATGGGAGGATTTCTGGGTGGTCTCCTAGGTCTTTGCCTGGTAACCCCCTGTAGTGGGTCAACTGAAGCCTTCTTCTTGTCCCTGCAGGTCTTCCTGTCAAGGCAAGTGCTCCAACAAATTGCCTCATGTTCCTCCCATATGCTCTCACAGAACCCTCAGCCCCTTGGTTCAATAACTCTTGTTCATTGTCACCGAACTCCTCCTCTCCATCAGAGGCATCATCATAATGAAAAGGATCAATATCAAGGTTTCCTACTCATGCTCGTGCCCGTGCCCTCGTATAATAAACTCTGCCTACTCTCCTCTCTTGTTGTGACATACATGATTCTCCACAGATTCACAACAGCGGGATCGCCAAAGTGTTGGGGTTCTTCAACACAAACAGAACTAAAGTGTTGACAACATGTCACACACACTAAAGGCAGAGTAAAACAAAGGCAAATACATTCAACTCATCAGCATTTCATTATTCACCAACTTGTGACACAGCAGATTGCAGAACAAGCATGAAGCATAGAACAAGAGACTACACAGTTGATTCATCTTGGTCCACAGATAACTTCCATTTCAACCCAAAAATTACATTCTCGCGTGAACCAGCATGACCTTTTTATAGGAACTTCTGACAGTTATAATTGTTACATCTGATTGACCAAAATCCGACTAAGTGATGATTGATCAAAATCCGACTTATCAAATTCCGACTCCGACTGTCTAAGAGTTGATTGATTAAACATAAGTACAAGTACTGATCTGGTGTAGGTTCAACATCTATCAGGAGAAAGTTGTTACATTGGAGCTCATCATGACTTTCTTTGACTGGCAAAGTACTAGTGGCCAACCAGGTGTTGTTGGCGACTATGTGCTACATCACTTCTTGCTGCATCTTCTCGAGTTCTTGTATCAGCCAGGTAGAGAGGCTGATCAAGAACTTCCTTTGGTCAGGGCGTGGGCGTGACACTTAGATAGCCCGAGCCAAAGTGGCTTGGTAGGTCATCAATCTTCCTTGTTCACTGGAAGGGCTTGGGATCATTGACCCAGCACAGCAGAGGAGAGCCCTTCTTGGGAAGTTCATCATCAGAGGACTTCTTCCAGGTGAGGAGCCCTAGAAGGAGTTCTTGCTACAACGGCTTCGTGCTAGGGTGCCTCGGGCAGGAGGCCCTTGGCAACCTTCGACCAGATGGATCTTCACAGAGATGCGCAGAGTTGGTTTGAGAAGGAGACTGGAGGACCGCTTCGTTGTGAGTCTGCTTTGATCTTGGGAGCTCTTGTGGCGAGGCCTGGAGCAGAGACAACCTACTTGCACGGAGGAGCACCTATGGCAGCCCCTTGTCTGGAACCCCATGGTTAGCATTCAAAGAGGCCACTTGGTTGGTAGTCGGACTCATGTTTCCTGGGGTCCCATGGCAGTGGGTCCAGTGTGCTCTTTTGGTGACTGGTTAGAGTTCACAGGCTTGTCAGAGGAGGTGCAGGGTTTCCAGCTACTACAGGGCATGAGAGGGGTGCAAAGCATGTGACAAGACATCTCAGAGGTAGTTCTAGCTGAGTGGCTCATGCCTCTCGAGCCATTAGCACTCAGGTGGATGGGAGCCTTCACACGACTGGAGGTTCTCATCTCCATCAGGACCTACTCAGAGACTATTGCATCCCTTTTCTTCGAGCTTCAGGGTGGGGGACGCCTACAACGAGTTGCAGTAGAGGCCCCACAGGTGGCAGAGTGCTGTTTTCAAAGGATTCGAGTAGTGGGCATCTGTGGGAGGACGTGAGTCATAGATCCTGACCCAGCAACTCTTGTGACTGGACACTGGAGGCTGTGGGTTTGGGAGTGTTGTCCACTGGCACGAATACAGTGGGATCCTGGTGAGTGGCTTTGGAGGGACCCCTTCTCTTCTGCAGACCACCCAGGAGTCCCCTTATTTCAGTACATTGTTCAACTAGGATATCATATACTAGCAGCACAGAGAGAGGCCCGCCCTGCTGGCAGCACCTCATTGGCAGGAGGAGGGTCTCACAGCTGAGTTCTTGGCAGCCTTCTGGGAGAGGTTGTGGGACTCCAGACAACCGAGGCTAGTCACCTTGTTTTAGTGGGCTGGTCGCACATAGAGCTACAGCAGTTGGGAGCTGGCTAGTACATAGTGGTCTCTCGGTCGCATGTGCAGCTTATGACTATCTTGTTGATAGTTAGCGTCACTATCTTTGGGATTGTCCCTCGGCCCAGCAAGTGTGGCTACGAGTTCTTCGGCTGATGCTTGCTCTCTCCACGGCTCGACAATATACTTGGGGAGCAGCGGCTTGGTCCACCCTCACGGGCCCGGCACTTCAGTTTGAGCTATCTTCCACCAGCAGGATGATAGTGATGCAGGAGGGGCGACCTACACTCTAGCCTGCTGCAGAGATTACTCCACAAGAGTGGTGCAGTGAGAGAGAGGAGTGTTGGGAGCTCATCAGTGGCCTGACACTTTGGTTCATCTGGCGGGCCCGTTGCTTCCACATCTTTGAGGCTCGCCCCGTGCCACCAGTAGAGACTGTTCGCGATTTTTGGCTAGAGCTGATCCATACTCTCAGAGGATAGCTTGAGGGACTACAGGGCAGCTCCGACCGCATGCGGGAGCGTAGAGAGGCTTTCCTTCGACTCTAGCGTCCTGGGCCTTTTTACACCATGGTCCAGGGAGTACTCCGATGGCATTACCGACCACCTGTGTGAGTTTTCCCTTCTCCCATTTCTTGATTTAGCCCCATTGTACATATGCTGGTTTTTTCATTGGGAGAGTCTCCCATCATGTTTGTTGTCAGCCCTCTCTTGAAGAGGTGGTTGTAGCCCTATGGGCAGTTTCAGTAACTAATAGAAGGATCTTTTTCTCAAAAAAAAAAAAAACTTTGCCATGCGCTCTGTGTAAAAGCGCTCAAAGACGAGCACATAAGAGACCAACACACATGCTTTCTTGTCATTGTCTTTTCTATGTTGAAGGATGAATCAACTCTCCCATAACCCTCGATTAAGCCAACTCTTTTTCAAAGTGATAGTGGGGTTACTGGCAGCGTTCAATTGTTGTGCAAGCCTTTCCAAAATTTCAAAAAATGAAAAATATCCTCCCCCCACTCCCGCCAATGCAACCGAGCTCTAAGAAGCGTTTCGTGCACATCATGGCATGGGCTGGAGGAGACGTCACTAGCATTGTCTTCTCGTCAAGAAAGAAAAACCATGTCGGACTTGAGAGTTTATGTAAGAGTGAATTCACATACTAAGGGAGAAGCATTCTGCTAATGCAAGAGATCCCATAAATTTTGTGCATAGGTTGTCATCTTCCATTAGGAAGGGAATGGGTATAGGAGGGCCTCTTTATTTGGTAGTTTAAGGAATGCTTAAAGCTTAAGCCAAGTTTGACCAAGCCTAAAAGAGAGGGCAAAAAGGCCTATGCTGAGATTTTTAAAAATACCATTTGTATATTTTGTATTTAAAAATAGGCTATTTAAACCCAAAAGAGAGGTGTGTAACTAAATTCTAAAATGTCTTTTTCCCATCTCTCTCCTCTCTTTCTCTCTAACGTATAAAACACACACTCTCTCCCCCTGCCAAAAAAATAGATTTTGCATATTCTCTCACTGTATTCTCTCTCTAAAATGTGAGCCAACTCTTTCTCTTCCCCCCCCTTTTCTCTCTTGTCACTTCCACCTCCCAATCATTAAGAGGACATTCTATGCTTCCTACATCTGACAAAAAGTGCAGATCCTCCAAGGTTGCAGATCTACTCTCTCTCCCACCCTCTTCCTTTAATGTCTTTCTCTCTCTGTGTGTGTGTGTGTGTGTGTGTGTGTGTGTGTGTGTGTGTGTGTGTGTGTGTGTGTGTGTGTGTGTGTGTGTGTGTGTGTGTGTGTGTGTGTGTGGAAAACTCCATTACCTCTTTGTGCAGTAGTATTTTTCTCTCTAAAGCTCTCATGATCAACATTTTGAATTCTAAGGAGATAGAGCTACACTCCCTCTCTTTCTTTCCTCCACGACATAATCCTTTTCTACTATCTATGAGTACTCTCCACTTTTTCCCTCCATAGCTAGCTTTCCCCGCTTGTAGTAGTCACCATTACACATTCTCTCTCTAATTTAATTTATTAGCTAGCAAACATGTCATTCAATTGTCCTCCATTTCACGACATTACTAATAGGCCAAAACGATATTGATTGAACACTAATTTGGATCAAGAGTACGCTATAGTGTGACTTGGCACGTTAAATCCCAATGCTGCAGATCAGCTACGAATCATTGGGTGCAAGGCAATCAACTTATGGGTTCATGGCCACATTTACCCTGGTGATCCAATGATCAATGCACCACTACCCTTTCCTAATGTCACTGAGCTTCTGCATTTTATTGGAGATGGAAGAGACGGACTGTTGGAAAGTAAGTAAAAATCTCTTTGTTACCTATTCCTCATTGCAAGAGATGTCCAAGAAAGATCTACAACAAGTTAGAGAGGAAGCCAACAATAAGACAAAGCAATTGAACGATGAGATGGCGAGTCTCAATGAAAAAGTATAGCAACAAAAAGAAGAGCAGGAGCATTGACTAGAGAATTATGTTCAACTACAACACACTTCACGGAATATGCATCATCGAATTGATCATCTCACACACTTTCCCCTGGGCTACCACATTTGTAAGCGCAACAGACAAGCGACGTCCTTCCTATCCTCAAGTGGTGGAGCTCAAAAGAAACGTGTCCGTCAAACTCGGTAAGAATACGGAGGCAAGATTCTGATTTCCTACATGTTTTGCAGGTTGGTATAACGTTAATTCAATATGCAAAAACCGGGCTTGAATGATGATGGGAATCGATTCCAATTCTCAAACAATAGGACGTGCACTGCTGCAGTATATCATCAAGCCAAAGACGTTGGTTGAGCTATTGGATGATCCATCCAATGGTAGCATTGCTAATGTTTTGCGGCACAAGTATTTCAGTGAGCTAAAGAGCATTGTGTCGCCTCAAGAGATGATGGAGGTGTGTGACATTGACACATGAAGAGTTTGATGGCAAAGTGATATTTGTTATGAAGCTTGATGAGTGCCACGTTTTTAAAGGTCAACGGCTCGAGAGGATAAGCATTACATTGATGAACAGGGCCTTGGGTTGAGCTTAATGCCAATGAGAAGGGAAACACGTGTTTAGGTGTTCAGTCAGAGAAGAATATTTTATGGTTGGCAGCTTTTCATCTCCCACATGAGATACATGAGGCTCTGAAATGGTATTTCAATCACACCGCAATCGTTGACATCATTCGGCAACAACAAGAAGGACAGAGTGGCATTTGACAGGAGACTTGAAAACACTCAAATGTATGTTAGGGTGTAAGAAAGGTGCAATGGTCCTCTTTCCATGCATTTATTACTGCCACAGTAAAGTCTCAATGGGAACTGAGAGCAAGGGTGCAAAGGCCAACAAGTCAAAAGGTGGTAAGGGTAAGGGTGAAAAAGTCACAGTCAACTATGCGAAAGGTGTACCCACTACACAAGTAGTGGATAAAGCACTACAACAATGGTTTTCAGGTATCCTCGATTGTGACCAGCAAGTACCCCCCAATCAAAACATGGATAATCCAAATTGGGATCCTATTCTTCCAATACCACTGATAAATGTGCATGTGTGCACCCTTCATGCCCATCTACAAATTCTTGACAAGTTGCTTATGCTCCATATTAATTACGCTTAGAATATGGAGCCTGCAAAAAGAAGAGAAGAGTGTATATGAGAACTCGAATCTATTCTATCAATCTTGTTCTACATGGGGGTGCAATTGAGCTATCAAAGGACAAGAAGGTGTTGGGAAGTACACAGGATCGCTCTAATAAAGTATGTATGGGTGGTAGTAAATTTAGGCATTTACTTTCAAACTATTATGACTCCCAAATTCCCAATGAGTTTCAGTTGTGGAAAAAGGTGTGTGACATTACCACCTTTAAAGGTAATGAAGCAGTCCTAGGAATTAAGCGTGCTTGTGTGTGGCAGTCTATTGATGATATTTTTGTCTTCTCGAAAAGGCAAAGCTAACCGGTGATGAGATATTCACCTTAAAGTTTGTAATCAATAGTTTTACATCACAAATGGTGGATGCTTGGGGCAAGACACACATAACACATTACATAATGTGTTGAATATTTGATTTTTGCAATCGAAATACATCTGTGTGCGAAACTAAAGTTTGTTTTTTGTTTTAGCACATCCTTTTTTCACATAGTGCATTTTTTCTCGACACTTACGGTTCATTAGGCATTTGGAGTAGCCAAGGAATGGAGTGCTCAGACTATCAAGCAAAAGCAGTGTATTTTAACACTAGAATGATAACAGGACACTTTTATGTCCTTGGACACTTTTGTGTCCTGTTAAGTGACCATTTTGCTTAAATTATGTGAAGAGTATGAAAATGAATTTCTAGGTGCTATATATCCACAAAGTTGCCTTATGAGCTGAAAAAAACTTAGCATTTTTTTTGGAGTATCTATCTCACCATTAACCTTACTCTTGCACTACATTTTTGAACCTAAAATGTGTGAAAAAACAGGTCATGTTTTTGGCTTTTTTTCAATTTTTGGCAACTATACCACTCTAAACTTCATGTTTGTGAGGTTTATATGGCTAGAGGTTAGGCCTTCATAGTTCTCAACATGTTTTGATGCTTGTAGGGAGAGCTAAGTGTTAAAATTGAAAGTTATGACCAATTTACAAGAATTGCATAATCCTGTTTTTTGGCCAAAATTAGTACTTTTATGATTTTTTTGGTGGCTTTCTTGATATCCAAATTCAATTTTGATTGTGTAAGTGTAATGTATAACATAAAGCTATTCTTCCTTGAGTTTTGGGGGACCTAGTAGGTATATAGCATAGTATATGATGATGGTTGAGTTTTTTGATTGCAGAAGAATACGATACATTTTAGAGTAGCAAGTATAACTTTCTCAATATTGCTAGTTTCTTAGGCCAATTGTGTGTATTTCGTAGGTAGTAACCATATCTAATCATAGACTACAAACTTGGCTAGGTATTGAGTAGTTTCTATGGGTTTCTAGAGGTCATAATGCTAAACCCAGTTTTTTAATGTTTGTTGTATTTAGCACTTTATCATTGCCCCCAAGGTTCCAATTGTAAGAGATCCATTATCCTTTTGACATGCACCATGGCTCCTTTTGAATCCAAAGGCCCAAAGGGAACTAAGAAAACATGTATATAGTATCTGTATTGAGCGTGACTATAGAAACTTTGATGATAGGTCCGCAAAATGGCAAAAATGCAACTTTTTTGTACCTATTTTTTTTCCCAAAAAAAATTAGTGAGGTAAAAGCAACCATATGTTTTGGTCACCAACCCATTGAAGTTAACGGGGCATTTTATCTCGTGTCCTACAAAAATCCCCACTCTTATTTATATGCAATCAACCGTAAGAAATTGTTGTTTTGGGCAAAATACACTTGTCCATCAACCTTGGAGGCTTGTAGTGACCAAGGGATGAGAAAAATTACACGTTTCTCATTTTTTCCATACATAGTAGTTATTGAACTATAAGCTCATGAAAGGATTTTTCAAAATGAGTGGATCTACTATGGTTTTGGAATTTTTTCCCAAAACCTTGAAAGGACACTTTTATGTCCTGTTAGGTTACCATCTAGTGTTAAAGATACACGACATGGAGGTGGAAGAAAAGAGCAATGCTCTTCATGAGATGTTCAATCGGTTCTATAACGTTTTAGCAGGGAGAGAGAGAAAGAACACTAGAAAACAAAGAAGTTTGAAATGTAGAATATGAAAAGTGGTTAGCTTGAGATGATCACAATCATATCATGCTTCAAGTGCAAAAGATCAATTCCGACGCTGGTTGGAGACAAGGCAGCATGATGACAGGCTTTGGGTGGAAATTTAACTTTTTTTGACACTAACCATTTCTATTGTAAACATGCATTTTCATACAAAGTGATTTGTTAAGACCACAATTATTAGTGCCATGGGTCAAGTTTGTTCTATTTTGGAGTCTTTTTAAACTTTGAGTGATTTTAGTGAGTTTTTAAGTTTTTTTTAAACTTTAAGCACTATATAAGTCAAAACTCACAACTTAAAATTCATTTCCTATTTGCACATTTTAGAAGATTCTCTCGAGCCCAAACATACAGGCACTCATATCTTGCACAACATGGATGATACATAAGAACACACCACTACGGACAGTAATCACACCACCGCCACTCACACCACTAAAAATTCACAACCAGCACCTCATACAAAATCCACTGCTTCAAACCCACATCCTCAACCACAAGTGGATAACCCAACACAACAACCAGCTCCAAACACCCAACCGCTCCAACAACCTTCGACTCCAGAGGATCAGAACACCATGTAGTAGATATTTAGTGATCCCCACCCACTACATCATGCAAATCACACACCTCTGTCGGATCTCGGACCAATCATATCCCTAAATAGACCCACACAAGAAACAGGACCTGGAGCTCAAGCAACAACAACACCTAGAGCTCAAGCAATAGCAACACCTGGACCTGAAGCTCAAGCAACCGCGACTATGTCACGAAAATTTCCCCCACGGGTCAAACAAAGGATGATCAAAGTAATACAAGGTGATCCTGTTTCAGAAGTATGAGATGCCAAGAGGAGGAAGAGAATGAGAGAGATAGAAAAGAAATAGGCAAATAATAGAGAAGCATAGAGATTGCATGAAGAATAAATAAGACAGAGAGAGCAAGAAGAATGGCAGAGAGCCGAGCTGAGAGAGATCACCTGGCTAACTTACAAGCATGAGCAGAGGCAAAGAGGAGAGTGAAAGAGGATAGAGCTTAGGCCGCCCAACAAGCAAAGGCTGGAAGCTCTAGACCTTCAAAAATTCCTCAAAGAGCAAAACAATGTGCAAAAAAGAAAAAGGACAATCTCACACCCGAAGAGCAATAAGCCCAAAAGGAGAGGAGGAAAAAGTACAAAAATGACCCACCTGAATGGGCCAGACAATCGGCTCTTCCACCACCGCCAATAGCGCAAAAGAAACGATGATGGAAGCCATGCATGGTTGCTTTACATGAGATCCACAAATATTAGAAGAGCACCAAGCCAATAATACCAAAAGCAGCCTTCTCTTAGGTGGTGAGAGAAATAATGGATGAATATTCATATTTTGTTACACATATCCAGCGTGCAGCTCTATTGGCCTGATAGGATACCGTTGAGGACATTTTGGTGCAATTGTTCTAAGATGGCATTTCATGTATAGTGCATGCTAAGTGAGTTACACTAAAAATATAGATTAAGCTCTAGCGATCAATCTGAGGAATGAAGGGTGCCTCCAGAAGAATTAGTTTCCCCATGTAACCTCTGTTTATGAGATTTGTAATCTTTTCATGTAATATGAATGAGTTGAATTTCTACCATTCGGTGTAACTGCAATAATTAATTGTGTACTTTTTGTCCTTGAAGTATTTGAATTAATCAAGTTTTTAGATTTCACACCATCTTGACCATCCAAGCACCCGCCGGATGTGGGAGGCCTCCGGTGAACATTTTGTGAAACGGAGCCATTTTGGGTGCGCACGAAGGCCATGGGACCGCCATGGTCCTTGCACGTCGTGGCGCACAGGGCCTTTCTTTGGCCTGTGCAGTGTTTTCAAGCCTCATTGTGCAATTAATTGGCGGTCCCACGGCCACCGTATGCACCTGAAATGGCTTCGTTTTGCAAAATGTTCACCGGTAGGTGTCCCACGTCCGACGGGTGCTTGGATGGTCAAGGAGGTGTGAACACGTTGCAAAAAAAAATTGATTGGCCAATATGTGCAATAGAAAAAAGAAAGTACAGGAAGTGACAAAAAAAATTATAAAGGATAAAATTATTGTATATTTCTTTGGATATTACATCATGGTTGGTTGGTTTTCTTGTAAATTACATCTGTGGATATAGGGCGAATGGCAGACTTGACACCAAGGGTTTTGACAATATCCGTTGGATTTGTCAACCCTTGACCTAGGCTTAAGGCACAATGGGAGAGGAATGACCCAGGATGCTTTCCTGTAAAGGCATACAATGCCGCCTCCCGGTCCACCAAGATACACTTGTGAGCGTTAAGGGTAAGGGAATCTTTAGCAAGATGGCACTTAATGCTTTGCAATTGAGTAGCTCCGCAAAACCATGCTTGGAGAACTCTATGTGAGAAACTCGAAGAATGGATGGCCCCAAATGGCCAAGGTTAGTGCCACAGGGAGCTATCTCTACCCATAGGAATGTTGCACTAACCTCTAGTATGCATTGCAATCTTATCAACATGGTATGCGGTCTGTAAAACATTGTAAACAACTTCAAAACTTTCTATAAGATACAATAGACTATCAACAAGGTTAAAAAATGCGTACCTTAGTTTCTTCATCCATCTCTTCAAGAGTTTTCCTTGTAAGGTCAATGCTAGAGCGGTCTTCTCTAGCCATAGTGATTACCAGGTTTGTGTGGATGAAAAGCGCTTTTTGGATGCTTTCATAAAATGAGGCACATGATTTGATTTCTAAAAATGTATTTTCCACGGTTTGTACCAAATTCTGTTTGTTTTCACTAGGGAGGAAAGAGAGGCTTGTTGGAAGACCTTGGTCTTCAATGTCAATTTCAAAGTTAACCTTCTCTTGATTTCCACTAGGATCTTTCATGCCCGCATAGATAGCAAGCACTGAGAGCGACTCATCTTCTTTGAGTCCTAGTGCTTTTGCAATGTCATCAAGGAATAAAAGGTGATGACCATCCACCACCACTGCATGCAAAGTTAGAATTTTGAGGTCAAGAACTTCCTCCAACACCTCGTCTCACTCTATCATCTGATCTTCCTCCCTAGTGAGTTGGGATCTTGCAGTACGACGAGTGCCATAGATACTTTATCTTGCTCATCAACCTCTTGGATAACTTCATTTGATTCCTCCACAATGGTCAAAGGCGGTTTCTAGTTGGCCTTTTCCTTTGATTTTCCCTTCTCCATGTCCTCAAGCACAAGCAAGACCAGAACCATGTCCCAAGAGATGAATTGGGTGTCTATGTACCCCATGCCCAAGTCTATGAGGTCATCCTCATCCTCTATCCTCCAGTCCCGCCCAATAAGCCTTTAATAAATCTCAACAAGCGATAATAAAAGCTTTTGTCAGCTGTATAGAGGTGTTTGAGAAAATCCACTGGCAACCATGCCATGTCGGATCCCTCGAAGACTATTGCATATTCTTCCATGTGCTCCATCATGTAGTCAAGAAATATTTGAAGTCCCTCTACATGAAGGTTAACAGTGGCATGCATGTTGATTGCCCCCTCAAACACACTGACTAGTTCATGTGCACAATCTGCAAGTCCTATCTTTTGTAGTTGTGTGAGAAGTGCATCAGAAGATATTTCCATGGGTTTGTTCGTGAAGAAGATGGAAAGAGATCTGAAAGCTAGTGTTTTGCGAATGTGAGAAATGAAGTTTAAAACCTCGAAAGTCATTTTTATACTCAATGTCACTTTTTAAAAGCACTAAAAATTAACATCAAATTAACTTAAAGCTATAATTATAAACAAAATCGCGTGACAACCCATTGAAAGACACCAACATTGAAATTATTCACGTTCCAAATTAAGAAACTTGCACATTTCAATCAAAATCTTGAACAAATTAAAAATAAAAAAGAGATTCAAAACACCATATTTATTAATGGGAGTGAAATCGCTTCACCTACAAGATTTTACATTAATATATTGTGAAAAACCAATGTTTTCACACAAAAATCTCTTCTCTTTTCTAAAACAAACAACCTTTTTATTGATTACAAAAACATATTGATTGGGCAAGGTATATTTAAGATTAAGACTCGTGAAGGTGACTAAGATTCTAGTCGTTATTCATCGAGATGTCGTGCACTGCATTGTCGTGGAGGTATATTTGTAGATCTATCGATTCTCTAGTAGAAACATCAGAGTCTAGTGCCTCCCATTCTCCTTTCATCAGCTTCCCTCTTTTGTAGGGAAAGACAATTGACAAGCTTTGCTTTGCAATATGGTATTTGCACACCACATTCTCAACAACTACAGAGTACTTGATTGTATCTCCCTGGTGGTTGACCACCTTAGTCTCCCATCCCAAGTGTGTAAAGAAGCCATTGATCACACTTCCCCCTTTGCACGTCCACATTTTTGGTGTCTTGTGAACACTCTGTAGTCGAAAGATAAACACAAACACATGAACGGACATAAACCAAGTTAGGGAAGCTTTGTGGGAACCATAGGTGCACTTCATTTCTAAATGCACATCCACCTCAATTCTCCTTTTGGTTGCTGTGATCAAGGCACTATCTGGTTTAGGCCATTCCATACTCTACAAGGTTGGTGGATGAACCGAAGAAATATTACCATACCAATTTTCCTAGGCATTACATAAGTATGGTCCTAAAAAACAAGTCCCGTGAGACAAGCTCCGGGGATGGACAACCAACATAGAGCAGCTTGCCAAGGTCAACGTGGATGGCCTCAAAAGTTCCTGTGAAGGACTCTATTGACTCCCACTCTACAAAATTGGATGAGAAAACATCTGCAAACGTGAACAAGCAATGAAAACCTTATAGACATCAAAGCAATATATACGATATAAATACAAAATATACAATCTAAAAATTTTACAGAGGAGTGAATTTACACTTTGCAGGAAACCTCAATGGAGCCACTGCTTCCTCTAGCTTTAGTTGTGAAGCAACATACACATGTTGCACCTTTGCAAGTCGCTTTCCGTCATGGGTTTGTTTGAACTCCATGATCCTTCCCTTCCAATGGTGTGCTCAAGAAGCCATGTGTCTCCTTGATACCTTGTGTGCACCTCTTGAGATGGGCTACATTGTCACCCACGTCAACTATTTGAACTCCATCGTCACCCCACCTCCACTCTCGTCTTGTACATTGCAGCATGAAATGGAGTCAATGACACTCCTAGGTCATCGAGTACCTAATGATGCCATGGGGAATAGTGGCACAACCTGCAGACAAACACTTATGATTAGACATTGCACATCCATGTTCTCATCTATATAAAGAGCAAAATTCTTGATGGTACACAAAGACAAAGGATGCCACTTACAGCTATACTGCTCCACCTGCTTGTTGATGTAATGGGGAAGATAATGTTGCAAAGATTGAAGAGAGAGAAGTAGATCCTCTCTAGAGAGCTTAATGGAGAAGGAGCAAGAAAAACCTGTTGAGGACAAAAAGAGGGATAATCTAACAGAAGGATATGCTAAAGATCTTCAACTTTAGGTAGATGTGTTTAGTGAGGCTAATGGAGAACTTCAGCTTGAGGAGAATGCAACAAGCTTGAGGAGGGAAAGGATGTTGTTGAAATTTTGGGAGGAAAGCTGAAAGGAAGGAAAGAGAAGAAACTCTTGCAAGGTGAAGTGAAGAGAAGTGAGAGATGGTACAGTAGAGAGAGACGGAGGGAATGATCAGCACGTTTTTGGAGGGACATCCTTTTAGGAGAGAGGGGGGGAGAAACTGACAGCCACTAGAGAGAGAAAGGATTGGTTTTTACTCTTGAATTTATAAGAGATTTTCACTTTATATTTTATAAAAGAGTACAAGTTTGACCACTTACTTTTAGGCCATACCATACCCACCATGTCAGCCCACATGGCATCTGATGCATGGTTTTTACGACCCCTTCTGAAGATGCAATAAAGGCACAGTCAGTTGTTGGGGAGATGAGGATACTCTAGTCCAAGGGATCTCGAAAGAGAAGAAAAATCTACTTCACAAGCACCAAAGAGTAAAAAGTGCCATGGACAGAAGATACGTGGGAACGAGCTCTTATGCATGCCTACAACCTATATCTTACAGAATAGCCCATTCTAGGTGTGAATTTCTAGTGAAATTTACACGAGGATGTTCGTGTGGACTCACAGCACAGCATACTCCGTTTTCACTTTTTTACCGACGGTAAATATTTTTCACCTACATGGTAAATACAAATCACTTTTTACCTACAGTAACTTTTTTTACCCATGGTAAATATTTTTTACTGCACCATAAGTATTTGGTAGGTAACAATTCACTGTTACTAGAAGCAGTGATTGGGCATCAACAATGCAGTTACAGGAGGAGAAAAGGGGAAAATCTTCTGGTAAAGGTGAGTCAACAGGGATAAAGACTTTTGAGTTGAAAAGAGACATGCTGATTTTTTCAAAGAACACATGTCAAAAGAAGCCATGGTTGAGGATTTTTTGAGAATTTGATATTCAGGAGGACCCAGCTGCCACCTCCCCCCCGCAGGTCCCCCCCTGACATGTGCAGAACCTCCAGTTTCAACAGCCACCTTACCTGCTCTTAAATGCTGGTCAAGGCCTTATCCCCATGTGTCACAATCAAAAAAATCAGCATTTACCCTCCCCTCTCACATCACTCTAGAGAATATCTTGATGGTGACATATCAGGTGACCTCAATCTGTTGACCACCCTAAGCAAAAAGTAACCCCAATCAGCGGATTTAAGCATGTTTATCCCTAATCCTAAACCCTCTCAAAAACCTATATAAGGAGGCCTTCTCTCACTCAAAACCAACACTTCACCCACTTCACCAAGCAATGAAGCTATGACGACATTGCTCACAACGAGGAGCTATGGATGGAGCTCTACTCTCTCTCCCTCTAGTATGCTACATTACTAGCCCTAAAACCTAAATAAGGAGTCTTCTCTCATGCTCCATGGCCACCATCCTCGCCATCATTCTCTAAGGTATTGATGTGTTGCTAGTAGGATCATACCTACTTGCTGGGTTGATTGTTTTTGACAAGGGATTATGCCATCCTTGGCTTGCTTCTCTATATCCTTGTTATGTATGATCAGATGCCGTTGTATTGTTAAGCTGATGTCTTGTGTATATATATGCTACATAAGGTCCCTAAGCTTCGTTTCTATGTGTTTTGCCATATGTTTTGATGCCATCATAATGCCAGAAGTCTCACTTGCCTATGTGCACTATGTGTGAGGTCCCTAAACCTCTTAATTTAGGGTGGTGCCCCCTTTGTTTTGTTCTTTGCTTGTTTGCATGAGGCGTGGTTTGTGGAGGATCATAAGGTCCCTAAGCTTCGTTTCTATGTGTTTTGCCATATGTTTTGATGCCATCATAATGCCAGAAGTCTCACTTGCCTATGTGCACTATGTGTGAGGTCCCTAAACCTCTTAATTTAGGGTGGTGCCCCCTTTGTTTTGTTCTTTGCTTGTTTGCATGAGGCGTGGTCTGTGATGTGTTGCTAGTAGGATCATACCTACTTGCTGGGTTGATTGTTTTTGACAAGGGATTATGCCATCCTTGGCTGCTTCTCTATATCCTTGTTATGTATGATCAGATGCCGTTGTATTGTTAAGCTGATGTCTTGTGTATATATATGCTACATAAGGTCCCTAAGCTTCGTTTCTATGTGTTTTGCCATATGTTTTGATGCCATCATAATGCCAGAAGTCTCACTTGCCTATGTGCACTATGTGTGAGGTCCCTAAACCTCTTAATTTAGGGTGGTGCCCCCTTTGTTTTGTTCTTTGCTTGTTTGCATGAGGCGTGGTTTGTGGAGTGTGCACGAGTACAGAGGCCACCCGATTGCACTGCTCTTTTTCCCGCTATCAGCATCCACCCATTTGCCCCTTCCATAATCTCCTTTATAATCCCATGGAAAATAAAGAGGCCCCCTTAAACCCCATTCCCTTCCGAATGCTTCTTTGTTGTATCTCAAAGGATGAGAGAAGGTAGAGAGAGAGAGAGAGAAGGGCATAGTTCGACCAATTTGACCAAAATTGGCGAGTTAAGCACTTGGTAGCAGCATTTTCATTAGCCGACAAAGTACGTCCACCCGAGCAAAGCGCTTCCTTGAGCAGCATTATCGACTTGTGAGCTACAAAAATGTGTAAATAAAATCAACATGAGGTTCAAAAAGATTACGTAAGTTATGAAGCAGATAATACTTAACACAAACACCATAAACCATTCATCACAAAAGCATCCCTTATTTTGTAAATTAATCATAGACTTCCATCTATAAATGCATAAGAGATCTATAATTATTAATCATTCCAAAAGGTACAAAAATGGACTTTACAATGCAATGATTATACAATGGCTAACAATCATCGTTTGGCCATAAGCGTGGTATGGTGGACAATTCATGGTCTAGCCGTTTTAGGCCATCTAACCTTGACAAGTCTGTATGTGCGTCTTTGAGAGAGAGATAAGATCTTCCACCCAAAGGGTGAGGAGATTGTTGTACTTTGACACCCCAACAAGGTAACTAGTGTTTTCATCTTGGGGCAAGTACTTCAGCAAATGTAGTATATGCTTCACTAGGGTATACACATCCTCTCATATTTGTATAAATTGGTGGGTTTGTAGATATACATTATGGTGCAACCCACCAATACCTCTTCTTCCACTCTTTATGTGTAGGTTTATCAAAGGAAGAAATGTTTTTGGGGTGGAATTACGCACACTTGCTCCATGAGCACTATGTTGGTTTATGAGAGGACCTTACTACAACACACTTGCATCATTGTTAACCCACAGGCGTCCGCTTCTAATAGTCATGGGCCCGGCTTGTCGCTCCAATAGGAAAAGGGTAGAGTGATCGTCACAAATGAGAGGCGCACTCTAACTGGAACATTCAAGAGTTAGTTGGCTAAGTGTGGGTGCCCAAATGTGAATGGGCAAGCCCATATAAAAGTCAATCTAAACCTAAAATACCTCATTCTCTCATTTGTGCAATGCAAGAAGAGTGCTCTTGCTCCATCTTCTTCTCCGTCTCCTTTGTGTACTAGTGTATGTGTGTGCTTCATAGAGAGAGAGAGAGAGAGAGAGAGTGATCAAGCATTGTGGTGGCACAACGGCGCCGAGGCAGTTGAGTGCAGCGTAGTGGTGGCTCCCTCTTCTTCGCGGCGAGGAATCCTCCACGACGGCAAGCATAGAGCGATGAGTGACACACCATTGTCATCTTTGAGCTTACTAGTTTAGGCTAGTTGCGTGCTTGGAGCCATCTATGGCTCGCACACAGTGTTAGGCAAGTCCCTTGCTTTGATACATGCGGCAGGAGCCCACATTTTTGGCACCACTACTGAGGAATCACCCTGCACTAAGCTGAAGAGGCATTCTGAGCTTCTTCTGTGAGTGTTTGTGTTAGGAAGGAAGAGGAAGAAGAAGAAGTTATTTTCTGTAAGTTTTTATTTCCTGCATAGTCTTTGTTTTCTGCCAATGTCTGCTTTTACACAGTTTTTTATTTGCAGAGAAGTTAGTGTGTTAATAGTGAGTGAGTGTTTTCTGCCAATGTGTGCTTTTACACAGTTTTTTATTTGCACAGTTAGTAGTTAGTGTGTTAGCTAGTGAATGGTAAGCAATTAGTAGAGTAGGAAGCTTCACTGTTAGCAGTTTTAATAGAGTAGTTAAGCTTAGTTAGCAGAGTAGTTAGTTGTAGAGGAGATAAGGTTAGGTTAGTTAGGAGAGTAGGTAAAGGTGTAGCGTGTGTGTGTGGTCCAAAAAGGCCACTAAAATCGCGCGCGATGACTGTTCGAAAAAAGAATATATATATTTTTTTAAAAACCCAAAAATATTTAAGCATGAGGTGTGTTCTACGAAAATTTTGGATCGGGATCGAGATCATTTCCCCAACCCAAGCCCAAGCCGAGCAGGCCTCAGTCCTTAGTCTTATGATATATACTAGACTCACTCTTATATATATACCCTACCCTCACAAGAAGGAATGAGGGCATGTGGGACAAGTTCCTCAAGTCCTCCACCATCCCCTTCACACTGACCCTTGTGGACTTACTAATTTTAGTATTTTCCCCACCTAGGAAAAGACTAGTTTTAGGATTCCGAGGGTTGTACGTAACCGAATTGGGGGCTATAAAGCATGACACCTCCCTCTAGACAAGAGCTCGTTTGAGATATCGCACGCCATATTCTATGGCTCGGTTAAAAAAAGGGACCAAAAATACAAAAATTTGGGTTGTAAACACCTAAAAAACTAGGTGAGTGGCCTTCACGGGCACTCACCAACACCTCTAGAGTTTCGAGGTTATATGCACCTACGCTCTGGTCGTGTGCTAGAGGACAAGCACATCGAGAGTGTCTCCGTTTACGTGGGTACTCATTATTCCTCTACCTTAGTCTCTAGGCCCTCAGCGGGAACCCAAGGTAGAACCACTCAGGACCCGCATATTGCGTCCAGTGATTCTTCCTCTGACTATGACGTCATGGAGAGTTACCCAATGCCTAATCTTGATAGCTCAAGCCAAGGCATGCATGTCATGGACCCACGGTCTGGGCCAAGTGTGCTAAACCGCTTGAAGGAAACCTTTAGTAGAGCCACTCTGTCCGAACATGGAGATAACGATGTAAATGAGGGGGGTGGGGATGTAAAGTCGACATTCATGACCAACGTAGACCCCATGCTCTTAGAGAATGTGCACGTGAATACTCCATTCAATGCACCCCCTGACTCTTCAAAGCTATTCCCCTTCGAGGTTATATTACCTAATGGTAGAAGCCTTGCCGAAGTGTAAGAGGTCGAGCGGTATATCATTGCGGCTAGGGAAAAGGAAATCGAGAGCTTACGCAAGGTGAAGCAATGAAGAGAGTTAAAAGCAAAAGCCCCTATGTCAATATCCTTGCTAGGAGAGCAATCAAGTGCTTCTTAATTAGCGATCACTAAGGGTCAACCCATAGAGAGGCACATTGCATCTAGTTCAAAGGACACCCCTAGCACCTCAATCCTAGATGGAGTGTTCTTAAATGAGAATTGGGAGTACGAACTACAAATTGAAACTCTAACCAACCTATACACAGGTCACACCTATCATGTGGTTGATTAGATGTCCTACAATCCACAAAGGGTGCTACTAGTGTGGAGGATCAACAACAAAGAGTTTGTGAGGTCATCCATAGGTTTCATTGAGCTAGAGAGACAGAACAAGGGGATCCACATGCCTTCAATGGGTCTCATGAGATTCTTGGATACAGAGAAGGCTAAACAAACCTTATTGCAAACGGAGACTCCCTCGGTAACTCCGATGGATCCTCCATATGTTGTTATTCCAGGGGTGTCAATGCAATCTGAGCCCACAAGTGATAGCTTTACTTTTTCAAGTCCATCTCATCTTTCCCTTGATGACACCACAACTACCATGCCTACCCCAATGATGGGCATGCCAAGAAACCCACCATGGACCTCATTTGTTAGTAAAGCACCGCTACATGATAGTTCAATGCCTGCAACAATACCTACAAGTGTGTACCAATTGTATACACCTATGGGTCCTCGTACTCATGTAGTCCCTACCCCTCCTATTACTTCAACAACCTATGCTCCACAACCACAACATACAAGATCTTATTTCAATGGGGCCATACCGGCTAGCATTAGCATGTCACATCTACTATGCCTAGGGCCACACATATGAACTTTGGACCACCACATGGCACAACACCGTACCAAACTTGGAACCCAAGGGCTTCCTATGCGCCAAGCCCAATGAAAATACCTACTCCTCATGTAGTCTCTGGAGCGCCTTCACCCACGGTGTCTGCTCACATAGGTGACTTGGCAACATTTTTTCAAGCTATGGGTCGATCTATTGTTGAGAATATGCGTAACACACCTGATAGAGAGCCTAGAAGTAAGGTAGTACAAATAGCAAAACTCACACAAAAATTTAGTGGAGACGGGGATGTGAGAAAGCATATCAAAGTGTTTGAACAAATATGTGATTTTGTGACCTGCATAAGAGTAATGCTTTAAGCCTAACCTTAAGTGGGAAGGCAGGGGATTGGTATAGAACCCTAAGGGTGGAAGAAAAAACCATTTACCCTACTCTTAGGAGACTATTCTTGAAAGAATACATATACGAGAGGGAGTGCTTTGGGGTGTAGCGCTCAGCTCCAGAAAGCCCAATGAGAGGAAGGAGAGTCGGTGAGAGACTTTATTAGTCGCTTGAAGCATTTGAATTCTCATTGTAATCCAATGAGCGCTTCAATAATAATCAATCTCTAGATAGATTCATTAGGAGATTATGACATGAGGATATCTACAATGGCCTAGTCATTAGAGGTATCACCACTTGGGAAGCAGTCACCACCAATGCGATCCAATTGGAGGATAATTTAATGATTCTACGAGAAAGAGTGTCCGTTGAGCCTAAATCTATTAGCTCGTAGGCATTGGGGCATCAGTCAATGGCCCTAAAGAATATTGCTAAGGAGCCAAAGATATCTAAGATGACTATAGTAGATCGTGACCAAAGGATTCAAGAGAGTCTTAGAGACAGTTGTGCTCCGCAAAACAATCATATGTATCCAACAAGGGAGCAACAATGGTGCTCAGTATGATATGGTCCAGATGGTACCAGTGAATGCCCTACTTTTAGAGTGAAATTCAATGGGAATTGCAATGCTTGTGGGAGGTATGGTCATCAAGCTAAGGATTGCATAGTATTTAAGTGCGCAATGGCCAATAGACCAACCTTAGCATGCAGAGACACACCTCAAGTGCCTGCATTGATGCCGGCCCCACCTCTTGAACAAACATCACACCAATGGTCCCTAGGGACCAGAATGTTGTTCAAACAACACCCTTACCACCTCCAGTGCTAGGACCACAACCACCACATCCAAGAATCACTTCTATGAATCAAGTGGGTTGTGAGTCATCTATTGCTTGTTTGGAAGGTTGTGAGAAGGATATAGACCCTAATATTGCCTATGGGATTGATGCGCTTGAAGAAAGTCCACAATACTACATGGAGGACTATTGGGGACAAGTCAAACCTGTTTATCAAGTAGCTGCTCTTACTGCAAGAGGCCAAAATATCGATTGCACTGCTAAGAGACCACCTCTTTAATGCTATGAGTGTGGAGGTCGTGTGGTCGAGTGTCCTATTAGGCTACAAAAGAATGCCACACTAATGCAAACCAATCAAGCGAGCATGTCTACAATGCCAATACTCATGTGTAATCGATGTGGCATAGATCATTTGATTGCCCAACGTCCAAATAATCCAAATGCACCGAAGATCACGCCATTAAACTTGATACAGGTTACAAAGGAGCCATCACAAAGTATACCTGTGGTACCAGTAAATGTACTCACATGATCGATGCTCCAAAAACAAAATTATATTCCTGAGGAAAGAGACACGGCATCAATTGCCCAATCTTAGAAAAAGAAGAAAACATGAAGGAAGAGATCGCAAAAAGAAGCGAAGTCAGACCCCATAGGAATTGGTGACAATCTCGTATATATGAACGACGCTGAAGAGGATTCTGATTCATGTGAAACCATGGAGACCAAAATGACCACTAAGAAAGAAACCAACAAGGAAGATCATCATGCGCCACAATGGCCAGGATCCAAGAAGAAGTTAGAAACTTATCCAAACCCTACAGAAGAGATCAAGCGGGTCAAGCAATTAAGGAGTTTGGTAGAAGATACCCAAAGGAATCTAGAGCCAGCACCTAGGCATATCCAAATTACAAACACAATGTTCCCTATGCAACAACAACCTCAGAAAGTCCATAGACCCCTAGCCATACCTAGTGTCGTCCAAGAAGAAATTGACTTTAAGTCATGGGAAAGTGGGCGTACCCACTTCTTGTTGGAAAGAATTTTTACAGAGGGACTATCTGATCCTATCAAAGCAATGGGGATCCCATCTTCCCCACGTCAAGGGAATGAAGCCAAAAGGTGCCATTAAATATTTCCAAATTGATGGATTTCATGGCTTCAGAGGTTAGAACCACCATCATGTCCAAACTATATGGAGACCCTGAGCTATTCTTAGCTCTTTGAGCTTTCCTCAATGGAGAACTGAAGGTTGGGCTACCACAA
This sequence comes from Adiantum capillus-veneris, assembly GCF_014529385.1. Classification (NCBI taxonomy): domain Eukaryota; kingdom Viridiplantae; phylum Streptophyta; class Polypodiopsida; order Polypodiales; family Pteridaceae; genus Adiantum; species Adiantum capillus-veneris. The sequence continues at coordinate 75,532,206 of NC_140956.1, read as the reverse complement.
TTTGCACAGATGGATGGAGTTAGGGAGATGCAAATAGAGGAGGAACACTAAGATCCACAACCCAACCTAGATGAGAACCCTATTGTAGAAATACTTGTTAACAAGTTGGGAAAAGAATCCAATGCAACCATACCAATCACTACCAAGGGATTAACTATGAAGGGAATCCTTGATGGTGGCGCTGGGGTTAGCATTGTGACTAAAAATTGCTGGGAAACTATGGGAAGACCTTACCTTGGAGCCACAACTATAGTAGTAAAGATGGCCAATGGATCTATTGTTAAACCTATTCGGATGCTAGAGGATCTCAAGATCAAGGTCTTTGGACATAAAATAAGAATTACCTTCATTGTTATGAATTTCTCCAAGCACACTATGACATCTAAGATGATCTTAGAACGTCCTTTCATGAGGGAAGCAAAAATGGTGCATGATTGGTCTAAAAACCATGTCTACTTGCAGTTCCAAGATTCTGTCATTCAAGTGGATCTTGTAACTGGTTGAGCACATCCTCTAAGAAATAGATTTATAATTGATCATAGATCTGACACCACAATTCACTTAGCCCCATTGCAGTATTGTTACACGTGTAAAATGGACACTGATGTTGGGGAAGATTCTCCTTATATGGATGTACTACTTGGGATGACTGAATCAAACAATGTGGATTGGGCCCACCTAGCAGCAACCATAGACACTTGGGATGACTGAATCAGACAATGTGGATTGGGTCCACCTAGCAGCAACCATAGACACTTGGGGAAACAGGGGAACGACCTGGGTAACACCTGAGGGGGATGAAATGCCACCACTCGTACCCTTAAATATGCTAGAAGCAATGCATATAGCTTTTGATGACCTATAAGATGAAGGTTTGACTCTCATTGGAACCAGTAGCGCCTCACAAGACTATAGCCTACACGATTTTAGAATCATCAATTGACCTGAGGACAAAGAATTTGAGTTAAATCTTAGTGCAAATGTGGGGACAAACCATTCATGGCCCAGTGGTACCTTAGATGACAATCTATCCAAGGGAGAAGACGACACAAGTAGCGATTCATCTAGTGACTCTTCACTAGAGATCGGCCATAATAAAAAATTAGACAAGAAGAGTAAGAGATATAAGAGGCGACAATATCGAGAAAATGTGCGTGCTAGAATAAATGAAAAGAAAATCTACCGCACAATGTCTTAATTATATAGGGGCCTGTGATGCTCATCGGAAGTTGGTAGATAGCTGGGGTGAATACCTTCAAAGTGTTATGTGGTGTAGTCCACAACCCATTGACATCGCACAACTAGAGGCTATAGAGAAGCCAAAGTTGAGCCGTACTATAAGGAGATGACAAAATCAAGAGTTAGCTCAACAATAAAAGGAATTGGAAGTGAAATCACAGTCCATAAAACAACAGGACCCCATAGACTTACACCCTGCACCTGAACATTTCAAATCCTACACCACAGAAAAACGCAAGGTTGTGTATACAAAGGCTCAAAGAGAACCTATCGATGGAAGCAATGGAGTCTATGATGGTCCAACAATAATTAAGGAAATAGAGCTAGCAGACCCAAGAGAAGAGTCCAAACCTATTTTCATTGCCCAAGATCTGATAGAGACTGAAGAGTGTGTACTTAAAGAACTTCTCAAGGAATTCTGGGATATATTTTCTTGGACATATCATGATATGAAAGGTGTTTCACCTTTCGTGGTGCAACACACAATCCCCATGAATAGCAGGGCTAAATCAGTTCAGCAACAACCCTACCCAATGAATCCTAAATATGCAAATATCGTTCAAGAAGAGATTGAAAAGCTAGTGAAATGCGGATTCATATACCTATTGAGCACTCAGAATGGGTGTCTCCAATAGTGATTGTGCCAAAAAAGAAGGGTAAACTCAGGGTGTGTGTGGATATCAAGAAGGTCAATGCCGCCACTAGGAGGGACCATTACCCCTTGCCATACTCAAAACATGTGCTTGAAAGAGTTGCAGGGAAGGAAGCTTATAGCTTTTTAGATGGGTACTCTGGCTACAATCAAATCACAATTGCGCTAGAGGACCAAGCTAAAACAACCTTTACAACCAAATTTGGAGTGTTCGCATTTTGTGTTATGGCTTTTGGCTTAACCAATGCCCCTGCTACCTTTCAAAGATTAATAAACACTGCTTTTAGAGAATATTTGAGGGAGTTTTGTGAAGCTTTCTTAGATGACCATTGTGTTTATTCCTCTTGGAAAGAACATCTATCATGCTTACAAAAAGTGTTCGAGAAGTATAGATTGTATCGCATCTCCTTAAACCCTTTCAAATGCCAATTTTGGGTTAAACATGGAGTCATTTTAGGGCATATATGATATAGTGTCCAAAAATGGGATTTCCACAGATGAGAGAAAAATTAAAGCCATTGTTGAATTGCCACCACCTACAAACTATAAAGGAGTTCAAAGGTTCATGGGCCATGTTGGTTATTACCGACGATTTTTTTTAAACTTTGCCGAGATAGCTTGTCCTTTGTACAAGCTTCTTATTGAGTTCCACTAGACTGCGGAGTGTGACCATGCTTATGAGTCATCGAAAAAGACCTTGACTAGCGCTCTTATTCTACAAGTGCCCGATTGGAATGTAGTTTTTCATGTGCATATTGATGCATCAAACTTTGCTATTGGGTGTGTTCTAGATCAACCAAGAGAACATAAATTAGACTACTCCATTAGCTTTACAAGTCATCAATTGATTGATGCCGAGAGAAACTACACCACTACAGAGCGAGAAGGTTTAGGTATGATTTATGCGGTGAAGAAATTTTGCTACTACCTTCTGGCCAACAAGTTTGTTTTCTATGTTGATCATCAAGCTTTGTTGTATCTAGTAAATGAACCTTGTTCCATGGGAAAAGTTACATGATGGTTTTTAATTCTCCTTGAGTTTGATTTTACCGTTGTGGTGAGACCTGGTAAAAGACATGTCATGGCGGATCATTTGTTTCGCATACCCAATGGTGAAGCCCCTATTGAAATCAATGATGAATTTCCTAATACTTCTCTATTCCTAGTCAAGACCATACCTGAATGGAGTGAGAACATTGTGAAATTTTTAATTAATGGTTTTCTACCCAAAGAGTTTCGTAAGGACATAGCTCAAAAACTGTTAAAAGAATATGAACCTTACAAGCTAGGGAAGGATGATATTCTTAGACGTTGTGCTAGTGAGGATGAGTATTTATACATACTACAAGAAGCCCACATGAACCTTATTCTCTCATTGCAGGAACCTTTACAAGCTAGGGAAGGATGATATTCTTAGATGTTGTGCTAGTGAGGATGAGTATTTATACATACTACAAGAAGCCCACATGGGTATAGCCGGAGGACATTTCTCAGGGTAACTAACAGCTAGAAAGGTGTTGCAATCAGTCTATTGGTGGCCTACCTTATTCAAAGATGTATCACTTTTTGCAAAAGGATGTGATGAATGCCAATGTTACAAGATCACGCAACGGAAGGATATGATACCCTTACATCCTGTTAAAGTGACTCAACCATTTGAAAAATGGGGTTTGGACTTTGTAGGCCCAATTAGTTCGGCAGCTTGTGGCACTCAATCTCGATATATTATCATTGCCACTGACTATGTGACAAAGTGGGCGGAAGCCAGGGTGACACTTTAAGACTGATGCAAGGTCAACTGCCAAGTTTCTCTTTGAGAACATTATTACAAGATTTGGTTGTCCCTTTGAGATTGTGAGTGACAATGGCACGCATTTTATAGATGGAGTGACAAAAGAACTCACTACCAACTTCATGATAGCTCACCATAAGTCCACACCTTATTATCCACAAGCAAATGGCCAAGCTAAGAGCACAAACAAGACCTTAATCTCTATCTTGACCAAAACGATGGAAGCTCATCGCACAGATTGGGATTATCGTACTACTTACAAAGTGGCTATTAATTGTACACCATTCAGAATGGTATATGGCCAAGAAGCAATTATGCCATGGACGTTTGTAGTTCCTAGTCTGTGTGTAGCTTCACAAGAAGGTTGGGATGGTAACCCTTTAGTTGAGCGCTTATATATCCTTGAAAGGTTAGATGAAGAAAGGCGATTGGCTATGCAAAACGCACTTGTGGAGAAAGATAGGAGGAAGAAATGGTTTGATTGTCATCTAAAGAACAAGGATATCAATGTTGGTGATAAAGTCCTTATGTATAGAGTGCGTAACAAAAAGAAAAATTTAAAATATGCGGGAAAAGGACCATATAGAGTATGTGAAATCACCCCACAAGGAACCATTCGTGTGGAGACTCTTGATGGAGTTGAAACCATCGGATTCCTCAATGGTGGAAAATTTAAAAGATATTATGATCCTTTACGCCAAGAGGATCTACATGCCATCCATCAAAAAAAGGCAGCCAAGGCACAAACAGAATTGAAGAAGATACAAGCTCAAGCTGAGGCTAAAGAGCAACAACAACGCATAAGACGCCAACGAGAAGCCAACCTTGGAGTTACACATGCATTCCACGTTGAAACAGAGGATGGTTGGTCGGACTTCTGACACACCTCTACGATACCCTATTGAGCTAAATAGCACCTATGGAAAAGTGTTATGTAATGTCTTATTGGACACCGGTGCTAAGTGTAATCTGTTGTCATATGGAGTATGGTGTCAGTTGGAAAATCCATCTCTATCTGAAAGTATTATCCAAGTCAAGGGTGTCAACAAGAAAAAAATTGCAGTTTTTGGAATCTGGCACACTTCGGTCAGTTATCACAATGGGGTTGTAGCTCAAGACTTTTTGGTCATGCCTGCTAAAACTATTGAGGGCAATATAAACCTAGGACACATGTGAATGATAGCCACCAAATGTACTATTGATTGGGGGACTGGGGGTGTCACAACGCAGAAACCAACTCTTAGTCCTTTCACTCAAGACATAGTCCCTGAGATATTGCCTCTTAAGGAAATAAAACCCAAAATATTGCATGTCCAGGAGGTTGAACCATATGTCCCCATAGCCCAACTCTCTAGAGCTTCAACTGCTGTAGTTGAAATAAAGCTTGAGACACACAAGACCCATCCTAATATAACAAAGAGAACATACAAGGGGGTCCCTAAAGCTTTTGTAGCGACCATAGCTAGTGCTCAAAGACAAGAGCCTGGTAAGAGACGTCCCGCTCAGCCCAAGAAATGTAAAGAAACATTGTGTTGGATTCTTAGAAAACTATTGGAAGCCCAAGGCTACTATGAAAAAAATGATCAAATCTGGGTGCTTAAACATAAACTGTCCTCTTACTTGTCACTTGACCCATGTGAGCCCAATCCTGTAGCTCCAAAACGAATTGAAGATCGTGGAAAGGAAAAAATCATGGAATACTACACACCTTCTCTAGAGCTAGTTTGGGTACCGAAGAAAGAACGATTTGTTCCACCTAGCTCAGGAACATGGAATTCAAATGAAGCTTCTTGCTCTTCATGTAGTTCCTATACGGAAATATAAGCTTTGACACAACCTCCACCTACCATTGTACATATCCATACAAACAAGAAAGAATTTGCACCTCTCGTTGTAAGTTCACTACCTACAACAACGTTGCAAATAAAGTCATGGGAGAGTACCTTACCACCCTTGCAACTAGATGAAATGCCTAGGGTGGACGAAAATTATTGGTCAAAGTCTTTACCCATAACAACTTGGAACAATTGGTTTCAAAAGGTGACGACATCATTTCAAAAGGTATGATCTACCTAAGGAAGGGGGGAGTGTTTGTTGACATTCATAATTCACTTGCTTCCCTCTCAACCTTCCTCCCTTACTTCTCGATCTCCCAATCTTAGGGAATTTATATATAAAGCTTTATACTCACAAAAACAAGATAAAAAAGTAAAAGAGCAAGAGCCACCAAACAATAATCTAGAAACTTACAAGTTCTATACATAACACAAAATCATAAAAACACATTATGCATAAGAACACGACCTTTTGACACAACCCTTGTAATATTTGCACTCTAACCATCATCTATCTATGTGTACAGATATGGCTAATACGCTAAAGTCATCCACTCCTGCCTTGGGTGAGAGGTACCCTCGTTACTTTTCACAAGTGTTTCACATGGTCTTTCCGGTGCTTGCCTGTGTGAATGGAATTTGGTAGGTATGCTAGCATGTGAGAGGAATTTTGAGGAGTTAGAGTGGTTGATACATCCCTTTTGAACAAGATAACTTTAGGCGTCTAGTGACCTTCTTAGTGAACATTGGTGCTCCTAATGATGAAGAGAATTTACATGATTACACGGATGGCACATATGGTCTCACGGATGATGACTTTTTTTTCTCGACGAGGACGAGGATAGGGGTTTAGCCTTAGGATTTCCCCCCAATCTCTACAATATCCTATTCCCTTGACTCTCTAGGGAGAGTGCAAATAATTAGGTTAGGGTTCCTTATGTTTTTTAATTGTGTTCAATAAGGGCTGTACTCTTTTCCCACTGATGTGCCTCTGGAAAGTGGATGTTTGGTGGTGACTATTGTGCAATTTGTGACTACATATAAGAACGCCTTCAAAGGACAATGACAATGGATGTTTACATGTTACAATGGATTTTCTCCATTATATCAAGTGTACTACTTCCTTTTATCTATGCTTTGATCCACAGTTACATGCTTGCATCTTGTCATTTAAGTTCTAACAATGCATAAAACTTATGAAGCTGTGACATTACCAATGATGCTATAATTTTTTCAAACTTCTAGTACCTTGTTCTTCTCTTTGAGTTTGGTCTATTAGTTGGCTTTAAGTAGGTATCAGGACCTTAGGCTAAACTAGGCCACTTAATTGCTGACTTTAATTCCTAGATAGTCTATTTATTGTAGTAACTTTAGTAATGTTTTAGGCTATGAGGATATAGTTCTCTCTAGCTTATTCCACCTAAGTGTGACTTGTGTTCTGGAAGTCCATGTGTTAATCTGGTATTTGAGACCTCGAGTCTCCCGGCTAGTTTATGCTCAAGCTGGGAGTCCCCCAGCTACTTGTAGCAACTATGACAACACCAAAAAAAGAAAACAAAAAGAGAAAAGAAAAAGTAAATAGCACAAAAAAAAACAAAAAAAGAAAAGAAAAAGTAAATAGCACCAAAAAAAAACAAAAAAAGAAAACAAAAAAAAAACAAAAAGAGAAAAGAAAAAGTAAATAGCACAAACTTCCTTGTATTTTATGTTGATCACACTTAAGTGGTATAAGTGACATGATCACTAGTTTTTAGATCCCGACGAGCATTCCTAGGGTTAACTACTCTTTAGTCGATATTTTTTAATTAATGTCAGACAATCTAGTACTTACTTTAGCCCTAGATCTTGTGTACTTCTCTTAGAGTCAACCTAATAGACCTTAACTCAATTGAATTTCATTCAGGTACTATGCTTGTTCTAGTTGGCAATGTTACAATTCATGATTTTTTTTTCATTTCCTAGAATATCATATATGCATCTCACTTATTGCACGCCTGCACATGCTGCCTTTGAGCTTTCACAATGTTGCTTTTCTTTTGAAGGTGCTATCGATCCCGATTGTCAGGACACCAGCAAGGTCGGACTAGACAAGGGCAGGGCCGGGCTAGGCGGTGTGGAACGGGGAGTCCAACTAGGGCAAAGGGTCAGGGGCTTTGCTATATAATGGGTGGTTGGGTGGTGGACTCTCAGGCTCTAGCTTCCCTTGTCTTACACTGGTATCAGAGCTTGTGTCTATTTTGGGAAAGGGGAAGGCGTGGTGCTTTCTAGCCACTCAAGGCTTGCATGTCGGGGTCCAACACAGTGGGGATCACCCCTTGCTAAGGAGGTCGACAAAGACGAAGCTTGTGGGTACGCGACCTTGGCAAGGGAGAGCGCCGGGTGCAGGAGCACCAAATGGCCAGCGTGCGGGCTTGTTGGAGGTGCAAGGGCTTGCTCGGTGTTTTTTGACACAGAGCCGAAGCCCCTCAGGCTTTGCATCGTCCGCCCCAAGTACTCCAAGCCCCTGCGTGCTGCCCGCTCAAGGCCATAGTCGATTGGCATTCATTTTCCCACTTGAGGGTGCCCAAACCCCTTAGGGGTAGTGGCCATACACAAAAAAATTAAGCCTAAGGGGTGGTACCCACAGTGGGTACCCCACCCCCCCTACTCCACACTACGTGCGAGTACGGCAAGGCCAGAAAGGATGGCATCGACGAATCCGACACACATTCCAACAAAAATTTTCTGCGTATTACGCAGAAACTCGGAGATTTCAAGACAACCAATTTGGTGGAGTTGCAGTACAAGTTTTTGGTGAAATCAATTACCGCTTTCAAGCCTACTTGATTCGGCTATCAAGAACTAGTGGAATTTCATATACGTCGGACAATTCGAATCACTTTTCACCAAACTACTCTCGATTTTGACAGAGTTAGCAAAGCTCATTATACTTTGTGAGTGCTCTCGATATCAGGTATTTTTTCTGAGTACTTCTTTCACCGCACTGTGTAGCCATGGATTCAGATATCAATATGACATTCGATTTTAAGCAAAGTACTCCTGATCCTGCCAATGATGGCCCGCAGTCGGATCCTCTCAAGGAGAGTACCCGCGACGCTACGGCAGGAGAAGATACTTACGAATTGCTCAATATTCAAGAATTTTTGCACTTCAGACACGCATGACAGTCATGGATGAAAATTTTAAAGCTTTAAATGAAAATGTTACTAAACTATCCACATTAGTAATTCAATTAATGCATCTACAGTCTAAGAGTCCTGCTGACACGAACATGCATGAGCACGTTGCCACACAACGATAGGGTATTTCTAATCTAGGGCAAGGCCCAAATTCTGATATGTTGCATACTCTCACTACCAAAGAAGTGGATGAATTGTTAAAGAACACTAAACCAACGATTTTTAAGGGAGAAGATCGAGACTGCAATAAGGATGCAGTGAATATCTTTCTTAGCAAGTGGGATGGAATTCACGCCTTACGGCGCACTCGGATGCAATCAGAGCTCTACAAACGAGCTTAACTCTAGAAGGTAAGGCCTACAAATGGTGGATGTCTCTCAAGGAGAAGAACCTCATACCACAGAGTTGGGCAACTTTTGAAGCAATGTTTAGCAAGGAATTTTTGCCTACAAACAAGGCGGATCGGAATTGGACGGCTTGGGACACATGTTCCATGTGCCAATACCCATCACTCCTTGAATATATCTCTCACTATCGGGATGTTATCCTGAATTTGGAAGGCTTAAATACGTTTCAAAAAGTACGGGGGTTCATACGAGGTCTGACACCCGAGCTTAAGAAGTATGTCAAGACCCAAGACCCTAAAACACTTGAGGAAGCCATAGTGAAAGCACATATTCATGATAATCCTGATGAGAAGAAAACACATAATAGTCATGTGCCTGCTAATATACATGGTAATACACGCACTCAGCATGGGCACAATAAAAGAAAATTTCTAGTTGCCAATTCAGATGCATCTAAAAAACCCAAGGCGTCCAAGGGTCCTCTCTCTCCTGAGGATTTTGATAAAGCCAAGAAAGAAAAATTATGTTTTCAATGTTTAGGAAGAGGTCACGGCAAAAAGGATTTTTCCAAGGGGAAATCTGCTGCTCAGGGAAAGGAGAAAGAAGTACACACGATGCAACTGCTGCCTCTTGAGTCTTCCTCAAGATTCTCTACAATGGAAGTAACACACACTGAGGTGGTGCATGAATGTTGTCTCATAGCTTCCATGTGGCAACCAACCTTTGGACCACATGAGTTAGTACGTGTGCACGGATATCTGCAAGGTCACAATGTGCGCATCTTGGTAGATGACGGTGCTCCTCACAATTTCATCAATTACGGATTGGTGAAAAACTCAAACTGCCTCAAATTCCGAGTACCCACCACTACAAGGTAGCAATGACGAATGAACATGATACTGAAATATGGGATACTCAATGCCGAGTTGTTCCATTGGAAGTACAAGGGTACTCTATATGTTTGGATTTTCAGGTTATGAACATGGAAAGGGCTGATGTGGTTCTTGGTAGGGAGTGGTTGCATAGCCTAGGACCATCACTGAAGCGTAGCTATGAGTAGAACAGCTTGATGTTTGAATCCCATGGCACACATGTGTTGTTGTTAGGAGAAAAAGATATACCTTCATCACCACTGATTTGTACCGCTGAGCTTATGTAGCTTGTTTTTGATAATGAAATAGATCAGGTTTTCTTGTGTTACTCACTGTCTCATTTTCTTTCTAACACTCTGTTGAACATTCCTCAACGCTGCATGCTTCTCTCTCCTCTATTCCACCAATTGCTAATTCTAAACAAGCAAACGTTGCTAGTCAATTACAAAAATTATTAAAGGAATTTCAAGATGTATTTCCTAATGATTTGCCATCAGGATTATCGCAAACACGATCAGTACAACATAGCATTGACGTGGCTGCAGACTGTAAACCTGTTAGTAAACCACCTTACCGTATGAGTTATTCAGAAGCTGCTGAGATGGAAGGTCAGCTTACTGACTACCTTAGTAGAGGGTTTATACAACTCAGTTCTTCACCATGGGCTTCACCTATCCTCTTAGTGAAGAAAGAGGACGACAGTATGCGCATGTGCGTAGACTACCGGGGCTTAAATGCGGTTACAGTTAAGAACAAATACCCATTGCCAATAGTAGATGAGTTGTTTGATAAGCTCACTCATGCTCACATTTTTACAAAAATAGACTTGTGGTTAGGATATCTTTAAGTTCGTATTCGACTTGCCGATATACCTAAAACTGCATTCCGAACACGGTTTGGACACTACGAGTTTTTGGTGATGCCCTTTGGGTTAACCAATGCGCCCGCAACATTCATGACACTTATGGATAGTGTCTTGAAGCCATATTTGGGCAAATTTGTCATTGCTTCCTCGATGACATCCTAGTCTATAGTGCTTTTGAAGAAGAACACTTACAACATCTCAGGCAGGTGGTTGAGTTGTTACACACAAACAAGTTATATGCCAAGGAATCTAAATGTGACTTTTGAAAAGATGAAATCCATTATTTAGGGCATGTTATTTCAGCTAACGGGCTATACATGGATTAATCCAAAGTGGATACCATCCGGAAATGGCCTCCTCCTAAAAATCTGGAAGAATTACAGATATTTTTAGGATTTGTAGGTTTTTACCGAAGGTTCATTAAAAAATATGCTCAAATTGTTGTTCCTATGATGACGGATCAACTAAAAGGCAAAGGTAAAGCTTTTCAGTGGGGATCCGCTCAACAACACAGTTTTGATACGCTCAAGGATGCATTAGCTACAGCTCTTATACTGGCTATTATAGATCCTTTGAAACCATTCGTGTTGAAAACGGATGCTAGTGACCGTGCTATTGGAGCAGTCTTGTTACAAGACGGACGGACTATTGCATTTGAAAGCAAGAAGCTTGATGCAGCTCAGCAGAACTATTCTGCTTTTGAACGCGAACTCTATGCAATAGTGTCTGCCTTAAAAACATGGCGGTATTATCTGTATGGTGCTCATTTTGAGATTGTGTTTGACCATGAAAGCATCAAATGGTTTACACAACAAATGGATTTAAAGGGTCGAGAAGCCAGGTGGGCCGAGATCCTTCAGGAATATGACGCCAAGCTAAGGTATCTCAAAGGCTGATACAATGTAGTGGCAGACGCTCTAAGTCGACGCTCTAAGTCGAATGACAGAGATCAATTCGCTGTTGTTCACAGAACTTTGTAGTGAATTTTTAGATTCTCTCCAAGGCAAATATGAGCATGATGAAGCATATTCCAAAGTGTGGAGCCATGTTCAAAAGAGGGATCCTTCTCACTCCAATGACGGTAGTGTACATTTAACCTCCACACCTAGTTCTCCTTTATCAAGTGATGAACTACAGCGATGGAAGCATTTTACCATCGACAATGGGTACCTACTCCACAAGGGGAGAGTTTGTGTACCGACAGACACAGACATTCGGCACCAAATTCTTTATGAATGTCATGATAGTCCAAGTGCAGGGCACCCGAGGATTAGAAAAACTTACGCTCTCATACGACGACAGTTTTCCTGACAGGTCTACATGGATTTGTTCAAGCTTATGTCTTGCATTGCCAAAAATGTCAAGTTAACAAAGCAGAGTGCCTGAGAGCAGGAGGACTCTTACATCCTTTGGAGATTCCCAATGGATAATGGGAAAGCATCTCTATGGATTTTATTGTAGGTTTACCAACTACTGTACGAGGTCATGACTCGGTATGGGTGGTCGTAGACAGGTTGACTAAACTATGTAAGTTTATTTTGACCAAATCAACGGTTAAGACACCAGAACTAGCCAAGTTATTTGTGGACAATCTATACAAATTGTATGGTTTGCCAAGTAACATTGTTAGTGACCGTGATCCCAAGTTTAACAGCCACTTTTGGAGAGTTGTATTTAAACAATTGGGTACACAACTAAACCTCAGTACAGATGATCATCCAAAAACGGATGGTCAAACAGAACGGGTTAACCAGGTGCTAGAGGATATGCTAAGAGCATACGTTAGTAAAAAAAAAATCAGACTGGGAAGAATACTTACCTATTCTCGAGTTTGCCTACAACAGTGCTAAGCATGTCACAACAGGTTTTAGTCCTTTCATGCTCATGTACGGGTTTCAACCTAGGTCACCAATTACGATAGGGTTGGCAACCCAAAAACTCCAACAGGTTAAGGATTTTCTCCAAGACCACATGGATATGTTGAACTTGCTCGTCAGAATGTCTGGCAAGCACAGGATCGGTATAAGAAGTACGTTGATGAGAAACGTCGGCAAGTTACCTTCGAAGAAGGGAAGGAATTATTTTTACATGTGCCAGAACTTCAGAAATTCTAAAAACTGGGCCGACACCTAAATTATCTCCCTGATATTGTGGGCCTTTCAAAATACTCAAGCGAGTAGGTGATCGTGCCTACAAATTATTACTACCATTACATTCTCGCATTCATCCGGTGTTTCATGTAAGCCGTTTACGTAAGCGGTTACATGGGGACGACAATGTCATTGACCAGCAAGTTTTGGGTTGATTTCATTGAACCTCCTACCCTACCGCATGAACCTGAATGTGTTCTTGATTATCATGAGTTACGTACACGTCATCACATATGTCAACAAGCCTTAATCAAGTGGAAAGACCAACCTGAAGAAGGTGCCACTTGGGAAAACATTAGTGTTCTTAAGAAGAAGTTCCCCACTCTTGTTTTCAAGGAAGAAAACTCTTCTTAAGGGGGGAGTAATGTCAGGACACCGGCAAGGCCGGACTAGACAAGGGCAGGGCCGGGCTAGGCGGTGTGGAACGGGGAGTCCAACTAGGGCAAACGGCCAGGGGCTTTGCTATATAATGGGTGGTTGGGTAGTGGACTCTCAGGCTCTAGCTTCCCTTGTCTTACACCGATGCTTCCCTGTTATATTTTGAGGGTGGAATCTACTTGAGGAAGGGGGGCATGTTAACCCACCAGCGTCCACTTCTAGTAGTCATGGGCCAAGCTTGTCGATCCAATAGGAAAAGGGTAGAGTGATTGCCGATGAGAGGCGCGCTCTAACTGGAACATTCAAGGGTTCGTTGCCTAAGTGTGGGCGCCCAAATGTGAGCGAGCAAGCCCATATAAAAGTCGATCTAAACCTAAAATACCTCATTCTCTCATTTGTGCAATGCACGAAGAGTGATCTTGCTCCATCTCCTTCTCCGTCTCCTTTGTGTACTAGTGTGTTTGTGTGCTTGAGAGAGAGAGAGAGAGAGAGAGAGAGAGAGTGATCGAGCATTGCGGCGGCATGACGGTGGCGAGGCGGTTGAGCGCAGTGCAGCGGTGGCTCCCTCTTCTTCGCGGCAAGGAATCCTCCACGACAGCAAGCATAAAGCTGTGAGTGATACACCATTGTCATCTTTGAGCTTACTAGTTTAGGCTAGTTGCATGCTTGGAGCCATCTATGGCTCGCACACAGTCTTAGGCAAGTCCCTTGCTTCGATACGTGCGGCAGGAGCCCACAGAGCCTATGTTAGTTTGGAAAATTTTTGGACTGTCTGAAATTTTTAAAAACAAGAAAATTTGGTTAGCTAATCCAAGGCTTATGTGTTGATATTTCAGGAAGATCCTGTGGTTGAATATCGCAAGTTCCAAGTCTTTAAACTTATTTATGAGAGTGCTTGTCATTCTCCAAACTATCTTTTCCAACGGAGCGTGATGGAGCTACTGATGAAGGCTCACCCTCCTCATTCAACTCGGATAGATAAAGGCTAGGAGCTCGAATGGAGCAACGAAGGCGGGACTTATTACATCAATGCTTGGAAGCTGGGATGTCTTACCATGAATTTAAAAAACACTACGCTAGGTAGAGGAACTGAGAGTGGTTCAGTTGTACTACTTTTTGGGTACAAACTCGAGTATCATTGTTCCCACTTATCCAGGAGGCATGGGGAAACCCTTGAACGAATGGGTATGGGATAAAGTGGTGGAGATAATTCCATAACAAAGGATCAGAAATTTTTCTATCCCTAAGGATACCCTAAGAATATGGATCTTGTAATTAACTTTCCGATTCCAAATGAGTTAGGCACAATTATACCAATCAGTTAGAAGATTGTAGAAATGTGGCTACAAACACCCATCGTTTGTATTACCATACTCCAAGTCAGCCAGCTATGTGGATTCTTTAGATGCCATAGAAATTTACAATAAGTTAGGATGACATACCCTAAGCCTCTTTTGTAAGGCTATCCTTGTACATTTGGGCTCGTGCCACACGTATCAAAGCAAGGGACTTGCCTAACATTGTGTGCGAGCCACGGATGGCTCCAAGCATGCAACTAGCCTAAACTACGAAGCTTAAAGATGACAATGGTGTGTCACTCACTGCTCTATGCTTGTTGTCATGGAGGATTCCTTGCCGTGAAGAAGAGAGAGCTGTCGTTGTGCCGCGCTCAACTGCCTCACCGCCATCGCAATGCTCTCTCTCTCTCTCTCTCTCTCTCTCTCTCTCTCTCTCTCTCTCTCTCTCTCTCTCTCTCTCAACCACACACACACACTAGTACACAAAGGAGACGGAGAAGGAGATGGAGCAAGAGCACTCTTCTTACATTGCACAAATGAGAGAATGAGGTATTTTAGGTTTGTACTGACTTTTTTATGGGCTTGTCCATTAACATCTCGACGCCCAAACTTAGCCAAGTAACCCTTGAATGTTCTAGTTAGAGTGCACCTCTCATCGGCAATCACTCTACCCTTTTCCTATTGGACCGACAAGCCTGGCCATGACTACTAGAAGTGGATTCCGGTGGGTTAACACTAGAAACAGGACACTTTTATGTCCTTGGACACTTTTGTGTCCTGTTAAGTGACCATTTTGCTTGAATTATTTGAAGAGTATGAAAATGATTTTTTAGGTGCTATATATCCACAAAGTTGCCTTATGAGCTGAAAAAAACTTAGCATTTTTTTTGGAGTATCGATCTCACCATTAACCTTACTCTTGCACAACATTTTTGAACCTAAACTGTGTGAAAAAACGGGTCCTATTTTTGGCTTTTTTCCAATTTTTGGCAACTATAACACTCTAAACTTCATGTTTGTGAGGTTTAGATGGCTAGAGGTTAGGCCTTCAAAGTTCTTAACATGTTTTTATGCTTTTAGGGAGAGCTAAGTGTTAAAATTGAAAGTTATGACCAATTTACAAGAATTGCATAATCCTGTTTTTTGGCCAAAATTAGCACTTTTATGATTTTTTTGGTGGCTTTCTTGATATCCAAATTCAATTTTGATTGTGTAAGTGTAATGTATAACATAAAGCTATTCTTCCTTGAGTTTTGGGGGACCTAATAGGCTATATAGCATAGTATATGATGATGGTTGAGTTTTTTGATTGCTGAAGAATACGATACATTTTAGAGTAGTAAGTATAACTTTCTCAATATTGCTAGTTTCTTAGGCCAATTGTGTGTATTTTGTAGGTAGTAACCATATCTAATCATAGACTACAAACTTGGCTAGATATTGAGTAGTTTCTATGGGTTTCTAGAGGTCATAATGTTAAACCCAGTTTTTTCATGTTTACTGTATTTAGCACTTTATCATTGCCCCCAAGGTTCCAATTGTAAGAGATCCATTATCCTTTTGACATGCTCCATGGATCCTTTTGAATCCAGAGGCCCAAAGGGAACTAAGAAAACATGTATATAGTATCTGTATTGAGCGTGACTATAGAAACTTTGATGATAGGTCCGCAGAATGGCAAAAATGCAACTTTTTTGTACCTATTTTTTTTGCCCAAAAACAAATTAGTGAGGTAAAAGCAACCATATGTTTTGGTAACCAATCCATTGAAGTTAACGAGGCATTTTATCTCATGTCCTACAAAAATCTCCACTCTTATTTATATGCAATCAACCGTAAGAAATTGCTATTTTGGGCAAAATGCTATGGTCCATCAACTTTGGAGGCTTGTAGTGACTAAGGGATGAGAAAAATTACAAGTTTCTCATTTTTTCCATATGTAGTAGTTATTGAACTATAAGCTCATGAAAGGATTTTTCAAAATGAGTGGATCTACTATGGTTTTGGAAATTTTTCTCAAAACCCTGAAATGACACTTTTATGTCCTGTTAGGTTACCATTCTAGTGTTAACAATCACACGTCTTGGTCATGCACCAAGTGACAAGAGATGTTGAGGGTCCTCTTTGTCTTTTGCACATTCTCTTAGCTTCAGATTTACCTTGACTAGTTGTTGATTCCCTTGTTGATGCACGATTTTATGTGTGTTTAATGGTTCTTTATACCCTTGTTATGCACGTAGCTAGGCATCTCTAGCATGTCTCTTTTCTCACATGATCAACGATAGGATGGCCTCCATTGCTACACTTCTGCATCCCTAGGCACATTGAGTAGTTGTTTGAGTGGTCATCACCTTTCGCTTGCTCATTGTTTTTGGTGCTTTGTGTTAGGTCTATTGCATCCTAGCTGCACTCCTAGTTAGGTGGTGTCCCTATCTTTTGTTATCCATGATGAGGTACTGGTGCATCACCTCCAATGGGTCAATTTTCCACTTCTCAGATAGAAAAAGAGAAAGAAAAATAAAAAGGTGCAAAATTTTGGTTTTTGGTGGAAGGGGGGATTTATAAATTTGATTTTAAAAATCTCTAAAGTTACCAACTTGTCAGGGTGGTAGCAAAAGCAAGAGAATTTTCTTTTTTTGCTTTTGGTGTTCTCTCTCTCTCTCTCTCTCTCTCTCTCTCTCTCTCTCTCTCTCTCTCTCTCTCTCTCTCTCTCTCTCCTCATTCTCACTTTGTGTATATCTCTCTCTATCTGTTTTTGAGTATTCTCTACAACTTGGCGTAGCTTAGTAGGCAATGAAAATACCTCAACATCCAATAGGCCAAGAGCTCCATGTCATTGATGATTTGTTGGATAGCACTCTTTGCATGCTCCTCATGGAAAGCATGTTATGCATGCTCTCTGTTTGACTGATCTGATTCATTTGAGTGTCAAAGGCACCAAGCAAAGTTAATCACAAGACCTTGACACAATGCTCTCCATTGTGGGTGGCAATGGCCATGGTGGAAGATGTGGGGGGCTTTTAGAGCATATGTGGGCCAAAAATGGCTCAAAAAGGGCTGTGTAAGGAATTGGTTAACTTGATAATTAGCAAAGCCTTTGAAGGTTAGAACGGCTCCAAATTTGGCCATTTGGATATTTAAGAGGGGGGACACCATTTAAGCATATCTTGGTATATATCCGATCGAATATAACAGAGGATGTCGCTTTCACTTTATTGCATCTTGGGGTCCTTATGCAAGTCACTTGGCGGAAAACACATGTTTTCTTGCTTTTGTATTACTTCTTTCCCCCTTTCCCTCTTTCACTGTTTCACTTGTTAGGCTCTTTCCACCCTCATGGCTTTTCACACCTTGCAATGAGTGAGACACATCTTGCACCTAGACACAAGCTTTATCTATGCCATTGCAAGAGGAACACCATTTTTGCTCTGGCTAGAAGGACCAATATCACAAGAAGACCACCATTTATAATGTCTTCACTCTCATAAGCTTTCAAAGTTTTCTCACTAGGTTTGCTTTGCCTAGAGCTCGTTACGCCTTACACATTCATCTCCATGCTCCTTGAAATAACTGCAACATCTATGACATGCAAGACATAGTAGTTCCATAAGGACATCAATCTCATCCAAGTTGAGTAGGCAGCCATGAGGGCTTTGTATCAAAGGACAATTTATACAGGAGAATGAAGCTCAAGGGATTCGAAGTCAAGGGAAGGACCAAAAGGATCTATGGACAGAAGGTAGCTTGCATCCTTAGCAGACCCAAGAACTGAAAGGTACCAATCCACCTTTTCATATATTTCATGATTTTAATAGATTTCTTGGAGGTGGAATTGATAGTCTGTTCGGCTATCTCAGGCACACATTCATCATGCACATTACACTCATCGCATTTGAAGTATCTTGTTTTGTATAAAACACAACTTTTAAAGATCTTGAAAATAAAATAGCATCTTTAATGTAGGCAAACAAACAAATAAACGGCCCTTAATGAAACACCAATAGAATTAAGAACATGAGTCAAAAAAATGAGAGAAGTTTAGAACTTGATAAGGACTTTGGCCAAAAGGATGAAAAGGTCAAAAGCAATTTAATAGATAGCATGTAACGAACATCTTAGGCTTTGACATGTTCTATATTTCTTAGGAAAGAGTAATGTTTCTGAATGAACTTATGTGTTAAACCAATAAATCAAATCCAAAATATAGATGAATGGCAGCTTTGTTTATGTGAGGGTCCCAAAACAAAATACCCATGTTTCGATTGCATGGGAAGCAATAGAAGAGAAAGATAGATTGTGGAATATTAATGAGGAAAACCATTGTCTAGCAACAGAGTGAACTCCTTTAAACTCTACCGTCGTGTCTTATGATTTGGATGTAGATTTTAGTATCGTGGAAAAATGGCATTGGCATATTACATTATGCGTAGACTATTAAGCCAACAAAATTTGCAGATGAGTGAAGAGAAAAGTGTGAAGCCTTGCTCTCACAAATGTATTTCCTTGGTGGTCGAGTGCATTTAAAGAAGGATCCAACTCTTTCTAAAAGAACAAGTGATGTTTTGCTAGATGTTTCAATGGGAGGTACAAAAGCCAAAGGACTCAGTTAGGTTTCTCCAAGTTGGAAAATGGGTCTTGTGTTAAGTATTGATAGTTTTATTTCTTCCAGCATGCACTCTATCTACAAGGACTGTATTTTGCAAAACAAGGGCCCCTTGCTTCACATTATCAACCACAAACTCTATTTTTCACATGTACAAGGAGGGGAGTATAATAAATAATAGGCCATGAACAAAAAGAATTTTGCAATTGGTACTACAAAAAGCAATTACAACAAATGAGATTACTAAAGCAACAACCATCACTTTTCTCAATTAGTGAAAATCTCCTTGCAAAACACTTACTGAAATCTCCTTGCAAAACACCGTCAATTTTTACAATATAACTTCTTACAAAGTTACAGTAAATGTTCCTCTGAACCTGACATCAAGATTGGCACTTTCTTTCCCATATGCCATAGATTCCATTTGCTTCACACAAATTTCCATTTTACTCTAACATTTTTGTGAGAGAAAACTTGAAATAAAAATTTTCCACTCCTTCTGTGTACACTCCCATGTCACCACCATCCTGAAAAATGACTTTTGGGAGCCTTTGTATCTCCACCTTGCCTTGAGTGTTAAGCTTTGAGCACTTGAGGGCTAAGCTTTGTGGGTTGAGCTTGAAGTTTGAGCCAATGGCGAAAGGAGTGAGCGGGATGGACAAGTCAATGGCTTGAAACTTTGATGTATCCACCAAAACTTGGACCAATTTCTCTAATTTGGGTACTACATCAAAGTTTGTTGTATCAAAAAGTAGGATTCAAACTAGGTAGCCCAATCAATTTTCTCTAATGAGGGTACTACATCAAGAATTTTGGCAAGTATCTATTGTAAAGGAGGGAATTTATTTGGAGGTAGCGCATCTGGCATGACATCTCCATCATTTTGATTGCCACTATTTCCATCAAAAGAATGCCTACTGCTCCAAAGGCTACCATGGAAGAACGACACAAGCACTACATAGGTAGACTGTCAAACTACAAATTAACACACCTGAGTGAGAGAGAGAGAGAGAGAGAGAGAGAGAGAGAGAGAGAGAGAGAGGCAAAGAGGGGGCAAATTGCAAAAAAATAGGATAGAGGGTAGAGGGTATAATGCAATGCTGCTAGGATGCAATGAATGGTAGATTGAAAAGCTGCAAGTGCCTTCTTTTGCATTGTTTAGGATCTATGCTCAAATGGAGCGATAGAGGTTAGATTGAAGAGCAAAGAGAGCCTCCTTTCCTATTGTGTAGGACCAACACCCCAATGAAGCTCAAGAAGGTAAAGTGACTTCATGTGCACTCTTGATTTCATATATATTGGTTCGTACATGTGACATTGGTGCCACGTGGAGCCAACTGTCACATCTATAGATACAATTTCCCCCTGCATATATAAGTGACTTCTCTTGCTTCTGTGCAATCTATCCCACTCCTTGTGTTCTTTGTTTACTTCCACTATGCATCCAACTTGCATGCCATTGCTAGTATCCATCAACTTTGAGGACATTGCTAGCCTTCAACTTGCACGCCATCGTTAGGACCATCGGTCAACTTGCACACCATTTCTAGCATTCAACATGCAGACTAGAATGATTGGGAAAATAATTTTTCTCAAAAGTTAGCATGCATAGATGAGGGACCTAAACAACAGGATGAGAGTAAAGTAAGAATGTATTTGCACTATCTATCACACCGTGTAGAGGAGACCTTCCATGGTGAGCCCATTTGTCCGCCTTCATAGCTCCCATGCTTGCTTGTGTGGTTATTGGCCTCACCTAGGCCGCTAGCTACCCATGCATCCATTTTTGACTACCCACAAGATGCTGCTTGACTTGGCCGCATCAATGTCCTGCCTTATAGAAGTAGACTCGATCCGACGAAATGCTAGGGTTCCAAAGCTCTCATCAACAATGGCATTCCAATTAACCTATCGTGATGAGAGAAAATGGGATCCAAAGCCTCATCAACATTAGAAAAAATATGAACCCCAAAAGGGCCTTGTAAGGATCCCTAATTTTAACGGTTAAGGCTAAACATGTGTGTGATTTATGAGATGAGGCCATTGAATGAGGGTATTCTCATAGGCCTTTTTTTAAACTATCATAAGCTTTTTGTAGGCTAAAATAGAGCCTAGGGAGGGAGGATAGGGACATTGTCTCTCTTCCCAAAAGAGTGGTGGCCCTTATGACAATAATATCCTCCCTCCCTTTGTTTTTCCACATCATCAAGGGCGTCCATAGCCCCAGCCCCAAAAATCACTTTTTTCAAAAATAATCCAAAAAACTCATTTTTACTCAAAACTTCTCCCCAACCTATACATATACCCAAAAATCAATTCTCTCTCTCAAAATCTCACTTCTAGACCTGTAAAATGTCAAACTTTCCACCTTTTTTATTTCCCTCCAAAATCACTCTCCTCTCTCTCACTCCTCTCCCTCTCTCTTCTCTCTCCTACTTTTCAACACACACTCTTCCTCCGCCAATGAGGCAAACGATGACACTGTCTTGTTTAAGGGCTACAGCTAGGGTGGGCTCTCTCTCTCTCTCTCTCTCTCTCTCTCTCTCTCTCTCTCTCTCTCTCTCTCTCTCTCTCAGGTGGGCGACCTTGCAGAGAAGGCCAAAGCTCATCGTATTTCCGCTACTAGACATGAGGATTGCTACAGCTGGGGTGGGCTCTCTCTCTCTCTCTCTCTCTCTCTCTCTCTCTCTCTCTCTCTCTCTCTCTCTCTCTCTCTCTCACACACACACACACACACATAGGTGGCGCTAAGACAGACCTTGCACAGAGAGAGAGAGAGAGAGAGAGAGTCTCTCTCAGGTGGGTGCTAAGACAGACCTCAGATAGAGAGAGAGAGCGAGAGACCTCGTGCATAAAATTAGCGATATGTAAATGCACTACAACTTACACGTAATTTTATGTTTAGATATGTAGAGCCTTTCTCAAAGTTTTCCACCCCTTTTGAAAAATACTAGACAAGGACATAAGGTAGTCCAGAGTACAACCTAAACTCAGGTCATGACATTGCAAATTTTAAGGTGAGGTCTCATTGTTGGGTGAATGATCTTCTTCAACTGAGTGCAGATGTTTTCCAACACACATACCAAACTAAATAACCAAGTATGTAATGCTTGACTCTTAAAATCCATTAACATTGATCATAGTGTGTGTGGGTGGGTGGGTGTGTCCGCATAGAACACTACATTATGAATACTTGGCTATTGATAAATGCAAGTTGATCAAGATCTTTGAGAAAATCTTGCTATTTCAATTGTTCCTATTTTCCAAATCAAGGGAGGGGGGGGGGGGGGGGGGGGGGGGGGGGGGGGGGGGGAGAGAGAGAGAAGGGGGTGAGAGAAAAAAAAGATAGAGAGAGAGGGGGGGGGAGAGACACAGATAAAGAGAGAAGGGCGAGAGAGAGAGAGAGAGAGATATTTTATTATCGTTCTCGGAGGTCAAATATGACCTATGGGACCAAATTTACATGTGATGTAGTGGGTGTGTGTGTGGTTGATGAGTGACTCGATGCTCCAAAATTGTGGTGATGAGAGTCGCAATGGAGAGCCCATACAATGGCTAGGAGAGGAAAGTTGTGTAGGTCTAAGTCATTGATAAAAATGTGAGGGAAGAAAGATCGGATGTGACCAAAAGCTGAGCACTCTAGTAGTGTGTGGTACTCAGACTCTCGAACTTGCAGTGAGCATAATGTGCACAATCGATTTGACTCTTCTCCATTGCCCCAACGCCCTGTCTCCCATCGGAGGGAGTGGAAGCTAAGGTAAATGGTTGCGATAGTGTGTATCACTGACAAAGGGATCGACTCAAGTATGTAAGGGTGAGTACTGTAAGAACATGGTTTTGTAGTTGGGGGCAATATGGGTGGTGTAATGTATGAAGCGTGACCCATCAGATTCCTCCCAAGCCG
Organism: Adiantum capillus-veneris; assembly: GCF_014529385.1. Taxonomy (NCBI): domain Eukaryota; kingdom Viridiplantae; phylum Streptophyta; class Polypodiopsida; order Polypodiales; family Pteridaceae; genus Adiantum; species Adiantum capillus-veneris. The sequence goes on along the minus strand of NC_140956.1, from coordinate 75,509,092 downwards.
TAATACATTGGCATTGTAGAAAAGCTTGATTCACTTGGGAGTCAAAAGGTATCATGTAGCAAGTGTAATGCATCCCATCTCCCAAACCACTTATTTATGTCTTGCATCCATCCCGTTCTCAAGATCTTGCTTTTATGTGTCTTTTGAACTTTTTTGCTTGCTTCCCATGCAATTGTAGGAAGTCGATGTGAGGGGTTTTGACGCATCTTTAGAATGTACTCCACAACCCTTTCCATGCCCATAACCTCAATTGGAAGAGATCCCAACTCAAGAAGTAGAAGCAATATGGTGTTTGTATATTAACTTGGAGAAACTTTGTAAGAAAACGCTTTTGGACATTCTCAACTCTTTCCAAGTAGACTTTGAGATGCTCCCGCCCCGCACTTCAACTCCATAAAGAAGAACTTGTGTCACCAATGTGTCAAAAAGGTACTTCTTGAGAACCCAACACTTGATGTTTCACGCATTACACATGTTCTCAAATGCATAGTATGCTCTCTTTCCCGCTTTGAAATGATGCATAGCACATTCATACCACTTGTGATTGGCCAGAACCTCAAGGCCAAGATACTTAAAGCTCTCAACAACTTCAAGTGTCTCATTGTTGTACACAATGCATGGCTTCTCCTTATGGTTGGTTTTCACAAGCTGTTGGCGAGCCACCGCGATCGGACGAAGTAGCATAGGGAGAACTCAAACCAACATAAAATATGTCAATTCAAGGACATAGCCGACCCGACTAGTGCATGGAAACATTGAATGCAAATCCCTAAACAACAATGCACTGAGGAGACAGGTGTCACAAGCGTGTAAGATGAGGAAATAGACAAACAAATGAAGTCTTTCGTGCGGTCTAACTAACACTCAAATGGTCGTAACAATGTCAAACAAAGCCCAAACGACATGAAACTTAAAATATGAGGCCTCTAGACTATATGCAACATGGTGCTACCATCTAATCCCATTGTTCCTATGGTCGGGTGGGTGAGTGACCACGATTGTCGCCACACCCAACCTCAACCAAAAATGATGAATGAGGGGTCGTTTGTCCCCTAAGGCCTACTTACCTTTGTCCATCATTAATTTCATCAAAAAATTATTTAACAAACCGTAATGAATGATTAAACACACGAAGCAACCTAGAGCCAAGAATGCTCATTGTGTTGTGCGCACACACACACACAAACCGTAATGAATGATTAAACACACGAAACAACCTAGAGCCAAGAATGCTCATTGTGTTGTGCACACACACATACACACACACACACAGCATGACAACCATCAATACAATGCTAAGAGTGTAGAGAGCGTGCAAGCACCATTCTTCACCATGAGCTCTCAATGGGGTTACAAAATGATTATGTCCAAAAAATGAAGCATTTTCTCATATATCTAGGGTCAGAGATGGGTGAGGGTAAAAACTATGATATTTTACAAAAAGTGAGAGTTGGTAGTGAATCCAATGACATCATTTTACTCATTCATGTCTTTGGACTCACCGCAAAGTAGAATTTACAAAAGATGGCTCGAGTAATTTTCATCGCCCATTGGGCACCAAAAAATGATGTAGGAAAAAAATTTATATAGGGTGAGGATGTGATGAATTTAGTGCTTCCTACTAGAGTGTACATCTGAAAAAACTCGTAGCTTTTGCTCGGTCTCAACACTCCCCCCTCCTGACTTCTTATCCTCCTTGACAAGACCTTTATTCGTGAGGCATTGACATGGTCTTCTTCTTATATGACATGTGATGGTTGAATGCCAATGTCATCTACTCCCACTCGTCTTATTCTTTTTTTATGATAGAGGCATGAATATGGCGTGTGGTGCTCATGAATCATGTAAGCAACAAATTTGGCATGCAAGTCCTTGCAAACTGGCATGAAGATTGTGCTATCCATCTCAAAGTAGCCGGTGTGGAAGGCTTCTGCAGACGTATGCAGGTACCAACTTGGTAGAAGCATCAATTGGACAAATAATTCGCATATGACTTTCATTTTTGGAGTGTCATTAAGGTCAAAGATTGCGCTATCCATCTCAAACTAGCCGGTGTAGAAGGCTTCTTTGAAAGTCTGCACGTACCAACTTGGTAGAAGCATCAACTGGACAAACAATTCGCATATGACTTTCATTTTTGGAGTGTCGCTAAGGTTAAAGATTAAACTTTTATGACCTTCCAAAAATGAAGTTTACTTTATCTATGTGGATTTTTTGTTTTTGAATGTGTTGATGCAAGAAGATAGCATATAGCAAATCTTTAGCATCTTCTTGCATGTTGTTCGACCTATCGCACACTAATCTGATTATCTATTTGAGTGCCTGGTGCATATATTCGATGGAGGGAGTAGTCTCTTCAAAATTGGATAGTTGAGCTAGCATGAATGAGCATGCTACCGCCGATCGAAGTCCGACGAGGTCGTATGTCTGATAATGGGACAGTATGTGGGTTTGATTTTTTGTGCTCAACCATGAAGGATGTCTTTCCATTCTGGGTGCGTTGTTATAAGATCCTCAGTTGTCCACCTGACATGTCGCATTTTTTATAACTTCCCTCTGCATTTGGCAGTGGTGAGGAAAGTATCCTTTTCTTTTCATCAATGGTCATCCAATTGAGCAAGGCATAAGGTAGTTGGGGCTCAAGAACCTCATCTCTGAGCTTTGCTAGTGTAATGAACTTTAGCAAGTCTGATTTCAACAATTCTTCCTCATAGAGGAGGTTCCTGTCCACCAAGCATTGAGTCCTTTTCCAATGCTCCTCCGCTAGATGGGGCATAGTGTAGTGGCATGACGTCCTAAGAAGAGGATGAAATACCCGCATCTACCGTGCACTCTTCTTGCTCTTCTAGAATCTCTGTATCTTTTGCTTCCTCGGCAAAGCTGGGGAGAGTGTCTGTAGGACCTAACTCTTGTGGAGGAGGATGGCTGACATCTTGCTCATTGACTTTCTGAGCTCCTCCACTTCTGTGAGTAATTCCTGGATTGTCCTTTTGTACATGCCACTCTCCGCCTTGCCACACTTTCTTTCCTTATAGCTAGCAGCCTTGCTAGTGATGCGAGCATGCTACATGTTAGGATTGACTCCATTGGTAGTGATGGCTCATCTTCTTTGCTAGGCTCCAAAGGTGCAGTTAAGAAGCATGTCTTGATGGTGAGTTGGATCGGTCTCGGCTCCTCAAATGCTGCAAGTTTCCTCTCACTTTTGGTCTTGTGTGCCTAGCAAGGGATGATGTCTTTGAGTATCAACCGGCACACTGTCCACTTTGCTACAATCTTCAAAATCTCTATTACCTTCTTTTTCTCTTCATCTTCCACCTATGCAGAAGGTAAGTCCTCCACCATCAGGTTTTCTTGCTCTTTTCGCAAGCCCTCAGGTGACTTGGCCCCTTGAATTACCTGTTCATTTTTAGCTTTTTTCTCATGTGATTCTTCCATTACTAGGTCTTGCATTTTTAGCAAGCCCTCAGTTGGATATTTGTTGTTGTTGCTAATAATAGCTCTATCTTTGCCTTGATACTCTCTTGGGCTTTCTCGACAGTGTAGTTGGCCTTGAGCAAATCTTGCACTTTTTTTTTTTAACAAAGGGAGGTAGATTTGCAAGGGGAGGTTGCCCTTCAGGTGGTGGTAGCCCTTGTTATTGACCCTTGCAAATCTACCTCCCTTGCTCTTTTTGGTTGTGCTTGTTGTGCTTCCCTCTCTTCTTCCCGTGCTATAGGAATCTCCATTGGTTGTGCTTGGAGTGGCTGCTTGATGTCTTCTAGGTCTACCTGAGCAACTGCTAGGTGATGATCAAGACGTCTTTTAGTGCGTTGTTCTCTTGCTAGCTTGTCATCGACCCTAGCTTTCTTTGCTTCTTCTTTCTTGGATGTAATGTCTTCTAGTTGCCTAGCTGTCAGGCTGGTTTGTCCTCTGATCTTCTTTCTTATTAGGGCTACCTAGCTATGAGCTTTCTCTTCTCTTTCTTGTTTCCCTACTTCTCGTCTAGCTTAGGCGGCTTCTCTTTGTCTTTGCTTTTGCTCTTCCTTAGCCTTTGCCTTGAGCTCTTCTTACTCCTTGGATTTTCATTCCCTATGAGTGATCCTTTGCTCAAGTTGAAGCCTCAACCGTATCCCTTGTTCCAACTCTTGGAGCTCAACGGCATCCTCATTGGTTTTTGAGCCGACACTCTCTTAATTGGTGGCTCCTTCATCTCTCAGGTACTCAAGCTATGTCGTCCTCCTGGCCTTTGGTTGTTTGGGTGTGTTGCTACAAGTGTGGGTCCTTCCTTGCTCTTCAATGTTCGCATGATGGTGGCCCATTCTGCGGATGTTGGTGCCTCTTGCAGTAAATCAGCCTCTCCTACTAGGTATGCGGCTATCTTTGTCAGCAATTTTGTCCCTCCAATGTGCGATACTCCTGTCTGCTTTTTCCAATTTTTTTGTTTTGTTGTAGCCATGATTCTATCAAAGGTCCATTTGGCCACATCGACCGTGCATGGTGGAGGCAAGATTTCTTTGAGGCCTAGTGTATCTTGTTTGCCTGTCAAAATGCACTTGCTGGTGGGAAATTCTCATCAAGATCTCCATCCCCTTCTCCTTCACATCCTTATAAGTGAAGAGCTTTACACTACCAAGCTCTTCATTGGAGTAGCCTTGGGGCTTGATTGGTTCTCTCCTTGTCCATTTTGTGATCTCTGCAACAAGCTCTAGGGTGAGTACCACGTTAATCTTCTCTTTTTGTGCATTGGTCAGAGTGGCAGTGGCCTGCTCTAGTTTGTGTGAGTGTTGTGAGATCAGCTCATGGACTCTGCTCACACAATGGGATGTGCTAAAAACTTGTATGGGCCAAGTTTGGAGATGGCCTTGTCAACATTGGTCGGCAAACTCGAGGGGGTCACTACAATTAAAAAATGTATATCATGTGGGTTCAACATTGGAGATTATTTTATTCTATATTTTTTCACATTTTTACATACAAAATTGTTTTTGAAAAAAATATTTGAATAGGAAAAGGGTCCCTTTTATTTGTGAGAAATTCACAGCTAAGGGGTTTTACAAATAGTACTTAACATACGTGATATATAGTTTTTACGTATAGTGACCCCCTGAATCATCAAATAGGCTATTGTGTTGAAGCCTTGAGGCATTTGAGGTGCCTCCCATCTTCTTTTGGCATCACCTTTCCATGAGGTTGTGAAGACTCTCAACCGTTGCTGTTGCTAAGTGCTTTCCTCCACAAAGCAAGACTTTGCCCATGTGATGTTTGACATATCCAATAGAAACTCTCCATGTCTTCCAGCTTGTAGATAGTGCGTAGCCTCATCTTCTTGGAAGTGTTTGATCTTGTAGCAATCAAATGACAAAATTCCCAATTTAGATGGATAACTGTCAGATGTCGGCTATTTGTGCATTTAGTTCCCTCCTAGTAAACTTGGTCAGTAACTCGAGGTCATAGTGATAGTGTCATTGGGATCCTATTGGCAAGGGCTATCCACAGGTACCATTCTGTCTCAAACACTTGCTAGATGGCACCAACCAAAATAGCTGCCATATGTGTTAGATGGAGATATATTTGCACATTTTTATTCTGCTTGTCTTCCTCTATCCAACCATGCCTTACTTGACCAACTTGGATCACCAAATCCCTATTTTTAGGCAAAAAAGGATCTTGACCCTTTGATACTTGGTCATGGGTGATCAGTTGTTACTTGGCATATATTCTTGTTATTCCAAACCTATAAATGGGCTTTCCTCTTTATTTTGGATATGGGGACACAATTTCTATGGTTGAGGTGTCATTTTCTCCTACAAATGCCTAGGTTGGGCTCTGTGGCACCAACCGCGATGGCTGTCACCAATGATCATTCAACATGAAATTGGTACCTGCTAGTTCCTCCTGATGTGTAGACTCCTTTTATGCTTTGCTTGTCCCATTTGGTCCATTGAAATGATCATATGTTTCCAGCAAGTTTTTTTGTACTAAGTAAACCTATTATGGTATTTTGATGAGGTCCATCTGGGTTCTCTAGCTCCCTATGGTGGTTTTTGAGTTATTCGAGGGTTTCCACATAACTTTAGCACTTTTGGTCACTTGGTAGGAAGTTGTTTGATAAAAAATGTGCTTAAGATGTACATTTTTCCCTGACTAGAGTTTTAACGCAGTTTTTGCCAACTTTCCCCTATGGCAATTGCTTCCTTTGGGTGTCTCCAAGCTTATGGTAGCAAAATCCAGAATTGCCCCTTGGTTCGCCCTAGTTTTAGTCATTTCCCAACATTTTGTCCTGAAATCTCTTAGACCTGTGCTATCTTGACTTTTGGCGGTCCATTTAATGATTTCTAAGCCTATATGGGAGACCTGTACAAGGCATAGGAAAGTTGTATATGTGCCTAGAGCTAACGGATTCCCGTCTTTGTTTTTTACCTCAACATTCCTTGTGCATACTTAGACTCCCCATGGATCTTCAATTTCCACGTTTGGATTTCTTATGCCCTAGATACGGCAGGTTTACCTTTCGGGTCACCGTTGCATTTAGGTCAAAATTCGACGTCTTCAATTTGCTTCCAAACTTTTTCTAGGAGTTCTTCATGGTATGACGTTTTGTTGTTTGGCTTCAAATTTTTTGTTGCTTCTTTGGACTTTTTATTAGATTTTAGAAAGAAAATCCAAAAAGATACTTAAAAATTGTAGTAAATCCAAAATTTAGCAAAATAAAGCCAAACAACTTACCCAAAATCTAGGTAAATTATTCTTGACAAAGAAAATAAACTTTTTTCTATACAAAATATTTAGGCCATTATTGGTCTGTTTTTTGTGCTTTTTCTTGATTTTTGACCATATAATTAGAGACAAAATATGAAAACTTAAATATAGGGAGTATATACAAGAGTATGGGGTTACTTTTGGCCTTGATATGACTCGATCCCCCTTTAAGTACTTATGGACATTACTTAGCATTTGTTGAAAAATCAAATCGCAATAAAATGCAACAAGGTTTAAACCATTATTAAACAGTGCCCGATAATATGTATAAATCATTTTGCAATCGGTTTCATATTGAATGCCTCCCCTCTCCTGATAGTAATCCCTCTCGAACAATTGCCAATGAAGTTCTAGAGGTGGGATGATAAGCCCGTGGGCTTATGGCATTTGGTGCAAAGGTGGTGCTCCATGTTTGAACGGCTGTGTGCCATGGGTTTGAGTTGTAGTTGAAGTATGCAGTCCTTCATAGGTAAGTTGTAGAATTATATTTGACCATGGATTTCTTGACTCTTGGGCTGCCAAATATGTTTGGCTTTTGACATAAGTGACATAAATGCTCTTCTTATTGACAAGGTTTCGGGCTTTGGTACCCAAGTGTTTACTTGGTGTTGTTGTGCTTGAAGTCCAGATTTCATGGGTGGGTCTTATGGACTTGGACCATGCTGGGGCAGCTTGGTTGTTTGGTCCATTTCTTAGGCTGTAAGGGTGCACGTTTCTGTTCTTAACTTTTTGTTTGTTTGCACCCTTCTTTATTCATTGGGCTTTCCCCCCGCTTTTCCTTGTCTCTGTTGTGGATGGGCATGGCTTGTGGTTCTTCCTGAGCTGCGAGACACCATCCATTTGGGATCCCATATGAATTATTGACCCTTTTCTGGTTGAACCATGGTGAACCATGGTTTTGGGAACCTAGATCATTTGTTGCAAGCTTTGTTGCTTGGGTTTGTGATCCCAGGGTGATGTGAGTGTCTGTGGCCTTGCTTTTGAGGGTTCGGGCCTTGTTTTTTAGGGTTTCTTGGTGGATTCTGCCTTTCTAATCCATTGGTAGGTTTTTTGTGGCCTTGTTCTTGAGGGTTCCATTGTGGACTCTATCTTTGTAGGATCTTTGATTGGTGGCTTGGGTTTCCATTGCATCGTCGTCTACAATAGATGCTCCGCTGTTGAGACCCGCTTGGATGTTTTCGTTGGGTGAGAGAATGGAATGTCTTGAAGATCATTCATATGGTGGAGTTGAACTGCTTCTCGTGACCAATCAATCTTAACATTGTAAGTTCATTGCCATGGCTAGCCAAGCAACAGTTGGTGGTTCGTGTGAGAATCTTTGACCACATAAAATTTGTGTGAGAAAACCATGGAGCCGATTTTCACAGGTATTATGGTCATGCCTTGTGCTCGTGTTTGATGGCCTGTATACCCTGGGATTTTTTGATAGGTTGTGTGCAGCTCCATGTCAACAAGCTTGTTGTATAGGCTCAAGGAAATTACATTCCCTTGGGGCCCTAAATCTACTAGTGGGTTTGCCAATGCTTGGTTGCTTCCTACTTTAACTTGAATAATTGGATCCACCCAATCTTCTTCCATCTTTGTCAAAGCCACTGTGTTTATCCCCAATGATAATCCTTTTAGCTTTTGTTTTTGTAGAAGTTTGTGTCTTGCAATGCGTTCCTTAGCTTCTGCTTGATCTTCTTCTACCACTTTGGCCTTTTCTTTTGCGTGTTGTTTTTCCACATGGATCTTTTGTAGCATATCGTGGGCCAAACTCAATCCTCTCAAACTAGCACTCTTAGGTTTCTCAACCATGCCTGGGGCTCCAGTACTACCTCATGGATTTTCTTCTCTTTGTTTTTTTCTCTTCAAGTTTCCTAATTTTTTCTTTCGTTCGTTTCAATTCTTCAACTAAGGAAGTCTGTTCACGTTCCTTCCTAGCTTTTATTCTAGCCTTCCTAGCTTTCCATGTGTTTTGCTTACTTGTACATTCGAGCCTAGGTGTATCTGTTTTTGGTTCTTGTGGGGTTCCCAACCCCAAAAGATTGGGGCGACTTGATAGATGGATTTCCTTTCTTCTCAAGTTCCATTGATACCCTGCTCTGTTTCCACGAAGTAGAGATACAACCAACAGAAGACAGGAAGTCCTCTATCCATCATGATCATGGACATAAGGGTCATACACCACAAGCCAGGTTGATAATCAAGGGATTTCAATGGGAGCTTATTCCTATATCACAAAGACAAAATCTCATTGACATACTTAGGATCTATACACAATGTCTTTCTTCCCATGTTTAAGAGGCACGGCCGTCATTCATAAGTGTGATATGAGACTTATACTTAACAAGTTAATAATCTTGTGAAAAGTACCCAACTAATTGGGTTCGCCCGTCCGTAGACATAGATCCATTAAGATACTAGTCTCCCACTTTCCACACCGCACTCACCCAATCTTCTTGTTTTTTAATTACTACCACATTGTTTTACATATACAAACAGTGTTCCTTAATTAATTCCGAACACAGGTTTTTTCATACATCCCTTTAAGCATCATCGAAACAATTCAAACAAGGCCTAATGAAGAAAATCTTATATTTCAACAAAAAAGAAATTTTATAATTTCTTATGAGTTTGTCGCTACCTGCGGACTTTCTCTGTCTGACCTATAGAGCCTTTCCAAAGGATTTAGTTATTTGCTAACCGCAAATTGTGTAACCTTTCCATGTCGCTAATTGTGAGGCATCTTGCTAACCACCAAGCATCTTGCTAACCACGAGGGATAAAAAGAGAGCCGATAACCTCACCTTAATCTCCACTAACCGCGGGATCATCTTGCTAACCACGAGACATCTTGCTACCCCCAAGGAACAAAAGATATTCTTTCAATAATTATTCTCCTAATTGATTCTTCAAACATGATCAACTAACTCTTTATATCAAACACCATATAGATCCATTAAGATACTAGTCTCCCACTGTCCACACCGCACTCACCCAATCTTCTTGTTTTTTAAATACTGCCACATTGTTTTACATATACAAACAGTGTTCCTTAATCAATTCCGGACACAATTTCTTTCATACATCCCTTCAAACATCACCAAAAAAGTTCAAACAAGGCCTAATGAAGAGAGCCCTATATTTCAACAAAAATATATATATATATATCTAATTTCTTATGAGTTTGTTGCTACCTGCGAAGTTTCTCTGTCTAACCAACAGAGCCTTTGCAAACGATTTATTTATTTGCTAACCACGAATTGTGAAACCTTTCCATCTCGCTAACTACAAGGCATATTGCTAACCGCTAGGCATCTCGCTAATCGCGAGGGATAAAAAGAGAGCCGATATCCTCATCGTAATCTCCGCTAACCGACATCATCTTGCTAACCGCAAGGCATCTTCCTACCCGCAAGGGACAAAAGATATTCTTTCAACAATTATTCTTCACCAAATGATTCAAACATGATTAGCTAATTCTTTATATCAAACAGTAAAAAGTTATTAAACAATAATAGCTTATCAAGCAATAACAATTTATCAAACAGTGACAATTTATGAAACAATTCTTTCACTATCCTACAAAAACATATGTTTGTTTCTTGTGATAGAATCACGTTTCTTAGATTATTTAAGGGAATCCCTATGTTTGGCTTCCCAGGCGAACATGAATAGCAATGCAGAATTATAAATTTATCTTATCGGATTAGCGACATGTTTGATTATCTCCCGTGTTGGAGGTGGGGCAGCTTCAACTTCTTCAGTAGCCGATATATCCGCTTGAACTACAATTGGAGTAGATGATACCTTCCTTTGCACCTTCCTTGGAGGTGGAACGACTGAGCATCCTTGGAGCTTCAAGTCACTCGCTTTGGGGCCATCATATCGTGATAGAGAAAAAGAAAGCTTCTCCATGACAAGTAGAGTTATGGCTTTCTTACCTTCCAAGAAGATGGCAAGAGATATAGCGAAAGAGAACTCAACAATCCGAAGGACAACACGATGGTGATAGAGATGGAGATGGAGATGGGTTGAGGGTGAGAATCTTGATGGAGAGACATTGCGAGAGAGAAGGTAACTTCGACGTTATGACAAGAGAGCTTTCGCTTCTAAGAGCTTATGTGTGTGTGTCTTGAAAGTGAGGGAAGAGGGGCCTTTATATAGGCTCTCAAGAGACAAAATCATAAGCTAAGAATAGCAAAAAGTAGAAAGATAAGCTCGCATGTAATTGTGGTTGTTAATATATACATTTTTTTATTTTTTTAATTATTTTGTGGACATGTATCCCGATGCGCGATTTTGAGTCTCTAATTTTAACACTAGAATGGTAACCTAACAGGACATAAAAGTGTCCTTTCAGGGTTTTGGGAAAATTTTCCAAAACCATAGTAGATCTACTCATTTTGAAAAATCCTTTCATGAGCTTATAGTTCAATAACTACTACATATGGAAAAAATGAGAAACTTTTAATTTTTCTCATCCCTTGGTCACTACAAGCCTCCAAAGTTGATGGACCAGTGCATTTTTCCCAAAACAGCAATTTCTTATGGTTGATTGCATATAAATAAGAGTGGAGATTTTTGTAGGACATGAGATAAAATGCCCCGTTAACTTCAATGGGTTGGTGACCAAAACATATGGTTGCTTTTACCTCACTATTTTGTTTTTTGGGCAAAAAAAATAGGTACAATAAAGTTGCATTTTTGCCATTCTACGGACCTATCATCAAAGTTTCTATAGTCACGCTCAATACAGATACTATATACATGTTTTCTTAGTTCCCTTTGGGCCTCTGGATTCAAAAGGAGCCATGGAGCATGTCAAAAGTATAATGGATCTCTTACAATTGGAACCTTGGGGGCAATGATCAAGTGCTAAATACAGCAAACATGAAAAAACTGGGTTTAGTATTATGACCTCTAGAAACCCATAGAAACTACCCAATATCTAGCCAAGTTTGTAGTCTATGATTAGATATGGTTACTACCTACAAAATACACACAATTGGCCTAAGAAACTAGCAATATTGAGAAACTTATACTTGCTACTCTAAAATGTATCGTATTCTTCAGCAATCAAAAAACTCAACCATCATCATATACTATGCTATATAGCATATTAGGTCCCCCAAAACTCAAGGAAGATTAGCTTTATGTTATACATTACACTTACACAATCAAAATTGAATTTGGATATCAAGAAAGCCACCAAAAAAATCATAAAAGTGCTAATTTTGGCCAAAAAACAGGATTATGCAATTCTTGTAAATTGGTCATAACTTTCAATTTTAACACTTAGCTCTCCCTACAAGCATCAAAACATGTTGAGAACTATGAAGGCCTAACCTCTAGCCATCTAAACCTCACAAAACATGAAGTTTAGAGTGGTATAGTTGCCAAAAATTGAAAAAAAATCCAAAAACAGGACTCGTTTTTTCACACAGTTTAGGTTCAAAAATGTTGTGCAAGAGTAAGGTTAATGGTGAGATCGATACTCAAAAAAAAATGCTAAGTTTTTTTCAGCTCATAAGGCAACTTTGTGGATATATAGCACCTAAAAATTCATTTTCATACTCTTCAAATAATTCAAGCAAAATGGTCACTTAACAGGACACAAAAGTGTCCAAGGACATAAAAGTGTCCTGTTACCATTCTAGTGTTAAGAGAAGCTTGGCTTCCAAAAAAAGAAGCTCTAAACTTGACTTACTTCTCTTGCTTCGCTAAAAATACTATTTCTTTCCTAAAAATACTCCTACTTTCCTAAAACTACTCTCTCTTTCCTAAAATTTCTCCTTCTTTCTTAAGGGTCAACCTAGATTACTCCAGCCATTGCCTATCTCAAATTCACCATGGGAGAGTATATCCATGGATTTTATGTTTGGATTACCCAAGTCTATCCATGGGAATACAAGAATATGGACAATAGTTGACAGGTTTAGCAAGTAAGTACACTTTATTCCTGTCAAAAAGACTATTAAGGCACACCAAATGGCAACTCTCTTCATATCATAGGTTTTCAAACACCATGGATTACCAACATCCATCGTGTCGGATAGAGATCCTAGAATGACTAGTAATTTTTGGAAAGGTCTCTTTGAAAATCTTGGAACAAGCTTGAATTTCTCTTTGGCCTATCACCCACAAACGGATGGCCAAAGTGAGATAGCCAATATAACGATGCTCAATCTACTAAAGACTTATGTTACAAAAGTAGATCAATGCTCACAATGGGAAAAGTACTTACCTCTTGTAGAGTATGCCTACAATAATATTGTACATACTTTTACGGGAAAAGCACCTTTTGAAATCATTGAGGGAAGACTTAAAAATCCCTTGCTACTTAAAGTACATGGGAAGATCTTCGTTGCCGATGAGTATAGCCATAACCTACAAGAATCTTTTCAAAAGATTAAGGAGTCTATACCCATCTCTCAACAAAGGCAAAAAGCTAATGCTAACAAGCACAGAAGGGCCTTAACGTTCAAAGAAAATGATTGGGTCTTACTCAAGTTTCCCAAGGCTCGATTGAGGCAAACGACGAGCAAAAATCCTACGTGCCATCAAAAGTATTATGCTAAGCTAGCAAAAAGATACTATGGTCCTTTCCAAATCTTGAAGCCCATCAATGAGATGGCTTATCAACTTAAGTTGCCCAACCATTGGGTCATGCACAATGTTTTTCATGTAAGCCTACTTAAGCCCTACAAAGGAGAGCCACCAAGTGAACCAATTATTGAAGACCCTCCTAAAGTTGAAGACCAAGAAGAGGTGCTACAACCCGAAGCTATCCTTCGGCATGAAGACAAGGTACTACAACATGGTAAGATTATCCGACGGTATCTTATTAAGTTCAAAAATTATCCTTTTCAATTTCTAGATGGATGCAAGGAATATAGCTTAAGGATAGTATGAACCTTGTCAATGCTTACAATGCTTTATTAGAGTAAGCAAATGTACAAATTTCTTATAAATGACCAATGTTTTTATCTAATAAGACTAGTTCTCTCTTTTTATTGTGCACAGATTTAAATAGTATACATGCTTAGTATCATGTTTGTGATGACGATGTCTCTCAAACACCAAGTAGAATTTGTCACTCTACTTGGCAGAATGAAATGGACTAAGGAGCACACATGCTTGCGGCAGCTATGTCTCCCAAGCACCAAATGGATTAGTCATCCACCTTGGAAAGATGTTATAGGGTAAAAGGGATCATGTACCCCCGCTAAGCAAGATTGACTAATGACTAAGACTTTATCTCTTCTACCTCATGGTCGAGGATGACTATGATTTCAAGAGAGAGGTAATGCATAGAATCTAATATCTAACCAACCCAAATGATTTTCTCATATCATTTAATGTGGGAGAATAAAGGGGAACAAGGGTTAGAATATAGACATGTGCTTTCAGATGTATCTCAATATGGGGCCAATGGTAAAGGGGTCCAAATGAGAGATGGTATATCAAAGAGCAAGGCTAATTAATGGAGCTTAAAATACCTTAGGGTTAGCTTCATTAAAGACCTCCAATAGTTAGTGTTAAAAATCCTTTGAACTTAGGTAAGCTAGGGTTGTGCTTGAGGTGGGAAACAGGCCCAAGCTTGAGGTGCTTGTTGCCCCTGATGACTGAGATTCTTGAGATTCTTGAAGTGCTTCATGATTGAGATGCTTGAGGTGCTTGTCATGCTTGAGATGCTAGGGTTGTACTTGAGGTGGGAACCAAGCCCAAGCTTGAGGGGCTTAAGGACTGTGCTTGTGGCGAGAACTGGACCCAAGGTTGAGGGGCTTGAGGTGGCACAAAAAGGCAAAGCAAATCCCTACAATGAGGAGGCAAGACATGCAAGAAGGGGGGGTGTTTGCTTGACCACTCTCACTTCCAAAGGGCACCCCTTGCCCAAGAGGCAAGTAGGACACATGTCAAGCCCCTAGCTAGGTTACCCTCATGATGTGCCTAAAGCCTATTGGTTGGCCTTCCAATGTGTCCAATTATAATTTAGTGGATTTAATTAATTGTTTTAGCATTTATCAAGTCCTCTCTCTCAAAGGGGAAAGGGAGACACTTGTCCCAAGGCTACCCTTGTTGCTTGGTATGACTCTTGCTTGTGTTTGGCTGGGCCTGGAGGGGTCCAATGAGCTTCAAACATGAGCTACAAGGGGGGGTCGACCAAAGCAGGCTAGGGAGTTGCTTGAGGGGTATCCACACACACTCACACACACTCTCATTGTTTATTGTGGAAAGTGCAAGAGCTCCCTCTCCTTCTCCAAGCAAGTAGAGAAGTTGAGAGCCTACACCAACACTCTTGGCTATGGAATGCAAATCCAACCAAGAGCCATGCTTCAATGCTTAAGCTTTCCATCTTCTCCATCTTCATTGCTATGCTATTATGTATGCTAGCAAGAAGAGTGATGATAAGTGAGGAACTAATTCTTTCTCCTATGAAATGTTCTTCTTCCTCTTCCCTACCCTCATTCCCTGCTAGCTCTCTCCACCTTCGAGGGTGTTTGAGGTCTTGGGACTGAGGCTTGGGATACTTAAAGATTTCCACAAGTTTTATGTTATGCTTGTGATGCATGAAGCTTTCCATCTTCATTGCATCACCTAGGTCACAAGGAACACAAAGATTGTATTGTAACAAGTCTCTCTTGATGGGAGAAACTATAATATAAATGCCTATTGGAGGGGGGACCGGCTCCACATAAATCCAGTCCTCCATCTGTTGTCATGTTCTCTAAACTCTCTCTCTTGCAAAAGTATTATTCATGCCAAGTTAACTAAATGCTATGTTTATGTTGCTACCATCAATTAAGTTCACCTGCTATGCTCATAAAGTAAATTCACAGAAGTACTTTCTCTAATTTCCGCTACTCTCAAAGTTAATAGGCCATTTCCATTACATCTTGTGTCACTAGAATGGCCAAATATCGTCAATTTAGGTCCAACATAGTGGCAAAAGACTCCACAGAGGAAACCCTAGCTGCAGGAGGCATCGAGTTTTCAAAAGTCCACCACTGGTAGTGACTACAATCATTGCCATAGTGCTCAAAAAGCTACAAGAGTGGTTCAATTTGATTCCTAGAAGTTCCAGGATCCGAGATATACCTTCCATGTTCAATTTGAACAGGTGAAAGCCCTTAAAATTGCTCAAAAATTGAAATTCTAGACCAAATTGTGGCACCAAGGTGGAACAAAGGTCAAAAAGTGGTCATTTTAAATGATACACGGTGTCATTGGGAGGCCCTAGAGGTAAGGAACCTACAATAATTTTTTGGACAGAAAACATGATTAAGGGACAACCACTGCGATTGCTGCCACCTGATACATTTTCATCTCTAGAGCATACCAACAGGATCCTCAAGCCCTGTACTTGCAAAATCTACTTACCATAGGTCAAACAAGTTTAAAATTAAGGTAGATGGAGCCAAAATTACCTAAGCGAACCAGACTCAAAGAAAAAAAATTCCTTTTGACAGGTCAAACCTCAAAATTTCAGGTCGCCCATAGGTGCTAAACACTATACAAGTGATAGGGAAGATGTAGGAAGTGTCAAAACTCAAAAACAAACACATCAGTGGTAGTGACTGCAGTTGCTACCACCTATGTCAGTTTGGGACCAGCTTGGTTCCATTTGATTCCTAGCAGTACAAGGATCCCAAATATACCTTCCTTAACTCATTTGTACAAAATAAGGCCCTAAAATCAACCAAAAACTGAATTCTAAGGCTAAATTCTGATAATTGGGCTAAACAGACACCAGAAAGCATTCAAACACTTCATACAGAGTGTATATAGACTCATCTCACAGTGGCTAAGCAGCAGGAAGTGACTAGACTAAAAAAGCTCACCAATGGCAGCGACCGTGGTCATTGCCATCATGCCCAATTTTGGGTTTTCACCATACCACCACATAGGCCATCTTCTTGCAAGGTTTCCATAAATAGCTTGGTTGAGTCAAGTAGACTCCAGAATCACTCTCAAAAACCTTGTGGAAGTTAGGGCTTGAATTTTCAAATTTTTGACGTGAGTTTCAATTTTTTTGGTAATTTTTAAATTTCAATGAAGATTTTGAACTGTATTATTTTATGTATTTGAGATCGTGTAGATATCTTTTGAAAGACGGTAGAGTAACACTTGACCAAGGTAGTTTTGTGTCTCCCAAAGAGAGAGTTGATCAAGTGAGGCTTGACCCACTATCGACTATCACAGAAGAGGATTGTGGGATCGACACCTCTTTCGACAAGTCGTTTTACTTGATGGCTAGACAGCAACTAGGAGGCTTCCAGCAACACGGGGCTATAGGAGGTAGCACCTCCCAAACACCGTCGACCACGCTGAAATAGACGACAATCTTTTGAGAGGTAAAAAACATGCATGGAGCCTTAGTTTATGTAGATGCTCGAGGATGCAATTTCATTTGTATAGAAGAACACCCTGCTCAAGGATTAGAAATATTCCGAGTATATGATGATGATGATAGATTCCACGATGAAGAAGGGAATCACTACCTCATTATCAGAGAACCAAAAAACTACAACCAGTATGGAGATAACCTGGCAAAAGGAAAGATGGTCATGGAGACACAAGTACTACCTCCTAAGATTGATCTTCCTGGAGCCTTATGTGTTTGTGACAAGAGAGTGACAAGAGTGGCTACGATTCATGATAATGTAGGGATTTACAAGCTTGGGAATGGGAGAGTCATGTCTTACTACCAATGCACGGAACCCTATGTTAATGAATTAAGCACAAACAAGGTCCTATACTTGTTTTCCTGTGACACGGCAACATGAATTGACATCATTTTTGTCAACAAGTACAGATGTGAATTTGAGCCAATCCTTCCTAGGGATGTGGCAACATAAATTGACATCATTTTCTTCAACAAGTACGAACGTGAATATGCACCAATCCTTCCTAGGGATGTAGAAAGAGTGATAACTCCAGAAGTGATGATGCATGCTTTTGAAGAAAAGCTAAGGCTGATACAAACCCCTAGCAAGTCTACATATCCCTTCGCAGATGATTATTACAACACTATGTTGCATACAAATAGACAATTGTTGCCCAACCCTCAAGACCAGCAAGCAACACCACCATCCTTGCAAGCATGGATCCAACAGTATGCAACATCAAAACAAAATGAAAATAGAGGTGGTTATCAAGCCATGTGAGGGCAAGGAGGACCACCACCACCACCACCACTCCATCAACAAACCAAGATGAGAGTAGGACAAGAACACAAAATACGACAGAGGCAGGGGGCCACACCGAGAACGAGGGTGGAGAGAAAGGGGTCAAAGAGAGGAACAACCACCCACAAGACCAGCCAAGAATTATGGACTAGGAGCACCTCAGGGGAGAAACCCTCACATTACCTTAAACTAGAAAGATCTCATAGAAGAGGACTGGGAGATCCTATGCTCAGGTTTGTAGATCACCGCGGGATCATACCATCCCAGGTCCAAAATGGGTAAACAAGAAGTATTCGGAGAGCAAAGATCCCAAGGATCACGTGGTAGCCTTTGTGCATGTAATCAAAGCTGAGGAAGTCCTAGATTTTCCAACTCAATTTGTAGGATTTGGATTGACTCTCAAAGAGGACGTTGCCACCTGGTTTGATTCCGTGGAACATAGAAATTTTGAGTCGATTGAGGAGGTGTTTGATGAGTTTATGGAGAAATTCTCTCAAAGAGGGATAGCTCATAACACCGTCTCACAAGTCCATAATTTCAAGAAAAAAGAAGGCGAATTTGCACAAAACATAGCCTTAAGACTGAAAAGATATGTGAAGTTTTGTCGAGTGGAAGAGATGCCAACCTAGTAAAAGTTAATGCTCATTTTTATCCAAGGACTTAGGAACACTCTATCATACTTGGTCTTTTGGCATACTACACATTTTGAAACATACTCTTGTATGTCCACTTTCATGGTAGGTCAATAGAAGTACGTTTCTACTCCTTGGAGAGTAGGTTGAATGCCTCTATGCCCCACATAGGAAGGAGCATGGGATTCATACATGACTTTCTCACAAAGGGAGTGGGTAACACATAGCCTATTTCCATGGAGAAGATAACCATCATGCAAGGTGAATGATTCCTCTTTCTTCCCCAAAGCAAGGGCTAACATTATGTCTCTAAAGTCAGGGTCAGTAGTAGGAGATAGGTCATTGTGAGTTGCTATAGACACCGCATTAACTTTGGTTCATCGTGAAAGTGCATCAGCCACTTCATTGTGCTTCCCAACAATGTGAGCAATATGAAAATTAAATTGCGAAAGGAAATCTGTCCGCCTCATTTGTTTGTCACTTGGAAAGCTTGGTTTGTGTCATGAAGTACTTGAGACTTTGGTGGTCGGTTTGTAGAATAATAGAGTCCCCAATAAATAATGCTTCCATGTGTCTAGGGCATGTAGAACAGCTAAAAGCTCTTTCTCATAAATGCCTAAAACACGTTCATCTGTATTGAGCCTTTAGCTCTCATATGCTATGGCATGCCCTTCTTGAAGCAATACTGCTCCAAGGCAATCACCACAAGCATCACATTGGACCTCAAATGGTTTTGAGAGATCCGGAAGCATGAGTACTAGTTGGGAGGTAAGCCTCTCTTTGAGCTTGTCAAAAGCATTTTTCTCCTGTCCATAAATACTTAACGTTCTTCTTAGTTAAGTCATGTAATGGTCTTGCTATTTGAGAAAAAATTTCTATGAAGCATCTATAGTATGCACACATACCGATAGAGCTTCTTAGCTCATGTAGATTCCTTGGATTAGGCCATGCTTTTATTACCTCTAACTTCGATGGATCCATATTATAGATATCATCTTGAGAGATAATATGACCTAAGTATTGAATCTCTTGAAGGAAAATTTGCTCTTTTTGGTTGAGAAAAAGGTTGTTCTCCCTCAATGCTTGAAAAATCACTTGGAGATTTTGCTTATGTTCCTCCAAAGACTTGGAGTAGATGATGATATCAGTGAATTTTGCGATAGGGTCTAAAGATTTTCTCCATTAGACAATTTTTAAGGTCAATCCTACTGAAGTAGGTAGAGCCTTGTAGCTTATCAAACAGATCTTCTACCCGAGGCACGGGAAATCTATTTTTGATAGTGATATGGTTTAGTGCTCGATAGTCCACACACATATGGTATGTACCATCTTTCTTTTTTACTAAAAGGAGTGGAGAACAAAAGGGAGAGGAGCTAGGCCTCACCATCCCTTTGTCAACCAATTCTTGTACTTGTTTCATGATCTCCTCTTGTTGAGCTTGAGAAACTCAACAAGGAGGCTTGTTAGGCGGTGAGCTGTTGGAAGGAGCTCAATGCAATGGTCATGATCCCCTCGTTTTGGAGGTAAGTCCATAGGGATATCATCGATGAACGCATTTCGGAATCCTTTTAGAAAATTAGACAAGTCTAATTCTTCTTGTTTCCTACCATTTATATTTGATGAAACATTAGGATCTTTTAGGGAATCTTTGACAAAAATCATGTACACAGAAACTGAGCTCTTCATTGATTTATCAAAAGCATGAGGATTTACAAGCGGTATAGTATGACCACACTCACTAGCATCTATATACATGTTCTTTCCGCTATGGGTGAAGTAGATTCTCCTTTCAGCGAACTTCAAGTTGGAAGCCATGCGGTCAAACCATGGCGCCCATAGGATAGCATCCTCATGTTGGAGAGGAGAGTTGAAAAAGTCTTCTTTGTCGACATAGCTTTGGACATGAAGCCTCAACTTCCCAATCAAGGGAGTAACGGAGGCTTGCTATCCCTTGAAAGCCGTGTCAGTTGTTACAATATCTCCCATCTTGAAAGCTTGAATGCCCAACTTGGTGGCCAACTCTGTTGATATGAAGTTGTGAGTAGAGTCAGGGTCAAACAGGATGAAGGCATCATGCTCCCTTACCGTTCCTCAAGCATAGGAGAGAGATGAGCATCCTTTACAATGAGCATCCTCGGTTGGGGCTTCAATGGTGGAAGCCCTAGAAGTCTCATTGCGAGCATTTTTCTTGGGGCAAGAACGATCGCCATGTCCTTGCTCCCCGCACTTAAAACACTTATGGTCCTTGTGAAAAGCTTTAAGCTCTTCAGGAGAGAGTTTGTTTTTGCCTTTGTAAAATCCCTTCTCCTTAGACCAATTGTTGTTGCTGTTGTTGTTGGAAGTGACTTGGGAAGAATTTCCCCTTTGCATCATTTTTGTCTTGTTTTCCATGGGCTTGACATTCCGTCTAGCCCCTTGTTAAAAATTGATGCTGAAGCAACCATGGTGTGATGGATTACTTCGGTGATAGAACCAGGCCATTGAGAGTTGACGTATTTGGCCATCTCTTCAGGTAATCCTGCACATAATTGTTGTTTTTGCTCGGTGAAGGCTATCTTTTGGAAGGCAGTAGCCTTCAGGTGTAAATCCCAAAACTTGTCTACATATTTGTGGATAGACTCATGATAGAGAAGCGTCAAACTACGCCATTTTGTAAGGACTTTGTCCTTTGCATCCCTTGCAAGGAATTGCTTCATGATGGAAATTCGTAGAGTTTTCCATGTCTTTGCCTGGCTTCTCCATTTCCACGAAGGCTAGCTGACATTGAAGATGAGCCGATTTTTGGAAGTGCATAGCTACATGGTGTAACTTGGAGGGCTCTCTGAAGCCCTCGTTTCCAAAGGCCGCATCAAATTGTTAGATGAAGTCCAATACTTTGTCAGTGGCACCAAAGGTGCCGTCATAGGTGAGAAAAGAGATACTCTTTCCTACCATTTGAACTTCTTGAGATTTTGTGACCTTTGCCATGCAGGGTATGTTTTGTGATGTCCTCCCCTCTTGTATTCTCTAGGAGAATAGCCATAGCTTTCATCAAAAGAAGAGGAAGGTGAAGAATAAGGAGAAGAGGGCGACCTCTTTCTTGCCCTTTTCTTCCTTTGTTTCCTCTCTTTCCTTTTGGAGTGATGAGAAGGGTGTGAGTGTGCGGATGCGGTGCGTGTGCGGAGAGTAAGAAGGAGAGAGAGAGAGAATGACACAGGATGTGGGGTGGAGCTCCCAAATCTCACTATATGAGTACCATGTGAGAATGTGAGTGAGAGCTCCTTATTCTCTGTATGTATAAAGAATAAGGAGATAAATGTGGGAAGTCGGACACTGGCCGATGGATATGGGCAAAGCACGGTGAGGCACACCGCCTTTACCTAACATTCTCCCACTAAAGGCTATGTGCCGATAAGTGGCGAGAAGACTAGCCTACAACTAGTATATACAAGAGGTGAGAGAAGACGGCTCTCAACCTATGCCCACTGGCTCACTCTGTAACCGCTCTAGTGTAGATGCAACATGCAAACCACTAGGACTAGAGCTATGATGACACTCATGATGCAAGTATCGAGTGACGACCTGCATGGCTCCACAATGCACAATGCCAGTGTCAGTCATCGCACGACTGACAACTCCTACTGCAAATGCACCAACCGCATAAGCAAGATCAGGTCTCGAAACCAAAAGCTCGGACATGAGAGACCCGAAAGCCGACGAAACATGCACTATGTGTGCCAACCTATCCCTGTCAGCAACCTCAATGCCATATGCATCCTCATCAGGAACCACCTGACTATGCATCACCATGTCAGCATCATCTGGCAAAGGCATGTCTGCTGAGAATGACTACAAAACCAAAAAATCAGCACCACTGCAATCACACACAGCTGTTTGAAGGACATTGTCGCCCTCAAACATATCAGACGCATCATAGAACAATGCATTGATCTCTGGCTCAATCGATGTCACCTCAACTGATGACTCACAAAGCTGTGCATCCCCAGAGATACCACCATCTGCGTGAACTTCACCACAAGACAAATGCACAACCTGCTCTCCATGCAACACATCTGCAAAAGAGACACATCTCGTCTCTCGCTCCAAACATGGTTGCAAATACACAGAGACTACACCGCCTCGTGTGTCAAAAATATGCAAAGGATATACCAAACCACTCCTAGCACCTCTGGCTATCACCAATGATCCCCTATGCATCTGAAATGACCGCTCTCCAAGCAGTACACAATGTCCACTACTCTGCAACTGACGCACTGAAATGAGACTCTGACTGAGTCTTGGTACATAACGTACATCTCGTAGCGTAAGCAATGCACCACTAGGTAAAGACATGCCTACATCTCCAGCACCCTCTACGTCATATGTTGAACCATCAGCAAACTACACACAACCAAGTCTCCCACTAGAGAAAGAGCAAACAAATCACGACGTGGCATCACGTGAAAAACTGCATGCTCGTCTAGTAGAAAACGTGTAGACAATGTGCTATCCCAAGACACAAAGTCTGAAGGCAAGCTAGACTCAAAAGTGACATGCCCGTCACATGCATACTCTCTAGCATTTGTCCTCATAGTAGCACCGTGCATCTGCCTCTTCCGCTACCTCATACGCCTGAAGCAACAGTGCCTAATATGCCCATCATGGCCGCAATGCCAACATGTCAGTCGCGATCGTGAACGAGAACCGCCTCTAACCTGAAGCGTCTCCATGCCAAAACTATGGCAAATAATGCTCGAGATCACAAGACTCTCCCACCCGAGAGCAAACCACTATCTCAAGCAAAGAAAGATACACAACTCCTCACTCTTGCGAGAGTGGATACAAAAACACAAAACTGTGTCCAAACTGACAAAACCTATCAAAGTGAGACTAAACACTCGATCACAAACTATGGCGAGAATCTGGGAAAAATCCGACAGAATTTCCCCTGAAAACTGAGCAAATACTCAAGTACAAGCTCTACCATAAACCATAACACTACTCAATGCCAATGAGTAGAAATGCCAAAACAGCTCCACATTTTCACATACAATGGCAATCCGCACTCAACGTACATCAACGGAGTGACCGTGCATAAGCAAGCGCCAAAAGAGTTGCAATCCGAAAACTTGATCAATGCGAAAACAATGCCTCAAGAGAGCTCACCAGCACTTGAAAGTGCTCGCCAAAATGCATGTATAATGGGCATCAATCATGCGCCATAACCATATGCAAACCATCCGCAAAGACCATGAATCCTAGCACAAAATCATTGCCAAAGTATCATGTGAAAACCAGTGAAAGAAGCTCCACCTGTGTGCTCCAAAAAACTGCGTCTCTCAAGAGACCGCTTCGGTGGTGTGTAAACGCCTCCGTACTTCGTTGCCCAAGTCTACCAAAAAACCCTCAAACCACAAGCTTAACACAAGCTGCAATTGCATCTTCAGCTCAGAATTTATGCACTCAACTTCAAACATCTCCCGTGCTTCCAAAAGTGCATCAAACTCACACACAATGCGACAAGAAAAAATCTGGAATTTCTGTATACAGTCAGTCTGAGCTGAATATCAGCAAAACGGTGAGGAATTTGCAAAAAGTTTCTTCTGCAAAGTTGTAGACCACGTCGAAACGGATGGGCATTCTACAAGGAGAAAAATGAATCTGAAAACAGTGCTACTGCGCACACAGTTTTAGGACAGCACCTTCACTTACACACAGTCTTCCACACTCCTTTTTGAGCTTCCACAAGAGCATACATCACTCTCAACTGAGCTCACAAGCTCCCATTGCATTCTCACAAAGCTTCCGAGCTTTCTTAATCTCTCCACCACCGAGAGCGAGCGAGCTATCATCTCGAAGCTCTCAAAGCCGTCGTGCTCTCTGCAGTCGCCATAGCTCTGATACCAATTGTGAGTGCACGGATGCGGTGCGTGTGCGGAGAGTGAGAAGGACAGAGAGAGAACGACACAGGATATGGGGTGGAGCTCCCAAATCTCACTGCATGAGTACCATGTGAGAATGTGAGTGAGAGCTCCTTATTCTTTGTATGTATAAAGAATAAGGAGATAAATGTGGGCAGTCGGACACTGGCCGACGGATACGGGCAAAGCACAGTGAGGCACACCACCTTTACCTAACAGAGGGCTGTGGGTTGAAAGTTTCCTCTTGAGAGGAGTTGACGATTGTCTAGACTGCCATCTTCGTGGAGCCACATCTTCAGAGGAACTTAAAGTTTCATTGCTTTCTTGCTCTTTGGAATCTCTCGTATGGGAGAGAGTCTTCTTTTGGGGGTCTCTTCAAGAGGCCTCCTAAGATCTCTCTCCTCTTGGAGAGGGAGGGAATCAGATAAGCGCGAAGTTGTTGAGTAACTTTGGCTTGCAAAGCAGGGTTTCCCATAGCTTTGCCCATAGCTTGCTGCAACCTAGTAACGAGATGATTAACAAACATGGGGCATCATCATTAGCACCTTCATGTGCAAAATCAAAGCTATCAATGTGCATTCTGCTCTCTTGGTTATTGTCAGTCATGTAGACAAAATATGCGTACTTACTTAGTGTATGCTTTGGCAATTCAAAACCTTAGTTGCTACTCCTCTTAGCCTTTGAAAATTGGCACTTAAGTATCTAACACCCACGGCTCAAAGTGGTTAATTATAGAGAGTAGTGAGTGGATCTAATATTGCAGAATTGCTGACAGCTAGCTCCTTTCAGACTTCTTATGGCTCAATAATGGTAAAGTCATAGGCAAGTCTAAAAAGACCTCATTACTAAGTCCAAAGCTCCTGAGGTGTGCATCATATCCCACATAGTGGACTCAACAAAACCGATAATAGCTCACAGTCCCACTTACCCTAATATAATTAACAAAATCAACCATTTATAGGCTACTTAAGGACCTCTCTTCTTAAGCAAGAAAAGAGGAACCAAATGCTCTGATACCAATGTAATGGAAATGGCCTATTAACTTTGAGAGTAGCGAAAATTAGAGAAAGTACTTTTGTGAATTACTTTGTGAGCATAGCGGGTGGACTTAATTGATGGTAGCAACATAAACATAGCATTTAGTTAACTTGGCATGAACAATACTTTTGCAAGAGAGAGAGAGTTTAGAAAACATGACAAAATTTGAGGACCGGATTTATGTGGAGGGTATTTGTACTATAGTTTCTCCCATCAAGAGAGACTTGTCACAATACAATCTTTGTGTTCCTTGTGACCTAGGTGATGCAATGAAGATGGAAAGCTTCATGCATCACAAGCATAACATAAACTTTGTGGAAAGCTTTGACTATCCCAAGCCTCAATCCCAAGACCTCAAACACCTTTGAAGGTGGAGAGAGCTAGCAGGGAATGAGGGTAGGGAAGAGGAAGACGAAACATTTCGTAGGAGAAAGAATTAGTTCCTCACTTATCATCACCCTTCTTGCTAGCGTACATAATAGCATAGTAATAAAGATGGAGAAGATGGCAAGCTTAAGCATTGAAGCATGGCTCTTGATTGGATTTGCATTCCATAGCCAAGAGTGTTGGTGTTGGCTCTCAACTTCTCTACGTGCTTGGGGAAGGAGAGGGAGCTCTTGCAATTTGCACAAATACACAATGAGAGTGTGTGTGAGTGTGTGTGGGAGAGTATACCCCTCAAGGAACCCCCTAGCATACTTTGGTCGACTCCCCCTTGTAGCTCATGTTTGAATCTCATTGGACCCCTCTCCAGGCCTAGCCAAACACAAGCAAGAGTCATACCAAGCAACAAGGGTAGCCTTGGGACAAGTGTCCCTCTTTCCCCTTTGAGAGAGAGGGCTTGATAAATGCTAAAATAATTAATTAAATCCACTAAATTACCATTGGACCCCTTGGAAGGCCAACAAATAGGCTTTAGGCACACCATGAGGGTAACCTAGCTAGGGGCTTGACATGTGTCCTACTTGCCTCGTGGGCAAGGGGTGCCCTTTTTGGAGAGAAAGTGATCAAGCAACCACCCCCCTTCTTGCATGGCTCGCCCCCTCCTTGTGATTTTCTTTGAATTTTGTGCCCCCCCTCAACCTTGGGTCCATTTCTTACCACAAGCACAATCTCTAAGCCCCTCAAGCTTGGGCTTGGTTCCCACCTCAAGTACAACCCTAGCATCTCAAGCATGACAAGCATCTCAATCATCAATCACTTCAAGCATCTCAAGAATCTTAGTCATCATGCACAACAAGCACCTCAAGCTTGGGCCGTGTTCCCACCTCAAGCACAACCCTTGCTTACCTAAGTTCAAAGAACTTTTAACAGTAAATATTGGAGGTCTTTAATGAAGCTAACCCTAAGGTCTTTTAAGCTCCATTAGTTAGCCTTGCTCTTTGACAAACCATCTCTCATTTGGACCCCTTTACCATTGGGCCCGTATTGAGATAGATCTATAAGCACATGTCTATATTCTAACCCTTGTTCCTGTTTATTCTCCCACATCAAATGATCAATTTAATATGAGAAAACCATTTGGGTTGGTCAGATATTAGATTTTATGACACAAGACCTTCAACTTTGGCCACTTCGAACAATTTTGGCTCAATCTAGTAATTTGTAGACCTTCTGCACTTGGAGAAGGTGGATTCTTGTTGTATAGAGTTAAAGAATCATGTTGATATGCTCTGTCTGTGAAAATAGGTCAAATGGCTTAGCCTCTGTAGAGTCTTTCAAGCCTAAGCACACCCTGTTTAAATCATTTTTTACCTGTAAACAAGCCAAAAATTCTCTGAAAATATCCTAACTTGGGGTCAAATTTTGGGTCTTTTTTGAATAGGTGCACGTGGATACACACTATACACATTGTAGAAAACCTGGAAAACCTATGGGCAAGGTCAGACCCCGAAAATGGTGTAGATGGCACCAATCGTGGTTAGTGCCAACTGTCAAAACCTGATGATTGGCTAGTCTCTGGTGAATTCCTACATCTTGGGCTTTCCAAAAAAACTGTGCAACACTTAATTGGACACTTCTTTTAAGCACAACTAAGGTTTTCGTCTCTACTTTGTAAAAAATGCACAAGTCGACCTAAATCAAAGAAATTACAAACCCAGAAGCAAGCAAAATTTCAAGATCTTCTTTTCTATTGCATGTGCAAGTGTAAAAACAAGAATTTTTGGATTCACAACTCTAAATCGCAAGTTTTGAACACTTTGTATTTTTTGGTCATTTTATGGTACCTCAGGCTATGGTATGGAATAAAGGCAATTTCTTTTTGCACTTATGCAACATCAAAACTGATTTTCTACTTAACTCTACTCCTAGAAAAAAGGGAAATAAATGGTGTACAAAATGCAATGAAAACAAGCATGAAAGTAAGAAAAATGATGTGACGGATGTCCATAGCCACCAAACACCAACTTATCACAATCAACAAACCTAACTTCTAACACTCAAGCATGGAATCCATGCCAAAGCACAAAACCAATCAACTAGAGTCTCCTAACCTAAAGGCATGCCAAAGGAGAATACACAGCTCCTACCTTAGAAATCGGCAAACCTCACTGACTCTCCCTAAGTAAGACATAAACAAAACACAAAAATTGTAACACTCGGGCGATGGGTAAAGAACCTCACTATGACCTCCTCCACTGGTGTATGTCCTATGTCCCCGGCAATGGCACAAATATTGGTGGGCCTTCGTGATCGGATGAAGTAGCATAGAAAGAACTCAAACCAACATAAAATATGTCAATTTGAGGATGTAGCCGACTTGACTAGTGCATGGAAACATTGAATGCAAATTTCTAAATGACAGTGCACTGAGAAGAGAGGTGTCACGAGTGAGAGATACGCCTCCCCAGGGGTCTACGCACAAAATATACAATTTTTGATATACATCAGAGTTGTGGAAGCATTTGCATAGGGGAGTTCTCAGTGCCCGACCAAGCATGGCGTTTAGGCCATGAACCGCGGACTGCATCTAGAGGTACCTAGTGACTAGTGCTACCCCTGAATGGGTGTTATGAATGAAAGTGTACTCAAGAAAAATATAACATTGTGGAGGGTGAATATATGTGTACACTACATTGTGGGAAGAGAGGGAGAGAGAATATAGTGGAGGGTGAAATAGTGTGCACAGAGACATGAGAAGATGACAATAGAGAATCTTTAAATGACCATTTAAATGGAATAGGCAACCATGTATTAATGCAAGGACAAAATCTGGGTATACCATACCATCAAAGAAAGAGTTTATGACAAAGTAAGCAGTAGAGCAGGGGACCCTGTGTAGGTATCGACGGGTACACCCATCCACTTCCGCTCTACTATGGACAGAGGGAATTTCACTTCGCCGAGAGCGAGCCAAAACACCTCCAACCTACCTGAGCCAGACATAAGCTAAGGCCACTTCGCCTCCCTCCATGAACTCTCTGAAAGGATACCAAGTACCAGTAGGTGGTAGAGTATCAACACCAACCATATCAGTTTAGGCGCCACGCCTCTTCGATGCCCAGCACGGGGTGTTTAGGCAAAGCCAAGGAAAAATCCCTGACGCGTTAGCCGTGTAGATCATTTAACCCCCGACTCACTAACCGTGTAGATGAGCCTAACAAAAAGAAGAAGACCTAGGCAACACACCCAATCCAGCAAAGCCCCAGGTCAACGATCCTTTAGTCTAAGGCTAAGCAATGTAGGTGATCCTAGTTTTGTAACGATGCTGCCATGAGAAACGAGTCCAATCACAATAGTACTTCCCATATGCACAAACAATATTTTCCAAGCAGTTAGATTCTCTCTCTCTCTCTCTCTCTCTCTCTCTCTCTCTCTCTCTCTCTCTCTCTCTCTCTCTCTCTCAGGTGTGTGTGTGCTTTGCTGGTGATTGTATGTGTGTTAAAAAAAGGGAGAAATGGTTCAACCTTTTTACCACCCAAACTTGGTAGATGGGTTATACCATTTCCATCTTGATTAACATGTCTTGAGTTCAATTCTCCTCGTCGGATAGATCTCCAAGGTCTCTTGGGATAGTTGCCTACAATGTTTGATCAATCTGCTTCTCTCTCTCTCTCTCTCTCTCTCTCTCTCTCTCTCTCTCTCTCTCTCTCTCTCTCTCTCTCTCTCTCTCTCTCTCACACACACACACACACACACACACACACACACACACACACACATTGGCAAACACTCCTTGATCAAACATCCATCATTTTTAATCTCTCCCTCTTTCTTGCCTCTCTCATGTACACTCATATAAGTACATTAATGCACCCAAATCATTGCACACGTAGTCTTCTCAAAATGTTGTGATATATGTTTGGGCAACAAGCTAACCACCAAGCAATAAGTGTCCTTCTATTTCGTCACACTTGTGTGGACTCGTACACATGCACACCTGTATACAAACACAAAAAATATACACATAGCAAGGCACACACACTCTTTTCAAACATCATGATATACACCGTGCAACAAGATTGGCCATCAACTGGACAATGATACATGCACAAAAACGTTCGCAACAAGCCAATTTTCAACAATTAACACTCCATAATTAACTAATTCAATTTTGAACAGCATTGAACAACGTTTAAAGACTGCAATAACAAAACCACATACTAATATTTAAAGGGTTTAAAGTACACAACTTAAAACAGTTAAATATAGTGTCAAGGGCTTAATTCTCTAGCATTAGCGAGGAAAGATGAAATCTAGTTGTCCTCATCACTAGTGTCATTGTTTTCATTGTTGGCTTTGTTGTTGTTGTTTGCTCCATTGGCTTGTCCTTGCATAGCAATGTATGTCATCCACACTTCTACTCAAGCCTCCACATGTCATTCGAAGGCTGCACACTCATGTGGGGTCCCAAAAACATGTTCCCCCCAAATCATGATTGCATTGTTGACTAGAGAAGCAACTTGCTCGATATCCCCTTCGGTTGGATGTGCATTGAAATCAAGGTCTTGCATGGCATTGAATATGGCACGTGTGGCCTCGTTGACTACACAGAGAGCGTCCGTGTAGTTGTTTACACTATGTGTTGTACATACAACATTCATAGCATATACATTGTTGAGAATGTAATTATCATGCACATTGTTGATGGGATCAACATGGGGGGGTGGTTGAACACGCTGATCGCATTATCCACGATTTTCCCTAGGCATGGTAAATATGTCAATGAGAGAAAACTAAAGGAATACCTTTTGAAAGTAGATAGTTAGAGAAACTTGCAAATGAATGAATGAATGAAACTAGTGTTTTTTGGGCTATCTATAAAGAACCTCAAGCGTCTTTACTTCAAAGATCATTTGCACCATGTCCTCCGTATAATTTTCACATAAAATAAAGCAGAAAAAAAATTCTCAATAAAAGATTAACCACCTTCGATTGACTTGCCTTCAAAAATTAAAAATAGTTATAAAAAATAAACCATAGTGGCAAGCACATAGCGCATGATGCTCATCAAAAATTAAAACATAGTATGACCAACCATTAAGTTTTCGCGTGTCATTACATAGAGAATAAGTTCATATGGAGTAATTAATACAAATTGGGATTTAGGTTCTCGGTGGCTGCAAATTTTGTGGCGGTTGCGCTATTGGGGCGTGTGTATGTGGGGGGGCCATGGGTAGTGTGGAAAATAGTGGTCAATAGAGCGGTCGACCATGGCTTGGCCAACTTGGAACTATAGTTGGAGGTCTACTCAAAGGAGGAGCACATGGCACAATTGACCCATGTTGACGTCGTAAAGGAGACAGAGGTGGTTGTGATTGTGTTGAATGTGATACCTCACCCACATGAACAGTCGATCTTAGACCACTAGGAAGCCGCTACTGCAGTTGAACATGTGCCACAAACAATTTGCAATCCCAATCAATGTTGATGCAATGTCATTGTAGACGCTCTCACTCCATTGCCAAGCCACCACAACATGCAAGACAATCCAAAACTACATCCCCAACCTTTGTGAAGGTACTCAATAACCACCTGTTTACGATAGCACAAACATTAGTGGACATTTCAATGGCACATTAGCATACTTTTCAATGGAAAAAATCAAGCATATAGGTGCCCTCCTTGACTTACTGAGCAAAGAACTCGCTCTTTTCCACTCCATGCCAAAATGGTGCTCCAACTGCATCTAACATCCATGGCAAGTCCCATATTGGGTCTCGGATCATGTCACTATCAACCTCAAATCCATCATTGTCAGTTGTCACATCTTGCTTGACGATCAGATAGTGGAATCAATAGGAGGCATTCAATTTTACATATGAACATGACCATCAACAAGGTCTCGACCGGCAATATGGTTACTGTTTAAAACAAAAACACACCAATATCTACCAACCATGAAATTCATGGAGAAATGGTTGAGAACTTACTGGATACGTGAATTCATCTATCACATCGTATGTGTGTGACACCATCCGGAGAAAAATGGTGTGAAGATGGCAAAAATCACACAAGCGGACCTCCTTAGTGATGAGTGCCAAGTGGTTTGCTCGGCACGCCATGACGATTGTGCCATCCAGTAGTAAAAACTCTGCAGCTCGGGTGAACACACTGGCAACAAGATCAATAGAGAATACATTCCATCGGGGTATGTCACCAATGTCGGCATCAAGTTTACAATGTGTGGGAGGTCTACCCACACAAGTCGCACCCCTCCAAGCCACTGATCAGGCTCCATTTCGTCGGAGTTTGAGAGAGACCCAATCAAACATAGGATCACTCAAAGGCTCCTACATTACAAAATACCATGTGAAAGAAGATTGATTGAGTGCTTTTCAAATTCAAAATTTAAATTAGATGTCAAAGTGTCATAACTCACACATAATAATTTTTTGGATCCATGGGAGCCTTTTGTATACAGTATAGATCAGCAAGTATTGCGAGATGTACTGAGACTACTCCAACACTTATAATTTCTGCCATTTCTACATCAGAGTGAGCCAAAATTGTGTCAAACGCAAAATATAATCAAATGTTAAGTACCACCAAAATTGAAAAAAAAGCATTGATTTGTGGTTGCGTTTTTTACCTAGTGGAAAGGAGGAAAGTGGTTTGAGTGGCTGAACCAAAACCGGGTGGTTGTCCTCGCTTTGCCCATTAGCAATGGATATGGTTCGTTCCAGATCCCAAGATCTCAAAGCCTAGGAAGGACTAGATCTCCGTGACTCCAAGTGACGTTCGGAGTCACCCTGCTCATAATCTGACCCGCCACCTTGATAGTCACTCCTTTCACTCTGAAACTCCTTCGAGAACTTTGAAAAAATGATGATTACTTGTCATCCTCTCTTCTTACCTTGTGTACATTGCAATTTTTGGGCTTCAACATCCCTTGGTCATGCTAGGGGAAATGGCATCGGTGGGAGGCTGATTGATAGTGACACTTATGCTTTTTCCCTTTCCCTTGAACCTTCTTGTACAATGCTACAAGTCCCAAAAAAAAGTGAGGACACTATTGCAAACCAAACACATTAGTTGAACAAGAAAAACATTACTTATTGTTGTATGCTTCAGCTTCATGTTCTGAAAAGTCGCCATCCACATAGTCCAAAAACCATGGACAGTCTCTCCATGTTTCCTTACTATGGAGCTTCTCTATCCAATCATCGAGATAGAGACCGCTCTCCTCTCTCTCAGACTCCACCCACACATTGTTGGGATGGTTGGGGTATGGACTGCAAAGACCTATCTTAAGGGCGCCCAACCACCATCTACAAATAGCAAGAGAAATAACTTCATCATTCAAAACACATAATTTTAATATTACATCCCAATAAAACTGTATAGTTCAATACCTATATAGCAAGCGTCAGATAGTACATGCAAAATGCGGCTGCTCCTCTACAATGTGTGTGGCTCGTATGGCTTGCTTCCACTGCACAAAAGCCTTGCCAAAGTGCTTTTGATAATAAGCCTATAGTGCCTCACCAAGAGACATGCCACAATCGCGTGCGACACGTGCAAGTAGCTTCTTCAACGTGGAGTTCTCGGCCTCTATCTTCTTCGCCACACTCAATACACCCCTGCACTCTAAGTATTAGTAACGTGGCAATACTAGATAAGAGCCCGTACTCTAATGTTACAACATTCACCTTTAAGCTGCCACCAATATACGTGCATTCTCAACCATTGCGAGAAGGGGTTCTCCTGCATCAAAATAGATGCCTCCACCAATGGCACATCATCCTTGGTCAATATATTGATCATGCGATATTTTTTGCAATTTATCATTAGATAACACTAAAGGGCATCATTTTGGAACCCTTCTCTCCCCAACCCACAAAAGAGATGCATTTTTGGAAAAAAAATTGTTCCATTCTCAAGATTGGCTATGATCACCATCTCTAGTCCCTTACGCACAAATAAGTTCTTGATCTCTTTCATAGCCAAATCATAGCTTGCCTTGTAATCATCTCTGTGCATGTGGTACTCTCTACTCTCCTTGGCTGGCAAATTTTGTGTTTTCAGCCAAAACATTGCATCGAACTCTTCTTGCAATACAAATCGTCAAATCAAATTATTTCCAAGAAAAAATCCATGTATTTACCTAATGTATGTGTATTGTAAATTTAGAATTACCACAGTAGTTGCGCTAGCAAATACATAGTTAATCTAAGCCATTTTGAAACAGTTCATTGCCGTCCCACGAAGTGCCCTCTCAGCTTTCGCCCTATCTTATTTATTGAACTTGTCCAATAAGGACTATGGGTCGAGAACCGCTAGATTTTGCATCATAAATATGTCGTGGAAAGTGGTGTGAGGCACATGGACTCGTGTCACCCTAATTTTTTGATGTAACATTATATTAACAATTAAGAACTCAAGTGCACCAATAGAAGTGTGAGCAAACTTACTTGTTGATCATACCGAGCACCAACAAAATTTTGCCATCTCCTCAAGGTTGCACTTCACAATCATGCACTCAGCCTTCGGTGTAGAAATTCATCCAGCCGCTCCCGTAATGTCCAATCTTTCTACACATGGAACAGATGGTTGCCGTCCCATATTGCTACAAGACTAGGCACCCTCCTGTTGTATGTGGTTAACTACAATTGGGATAGCTGGCGTAATGGCTCATTACGTGCTGTCTATTTGATTTTACTAATAGTGAGTTGATGATGATTTGTAGATTGGAATTCTGAGAATTGAAAAAGAGGTGCTGGCAAATAATAATCCTCTCAGCCATTTTACCTTTACAGAGTATTTTAGACTTTTATTCAATTAGACAATATGGTTGCTTGTAAATAGCTCTAGTGAGAACTCACCCTTATGGGGCATGCAATAAGTGATGTGCTCCACTCAAGTACTAAAGTGGACTAGATGTAAAAGAGGGACCTCCAATGTTGGCACCCAAAAAACTCAAATAATAAATTAAATACCAAACTTCACAAGAAGGGGTGCCGTGGAGTTTGGGGCTATGATTTGTTGGAATTAGGGTTACAGAGAAACACACACAGCTTGGAGAAGATGAAGGAAGCTCAAGGCACACAATAGAGAGTGTGTTACTTAGTGTGCAATGGAAAGATCGATAGCCCTAGAGTGATGGGCGTATATACAATGCTCAGGGGAAAAAACCTCCTAAAGAGGAAAAAAGTGCCCCGGCAGTCCTAGAGTGTTCACACACATCACTACCACATGTATATGGTAACAAATCCCCCCCGGAGTGATGCGGTGAACGAGAGATGGCACATGAGTAAAGGGAAGTGCCATGCCCTAAGGACATGGTCAGTCCACAAAGGGGAGTAAGCCCAAAGCTTTGCGGAAAGCTTCAAGCTTCTCACGGGACAATGCCTTTGTGAAAAGATCTGCAAGGTTGTCCTGTGTTGGCACATAAGCCAAGCTGATCTCTCCTGCTGAGATCCTCTCCCTGACATAGTGGTAATGCACCTCAATGTGCTTTGTGCGAGCATGAAAAACTAGGTTCCTCGCAACTGCCAATGCGCTCTGACTGTCAGTGTAGATAGTGTTGGCAGTGTCCTGTCTAACACCCAAATTAGCCATAAGGCGTCTGAGCCATACACACTCAACCGTAGCTGTGAAGACTCCATGTACTCAGCCTCACAACTCGAAGTGGCCACAGTAGGTTGCTTCTTGCTCAACCATAATATACATGAACTGCCAAGCATGAAACAAAAACCACTTGTGGACACTCACGCGTCAAAACAACCAGTTCACTCTTAGTCCGAAAAAGCATGTAAATCTGGCGACAATGATCCCCCCCTTGGGATAAAACAAGCCAAGATGTAAAGTGCCACTAAGGTAGCAGAAAATCCTCTTGACAACCTACCAATTCTTAGACCCTGGGCTATGCACAAATTTGTTGACCTGTGAGACGGCAAATTGAATATTCGGCCTCGTGTTGCATACATAAATAAGGCAGCCAACAGCAGTTTGGTAAAGAGTGACATCAGCAAGATCGCCAGCATCATGTAGACTCAACTTCAAACCTATTTCCATGGGAGTGGCAATAGGTTTGCAATCCTCAAGTCCAAACTTACATAGCAATGTCTCTATGTAACTTTTCTGACACAAGTCAATACCACCATCACACTGCTTAAACTGTATACCCCAGTAATGATGCAACAGCCCCAAATATTTCATCTTGAAAGTAGCATTCAAATCAGCCTTAAATTCAGCAATATGTCTCTCATTTGGTCCATTGATCAACAAATCATCGACATAAAGAACCACAATGAGAAGTACATCACCCTCACGCTTTACATACAATGTGCTTTCTGTTGGACTATTACGAAAGCCTCCTTTGACCAAATGAGTGTCAGCTTTCTCATACCAAGCACGAGGAGATTGCTTCAACCCATACAAAGCCTTCTTACATCTCCAAAACCGCGAGGCTGCGTTACATAAACTTCCTCAAATATGTCACCATTCAAGAAAGCTGTAACAATGTCTAATTGATGTACATCCCAACCAAAATGAGCTGCCAATGCACATAGAAAACGCACAGTAGTCATACGACAAGTGGGAGCAAAAGTCTCTTCATAATCTATGCCTTTTTGCTATGTATAACCCTTTGCAACAAGTCGAGCCTTATGGCGATTGATCTCACCATCTGGCTTGCGTTTCAACTTGTAAACCCACTTCGTACCAATGGCCTTTTTGCCAGGAGGAAAATCACATAAAGTCCATGTGTCATTTTCTATAACTGCATCATATTCTGATTGCATGGCAGCCATCCAAATTTTTGAATTTTGTGCTTCATAAAAAGATAGAGGCTTCTCAACATCATGTAAGCTAGACACAGCCAAAGCATAACAATTTGATGCATAAGATGCATGGCGAGCGCCTCAACGAGTACAACTAGACAAAGGTACATCCAATTTACTGTCACGTAAAGTGTGCACCAGCCATTTTGGCATACCTCTAGCCTGCTGATTTTCAGCCTTTTCCTCATCAAGTACTTCATGTACATCTGCATCAGTAATAGGATGATCTGTAACATTTTCAAAAACCCCCAAAGGCTGTACATTTGCCTCATTGGAACTTACATTCGTATTTCCACCACTGAAAAGAGGCAACAAAGTGTCATAAATGTCTTGTGAGCTTACATTATTGTCTCTAGTACATGACTAAGGGCTGAACAGAATCTTCCACAAACACTACATCCCATGAAACCAGAATATGTTTTGTTTGCGGATGTTACAACCTGTAACCTTTGCTTTCAGCACTATAACCAACAAAAATACATTTGGCAGCCTTATCGTCCAATTTTCTGCGTTGTGTTTGTGGCACCAAAGCATATGCCAAACAGCCAAAAATACGCATGTGCTCAATAGAAGGCTTTCTATCATGCCATGCTTCATATGGAGTAATAGACTGCAAAGCTTTCGTAGGACACCTGTTAAGTACATAAGTGGCACACATGATGGCCTCAAGCCAAAAAGAATGCAGCAAAGCTTGACGTTTGACCATACATCATGCCATTTCCGTAAGTGACCTGTTTTTCCTCTCAACAACACCATTTTGTTGAGGTGTATAAGGCACTGTACATTGGTGTTTTATCCCACGGCTAGCCAGAAATGCATTGAATTCATGAGACATATACTCCCCCCCTCGATCGGAACGGAGGGTGCCCATAGTACATTTCGAGACATTTTCAGCCATAGTCAGAAATTGTTTGAAGCACATAAAAACTTCGGACTTCGCTTTAAGCGGAAATACCCATGCATGCCTGGAGTAATCATCAATAAAAGTCACGAAGTAAAGGTAATTGCCCAAGGACGGAGTTTGCATGGGCCCACAAACATCACTATGCACAAGCTGCAACCTGCATGTGGCCCGAACTGAACCATCCTTTGGAAACTTAGAACGTTGCATCTTACCCAAAATACAACCTTCACAAACATGTTTGACAGGTGCTTCAAGAGGTGGCAAAGAAGCAACCATATCAGACTTTTGTAAACGCAGCAAACTGGCAAAATTCAGATGACCAAAACGTGCATGCCAAAGTTTTGCATCTGAAATAGCCCTTGAATCTGCAATAGCATTTGCAAAATTCTGTCCACACTTGTCATACAAAGTGAGCTTATACAACCCACGGCACAAAAGGCCAGATGCAACAATTTCATCACCAAAACTGAGATCATGAATTGTACATCTGTCATCCACAAATTTGACTACAAGTACAAGTCTAGCAAGCGTGGATACAGACAAGAGATTCTTCTTGATCCCAGGTACATAAAGTGCATCAACAAGTGTGAAAGAACTGCCATTTGCAACAGTAAGCACAATCTTTCCAACTCCCTGAATTGGATAAGAGGCATTGTTGGCACAAGTGACTGAATTCCCATGAGGGACAGACTCGAGAGAGGTGAACAATTCACGATGTGAGGTATTGTGCTCTGTAGCACCACTGTCAAAATACCACACATGTGAATCTACAGCAACTGACAAGCATGCATCATGGACTGCAGGATTGTAAGTGCACTATGCGCTAAAAGACCATTCTGCATCAACATCAGCAACACAGTCTCCTTTCATAGAAGACTCAACAATGGTTGCATTTGTAGTGGAACCAACATTTGCAATGGAACCATCCTCTTTCTTCTTAGCCTCTTTGGCCTTCAACTTAGGACACGACTTGATCAAGTGGTCATTAGCTTTACAATAATGGCAACGCATCTTCTTTTTGCCCTTATCACCAGAATTGCCAGACGAAGTGTTGCCAACAGAAGCATTGGGAACAGAAGTTTTGCTACTCGTAGCAGAACCATAAGAAGTGGCTGCATTGCTGTTACCACCCTTTCTTTGAGAAGCAATAAAAGCATGTTCAACTGCACACTGCCTAGTCCTGTTTTTTTTGGAAAGGGATTCTTGCAATAGCAATTTGCATAATGCATCAAACTTGAAAACTTCTGGATTTCCTTGGGTCATAAGTCTCCTAGTACTAGCAAAAGTCTGGTAAGGCATCAAGAACAGTCTGCACAAGGGAACTGTCTAAAATGACTTCACCTGCAAAAATAAGTTGCTCATTGATATCCTTGACACTAGCAAGGAAAGTGTCCATATCATCTTCCTCATGCATAATCTTCGACTCCAGCTCTTTACGCAACAAAGCAATTTTAGCCTCATTGCAACTTGCATAAAGACTAGCCAAAATATCCCAAGCCTGTTTTGCAAATTTTGCTGAACGGATGTGAGGAACAATGGTGCGCTTCACAGACAACGCAATCAATGCATGAGCCTGCGCATCCTTTACATCCCAACGAGCTTGTTTTGCCATAGGCAAAACAACTCTAATAGTAGCAATCCTTCCAGCAAGACCTGCAACATCCTCAACATCGCCTACGTCCTCAGAACCAGGACGTACATTAATGAACTGCACAATATTCCAGACGCCCTTTGACACAAGAACATGTTGCATCATATAATCCCACATAGGGTAATTGTCCCCATCCAACATGTCCTCAGTAGCAAACATCTTGAAGACATCTGTGTTGTTGTCAGCCATGGTAATGGTGCACCTGATGTGAAAACTGCTCGAAAATAGGAGAAATGGAGCGGGAACAACACGTGTTATATAGCACCCGTAGAAGACTGTAAGGCACCTGTTATGCAGAAATTGACATTGAAAGAAATTCTACATAAAATGACGAAATAGCATGTGCAGCACTGTCTATAGTGGAAACGGAGGCTGAAATGAGCCCGAATCAAAAATCTGAGCAGACTTAGCTTTATGAGCTGTCTCAAAATTTTTGTCGACCTGCGAACGCTCGCCAAAGCTCACTGAAATCGGAGAAAGTGAGCAGGCGTGTGCTGGAGCAGCTGGCGACTAAGCCTGGGAGGACGCAACCTGCTCAGATACCAATTGTTGGAATTAGGGTTGCAGAGAAACACACACAGCTTGGAGAAGATGAAGGAAGCTCAAGGCACACAATAGAGAGTGTGT
Source organism: Adiantum capillus-veneris (assembly GCF_014529385.1). Classification (NCBI taxonomy): domain Eukaryota; kingdom Viridiplantae; phylum Streptophyta; class Polypodiopsida; order Polypodiales; family Pteridaceae; genus Adiantum; species Adiantum capillus-veneris. Next base: position 75,469,203 of record NC_140956.1, on the reverse strand, counting down.
TACTTAGTGTGCAATGGAAAGATAGATAGCCCTAGAGTGATGGGCGTATATACAATGCTCGGGGGAAAAAACCTCCTAAAGAGGGAAAAATGCCCCGGTGGTCCTAGTGTGTTCACACACATCACTACCACATGTATATGGTAACATGATTTTAGGCATGTCATGTATAGATGCTCTCAATTTTTCCTTCCCCTCTCTTAATCTATGTCTTGGGCTATGGAGCTTGATTGTGTCATATTCTTGAGTGTGTAAGAAATTGTCTCCTATGCTTCTTTGTGTAGTATTATGTGTAGATATACCAACATCTCCATCTCTTCCTTTCTCTGTCAACATATTCCCCTTAGGTTTAGCCATGGATCGAATCCCGATCAAGCTTACCATATGTGAATCATAACATTAATTGGACTCAATTTTCACTATCTTGATGCTGCATTCCTAAATCTAGGTTGATTTCTCTCTCATAGGCTTATTGGAGCGCTCTTTTCCTTTGTATTTAGACAGTCATGAGGGAGCAAATATTGATTCTTGTCCTCAATTTAGATGTACAAGAGACATCTTTAAAGCTAATATTAAAACAAATTACATAAAGATATAAACAAAATTAAACTTATCTATATTGATTGATCAATATGCTTTCCATGGTTGTGAATTGTTGCTCCACCAAGAGAATTCTGGAGGACTTCTGAAAGCATCAATTTCCAATATGAATCTTCATCCCCAGAGTCTTCGCGTTTCCAAGAGCATCGCCTCGCGTTGATACCACTGTTGGGAGCAAGGGTTGGCTTCCACCCTTGGACATGAAACTCAACCCTTGACCTTGCCATCGTGGATAAGGGAAAAAAGAGAGATAATTAGTAGTAGGATTGGGAATCAAAACAAGGGTAGATATCGAAGAAGATTCTAAATATCAATTGAATGATATTAGTATGTAGGGAATATTCATAAAGAAGAAGGTGGATTAAATGTGCCTTGTAGAAAATGAAGAGGAATTTGGAAGGGTTGCCGAGACAATTCCAAGCGGCCTCAAACCCCACACTCAATCCCAAAAGAGATTCGAGAGTCGTGGGAACAAGCCCATGTAAACAAGAGCTTGTGCTTTCAAAAATTCAGCCGAATGACTTCCACACTTGCTATCGCCATCATTCCCTTCCTGTGCAATCTGCAGTCAAGCCCAAATTAGATGCACGAGGTAGTGCAAGCCTTGTTTTGCCCCACACTGTCGCCCTCTGATCTGTCTTCGGCTGGCTGTCAACGTCACCAAAATTGCTTCATCTTGCAATGAACATGGTAGCCCAAGCCTCACAACTTCACAAGACATTTTTACTTCTGCGCCATCATCTGATACACTTCCTACAGGTGGGTACAAGACAAATCCCGTCGCCATCATTCTCTCTTTGTGCTCACAGTGCCCCCACGCCTCATAAGGCTTTTGCGCTCTCAAGTACGATCACAGTCACCTTGTCACGTCAACTTCAGGGTATTGTTTCCCCTAATGATCTCGCTGACGGCCCTTGAATGTCATGCAAAAAGTGAGTTCTACTCTAAAAAGAGCCATTAATAGCCACAAAAATTAAGAACCTCGTCCCACTCACTAGCCTTTTAATTCTCGCTCCCTCTGTATTGAGTTGCCACCACACCAAAAAGCATTTATCCCTCTCGGCGGACATCCCCACTTATCACCATCCGATTCACTTGGTCTCCCTCTGGGTGGATTGCCGCAAATGGCATCTTGGCTAGGAAAGTGCTTAAAGCAAACACCATCAAAAAAATAGGTCGTTCTTGCAAGCATATTTTGAAATATTCATCTCAAAGATGAATGAAAACTTTGGAATTGGTCTCCCAAAGTCGATCCACGTAGACTCATCCAATTCGATGAGCTCGGTTCTAAACAACATCAAATTTAATGTCTTTATTTTTTTTATCGAGCTATAATTAGGCAAAAAAAGAGCACTCTTTATTGAACTTGAGATACTTGATTCCATGAAGCTCTTCACATTTTTTACTACATAAATAAAGGAAGCATTTCAACAGAGAAATTGAACTCATGCCTATCCATGCCCCTTTTAGAACTGCTAAAATCAAGACCAAGCTGTGTTGTCCTTAGCCATGTTTGACATGTACCATACATTTCACTCTGACAATTGAAGCTAATGAACAACTTATTTTCTTTGAGCATGGCCACCAAGTTTAATTATGCCACGACCAGGACCAGTCTAGCACGAGTTTACATATCAAATGCATTGATAAGTGTCTATTCTAACTTTGCTTTTTTTTTTTTCAAAGACCTTCTTTGAAGTTTACAAGGGTTATCAATTTATAGTTTTTATGTCAAAAGTTTAAGTGCTCAAAATTGTAAAAGTCTCTCTCTCTCTCTCTTCTCTATCACTTTATATAAAAATTCATTAAAATTTTGTGTCAATATTATTAAACTATTATATCCACCATGGTCACTAGCCAATGGCAACCAACTGAGTCATGGCAACATTCATTTCTTTTGTGAGTGCGCATGTGTGCAGATACGTGTGTATGCGATGTGGTGCGATGCGTGCGGGGAAGGGGAGGAGCACGAGATGCTGTGGGTAGAGCAACCTCTCAAAGTAGTGAATGAGGTGCTCCTTATTCATATGTATATAATGAATAAGACATATGAATAAGGGCATGTACACACATGGACGGGCGGTCGAACACTAGACGTCCGACCCGGGCAAAACGTGCAGCGCCTTTACCCCAACAAACTCCCACTTAAAGGTGATGCACCGATAAGTGAGACCTACTAGCTAAACTACTAGTATGTACAAGAACTAGGTGAGAGACTCTCTCAACCTATGCCCACTCGCTCACTCTATCGATCTACATGCAATAGTATCGGCTCTGGTGGTAGGCTAGTGTGCGTACCCACACTAGAGCCTACATGTAAATCCCACATACTACTCTATATGATCTACAAAACTCCATTATGCATCATGCTAGTGTTAGCCATTGCACGACTGACAACCCCTGTTGCAAGTGCTCCCACTGCAGCTGCTAGATCGGACTCGACACTAACAAGTCGAACATGAGACGCCCAAACGTTGACAAAATCTGTGCAAACCTGACTATACTCACCTCTCCTGTGCTATCTGTAATCACTGCATCATTAGGCTACTCATCATGTATGGATATGTCATTACCGACACTTGACCTGTCACCCATAGGCAAAATTGTGCATCCTGAACCAACTCATCAACCTCTAACATGAGCATATCAAAGAGCTCCATATTTTTCAGCTCTGTCTATGTCTCTAGGGAGCAGACATGTTGTACCTCTGCCTGCACAAAGTCTAACAACACCTGTTGTGTCTCACTAGAGCACTGTCACTCTATCTATGTCTCTACAGAGTCTACGGGCACATCCTGCACAACTAAAAGCTCTGTCTCGTGAGCATGGTGGAGCTTACCAGTGAAAGAGACACGTCTCATCTCTCGCTCAAAGCATGCCAGCAACAAAAGCAAGACTACGCCGTCTCAAACCTTAGACACATGCTTAGGATATACCAAGCCGTTGCGGGCTCCTCTTGCAATCACTAATGAATGAACTACAATGCATCTGGAAATATTTCTCTCTAATCAATATCTGACAACAAAGTCTACTAATTGTCTCATTGAGATCAAGCTCTGTCTCAGCTGAGGAACGTAGCTCACATGTCGTAGCGTGTATGATGCACCAATGGGCAAAGACAAACAAACGTCTCTTGCACCCTCTATGTCAAACACCGAACCAAGTGTGGACAACCAAAACTCCCACTAGAGAAGGTGCTAAACCGGTCACGATGCGGTGTGACATGGAAAACTGCATTCTCATCTAGCAACCAATGTGGAGAGGTGTCACTTATCAAAGACATATAATCAAGAGGAACGCTACAGGAAAATGTGACATCACTATCACTGGCATATAAAGCCACTGCTCTAGCATGTGTCAAAACCTCATGTACACCATGCATAGATCTCCGCTGATGTCACATACGCATCAAACAATCGCGCCTAATGTGCCTTGTGTGACCACAGTGCCAACATCATACATATCCGCAAGAACAAGATTGTTGTCTCTCAATGTCAAACATGTCTACTGCCATAAGTGAATGCCCAAAATGGAAACAAAGTGGGAGATCACTCAACCACTACACAATCATGAAAACCATGACCAATCGCATCAAAACCGATGCTCACATATGCATAAAACAACTCCACAATCTGCTATTTGCAAGCATAAACTGGGACAAACTGCTCAATCGAGCGTAAAGCGTATAACCATATACGCAAGTAGAGAGCAAATTAGCTCAAAAAACGCATCCACGAGAGAAATTGCCTGTAAAAACGGATGAAACCTATGACTGCCAAAGTCTATAGCCACACAAGCATACACTAATCCTCACTCCTACAAGAGTGGGTACAAGAACACCAAACCGGGTCCAAACTGACAAAGCCTGTCAAAAGTGAGAGTAAACGCTCGATCACTGTCAAAGTGGGAATATATTGAGCACTGTACAAGATGGCAGAACACTGCAAACTTTTATGGCGAGAAGAAGGGGAAAAACAAACAAAATTTCCTTTGCAAAATGAGTCAAAACTCAACACAAACCGCAAGCCAAAAAACTACAGATAACTGCCAAAGTGGGAGTCAACTCGAAACCATCAGAGAGTAAACTGCGAATATGTATAAACCACGGCAAGAATTTGGAAAAAATCCGCCAAAGTTTCCTCGGTAAACTGAGCAAATCTCAAAAAACTCACCAAATATACATGGAAACAGACACTCAGTGTCTCAATAGAAAAATCCACAAATGGCATGCATAGCACTGCCAAAAACTTGGCAAAACAACTCACTCTTGACCCAATGGCTCTATGGATGTATACCTGTTCAAAAACACATGTAAACCTACGAACCTGCTACCTACGAGCTATACCAAGCTCAAGCTGTATCACATAAGGGGTACATAGCATATAGCTGCACAAGACCGTGTCAGAAGCTCTTTGAAATGCTCCACACAGTCGTACATGAGCACTACATGTGCCGCATCATCTCTACTCCAAAGACTGTGCAACCTAGGAGAAAAACCATTGGGAAACTGGCAAACACTACCTCATCGATCGGTAAACACATCAACCAAAAACACTTGCCAAGAGCTGAGTGCACTCGAGGGAAAAACCTGCTCCGAAATGGGTTGTCGGAGCTGTATGTGTCGGCATGTGCCATCGAAGCCGAAATCTTGAGAAAACATCGAAGCTGAAACATCATGGAGACTACGTCGGAGCCAAATCCGCTTCAGAATGGGTGCTAGAGGAGAGCCAATGTTGCTCTTGCTCTATCATCTCCTGTTGTGTCGAGGTCGAGAAGCCGAGAAAAGTGTCGTCGATGCCATCTTCCGCCTCCGAGTGGAAGTACGCTAGTTGAATAGCCGCGTGATCGGTGTCAAAACCAATGCATCAAGCTGTCAATGCAAAATCGTAGAGGAAAATGCCGAAACACAAGGAAAAACCGCCAAAATTGGTGTTGAAATGGCTAATCGCCGATGCTCAAGGCCGATGCTGAGCCACAAATTAGTTTTGAAAACTGGTGGAGGTTGCTTCTCGTCATCGAACGGGAGTCTTCGATGCCGAGGAGAACATCGAGAAAATTGCTAAAATCGGTGTCGAAATCGATGCCAAGAAGTAGAAGAAAAAGCATCGAGAAGATCAACAAAATCGGTCCAATGTCGGGTGATGCCCGAGCTTACTCGCCCGTACCTGCACACGCATGTGCCCGTGTGCATGAGCGCTCGTGAAAAAAAAGGGCTCTCTCTCTACCTCTCACTCGCTTGCTATCTCTCTCTCTCACGTGCTTGTTTGCTGCCAGTCTCACTCACTCGCTCTCAGTCTCTTTCCCGGGGTGTGTGAGAGCGGAGTCGAAGAGTCGAGGGGCGGGGGTAGCTCCTATGAATGAGCCCTTGATTGTGAGTCGGGGGGGGGGGGGGGGTGCACCCACCCTTGCACACAAAGATGTAAGCCACTTGAATTAAAATAAATTTCAGTTCACTGCCACAGAAATGGTGAAAACATTGCAGAGTCTGACGAGATGCAGGCTTTGCCAGGTCTGACGAGCGGGGACTAGGCGTGGGAGTGTGTGTGTGTGTGTATGATTTGCCTTGCTCAAGCCATGGCTATGGCGCTATCCATTCTCCTAATGCTCGTGGTCCCTTCTCATGGCTCGAGTCTTGCAAGATAGTGCCCCCAATTCCTTGCTGCCCTTACTTGCCTTCAATTCTCGGTTCAATTGACTGCCCCTTGCTGCTCTCGTGACCTGCTGCCCAAGTCTCTGCTTGTTCAGCTGCTACTGATTCTCCTACTGCTTCGATTGCAACCTCTCAGTTCAGCGTTTGTCGAGTCTTAAAGCTTCCCCCCTTGCTTCTTGCAACTCGATGCTCAAAAAACTTCAAGGCTCTCAAACTCTCTAGCTGCAACTTGATTGCTCTGATACCACTAGTGAGTGGGCGTATGCACGGTACAATGCGGTGCGTGCGGGGAAGGGAAGGAGCACGAGATGGTGTGGGTGGAGAAACCTCTCGAAGTAGTGAGTGAGGTGCTCCTTATTCATATGTATATAATGAATAAGGGCATGTACACATGTGGACAGGTGGCCGGACATTGGATGTCCGACCCCGAGCAAAAGGCGCAAGCGTCTTTACCCCAACATTTTTTCTTATCATTTATGGCTAATTACTTGACAATTGTGGTTTATCATTGATAATTCCATGCTATATGTTTTTTAATATTGATGCTACTAATCTTGGCACAAATGCTACTTTTCCATTCTTGATAGACCCCAAAAGCAATCTCTCTCCGGTGTAGATGAGTCAAGCATTCTAAACTTCCAATCAATAAACTCAAGATAAGCATTCAATTTCTGATTGTTTGAACCCTTATTGGAGAGAAACCCAAATGTCATGTTATTCAGTTGCTACTATATTTGTATCACTAATTTATTTACTGCTACTATGCTAACTCAATTTGAGAATAAAGACACAAACATGTGTGCCTAATGCAATACACCACTATTTTCATTTAACTATTTCCCTAAGAAGTGCAATTCAACAAGAAAATAGGGTACTGCATATTTTTCAATCCTTTATATTGCAATTTCGGGCTTTCTAGCCCATGAGGTACTAAAATTTTGGGTGAAGTTTTTCTTTTCAGATTTTCCCATCTATGGACATTCTTTGTGCCCTTCTATGGTTTTAATGCAAGATATGTTGGGCAAGAGGACTCTTAAGATCTTGTCCATTCTCCTTGTCCTCACCTCATGCTTAGACAATCAATATGTTTTGGGTTATCATGTAATGCCCAAGCAGATTTAAACAAGATACCTAACTTTATAATGTACTTTAATAGTTAAATACTTTCACATTGGCACTTTCACAATGCATTTCACATCAGTCTTTTAAGACCTTTCAGAGGACCCCTACCTATACATCACATTTATGAGGATCCACATACAATTATAGACCAAGAAGAACAACTCTTCCCTGCACAAATAGTTGATCACGAGACCACCACCATACGCACTGGCATGGTTTATAACTGCTATCTTTTGACTTTCAAAGGCCACCCTAGAGAGGATACCAAATGGATGTCTAAAAAGTTTTTTTGCAACTTCCCAGACCTTCTCCACACTTTCCATCACTCGCGGTCCATTAGATTCTCTATTGAGCAACTGAGGACAGTTGCTATCCCTGGTGGGAGGGATGCTACGAGACTGGACACCCTCCTGTTGTATGTGGTTAACTGCAACTGGGATAGCTGGCATAATGGTTCATTATGTGCTGTCTATTTTATTTTACTAATACTAAGTTGATGATGATTTGTAGATTGGAATTTTGGGAGTTGAAAAAGAGGCGCTGACAAATAATAACCCTCTCGGTCATTTTACCTTTGCACAGTATTTTAGATTTTTTATTCAATAAGCCTCTATGGTTGCTTGTAAATAGCTCTAGTGAGAACTCACCCTTATGGGACATGCAATAAGCGATGTGATTCACTCAAGAACTAAAGTGGACTAGATGTAAAAGAGGGACCTCCAATTTTAGCACCCAAAAAAATCAAATAATAAATTAAATACCAAACTCCACAAGAAGGGGTGCAGTGGAGTTTGGGGCTATGATTTTAGGTTTTTCGTGTGTAGATGCTCTCAATTTTCCCTTTCCCCTCTCTTAAGCTATATCTTGGGCTATGGAGCTTGACTGTGTCATATTCTTGAGTGTGAAAGAAATTGTCTCCTATGCTTCTTTGTGTATTATTATGAGTAGATATGTCAATATCTCCATCTCTTCCTTTCTCTGTCAACATCTTCCCCTACTATCTCTCTCTTTTCCCTTATCCATGATGGCAAGGTCAATGGTTGAATTTCATGGCCAAGGGTGAAAGCTCCCAACACATACAATGAACATTTTCTCCTCCATGTGAGAGAGCTCTGGAATGTCTCTAATTTGGTTATCAAATGTGGCTGACATCACTAACTCTCTCCCATAAGTGCCACGCCTATCGAATGATATAGGATCTTGTCCGAAAAAAACTTCGGACACAATGAAACGAGCCATTGTGGGCTGGTAACCTCTTTTGGTTGTAGAGGTCGTTAGTTTTGTCACACAATCATCATTCGTTCTAAAGGCCGGTTTGGCCAAAAGATGACAAAGGGGGATGTGAGGCAATAAGTAATTGTATGACACAACATGTACATCAATCCAACCTAATGAGATGTGGCTATCAACCACGGATCCAAAGAGATAGATAAGAGGATCATTACCCGTGTTTTTCTCTTTTATGGTCGTTGACATGACTACACCCGTTGAAGGAGGTATGACCACCATCAACACGGACGCTCCAACCACCACGGAACCGCTCTCTTGAGTGGTGTGCAAAGGAATTTCTTCTTGAGTGGTGTGAACTGTCATTTCTTATTGGCGGTCCACGCATTTGGACTGTTTTCTTTTTAAAGTTGGCATTTTTTGTTAATTGGGGTGCTTATGGCAGCACCATATGGTGGGGGGTGCCATGTGCGCGGGGGCGAGAGGGAGCAACACCAGAGGGGGGGGGACACAGCGTGGAATGCGGGTCACGTGGCGAGCCACATGGTCCATAGCGGTCCGTGTGGCCAGCGCATGAGTGGCCAATTGCGTGGCCCACGTGGCCAGTGCCCACGGAGAGAGAGAGAGAGAGAGAGAGAGAGAGAGAGAGAGAGAGTTTCTTATATACATAGGTTAAAATAGCACATGAGACTTCATAAAAAATTCAACAACCAAAGACCACAACATCTATTTTAAGAAGATATATCTATTTAGTCATTCACAATAATAGATATATCTGTTTATTGTGTAGCTCAGATCTTAGTATATCTAGGGTCCTACTAGAGAAAGAGGGAAAGTGAGAGAGAGAAAGATATATATATATATATATATATATATATATATATATATATATATATATATATATATATATATAGAGAGAGAGAGAGAGAGAGAGAGAGAGAGAGAGGAGAACAGATGCCTCATAGTCAATTGTCCCTACAACGCTTGGGGGAGTTTTATAGATATTCAAACATATGCCAACGCACCATATGGCTATAGCCTGAAGGTTTATTAAAAAAATGTTGGAGAGTGAGAGACAAAAAAATGGAGAGGTTATGAAGGGTCCTGCTAGAGAAAGAGGAAAAGCGAGTGAGAGAGAGAGAGAGAGAGAGAGAGAGAGAGAGAGGAGAACAGATGCCTCATAGTCAATTGTCCCTACAACGCTTGGGGGAGATTTATAGATATTCAAACATATGCCAACGCACCATATGGCTATAGCCTGAAGGTTTATTAAAAAAATGTTGGAGAGTGAGAGACAAAAAAATGGAGAGGTTATGAAGGGTCCTGCTAGAGAAAGAGGAAAAGCGAGTGAGAGAGAGAGAGAGAGAGAGAGAGAGAGAGAGAGAGAGAGAGAGAGAGAGGAGAATACATGCATCAAAGTAAATTGTCCCAACAATGTGCGGGGGAGTTTTTGGGATACTCAAACAAACGCCAGCACGCCATATGGCTATAACTTAAAAGTTTATGAAAAATAAGTTGGAAAGTGAGAGGTAGAGAGAGAGAGAGAGAGAGAGAGAGAGAGAGAGAGAGAGAGAGAGAGAGAGAAAATGGAGATGTTAAGAAAATATTTATCGTGAAGATGTATAGAGAGAGAGAGAGAGAGAGAGAGAGAGAGAGAGAGAGAGAGAGAGAGAGAGAGATAAGTATAGTTGTCATAAAATATAATATCTAACTTTACCAAATGATTTTCTCATATTAAATTGATCATTTAATATGGGAAGATAAAAGGGGAACAAGAGTTAGGATATAGATATGTGCTTCTAGACTATTCTCAACAGGGGACCAAAAGGAGAAATGGTTGCATCTCAATAGGGGTCTAAAAGAAGACGGTCTACCAAAGAGCAATGTGCAATAAGTGCTTCTAGATTTACCTCAGCAAGGGACCAAAAGGAGAGATGGTTACATCTCAATAGGGGTCCGAAAGGAGGTAGTCTATCAAAAAGCAACGTGCATTGGATGGAGCTTAAAAGACCTTAGGGTTAGCTTTGTTAAAAACCTCCAAAAGTTAGTGTTAAAAAGTCATTTGACCTCAAGCTAGGGCTGACCTTGAGGTGGGAACCCTACCCAAGCATGAGGTGCTTGTCGGCTTGCTAACTAAAGTGCTTAAAATGTTTGTGGGAACCTCGCCCAAAGCTTGAGATGATTTTTATGCTTAAAATGACTAAGGTTCTTGAAGTGTTCAATTCAAAGATAAACTCTCAAGAGGCATCAACGGTTTCCATGCTTGATTGACTAAGTGTTTGAAGTATTCAATTCAAACCAAATGACTTAAAACGCATAAAAGACACATGTTCAAATGATCCTCCACATGTGCCCCTCATGATGTACTTGAATCCTATTGGATAGGTTTTAAAAGGGTCCAATGAGAATTTAGATGCATAAAAATAAATAATTAAGTTCTTTCTCTCAAAGAGAAAAAAGAGGATACATATCCAAATGAAATAATTAAATAATAAGAGAGAGAGAGAGAGAGAGAGAGAGAGAGAGAGAGAGAGAGAGAGAGAGAGAGAGAGGTGGACCAAGCAAGAGAGGGGGGTATACCACCCCCCCCCCCTCTCCCACACACACACACACTCATGGTGTGGAGTGCAAAGTGCAAGAGCTCCGTCTCCTTCTCCAAGCTTGTTGAGAAGTGGAGAGCCTACACCAACACTCTTGGCTATGGAATGCAAATCCAACCAAGAGCCATGCTTCAATGCTTAAGCTTGCCATCTTCTTCATCTTCATTACTATGCTATTATGCTATGCTAAGCAAGAAGAGTGACGATAAGTGAGGAACTATTTCTTTCTCCTATCAATGATTCTTCTTCCTCTTCCCTACCCTCATTCCCCGCTAGCTCTCTCCACCTTCGAAGGTGTTTGAGGCCTTGGGACCGAGGTTTGGGATAGTTAATGCTTTTTGCAAAGTTTATGTTATGCTCGTGATGCCGAAGCTTTCCATCTTCATAGCATCACCAAGGTCACAAGGAACACAAAGAGTGTATTGTATCAAGTCTCTCTTGATGGGAGAATCTATAATACAAACGCCTTTTGGAGGGACGACCGGCTCCGAGTAAATCCGATCCTCAACTATTGTCATGTTCTCTAATACTCTCTCTCTTGAAAAAGTATTGTTCATGCCAAGTTAATTAAGTACTATGTTCACGTTGCTACCATCAATTAAGTTCACCCTCTATGTTCTCAAAGTGATCCCACAAAAATGCTCACATTAATTCTCTTAATTCTGCTTTTCTCAAAGGACGTCATTGCGCCATATAACCACAACCAAATATAACTAATATATATATATATATATATACACATGAGTTCCATCTGCAACTCAAGAACCATAGACCATAACAGTCGTTTTAAGTAGAAATGTCTATTTACTCATTTATTTTAAAAGATACATCAGTAAAAATTTGCATGCTATATCTTAGTTACTCTTGGATCCTGTTTAGAGAAAAAGAGAAAGTGGGAACATATCCTTCCATTAGCAAAGCCAGAGAGAGAGAGAGAGAGCACCCTTACCTACATCTACAGTGAGAAAACAATCAAAGGATTAGTTTCCAAACAGCATAACAGGTAGTTGGGGTGACTCTAGTTGTTATCTATGTCACCCTAACTTAAACTAAGAGAGGAAAATGCTTGAAAAAAGGAAAAAAATCTATCAAGGATGAGCCTATAAATACTCTCGAAAGCAGGTTAGTCACATCAGATTATACCAATCTAGCTAAACCATGCACCCCACATGGTATCTTTGTACAAATAATTAACATGTAAAGACCATACAAGCTTATTTAATCACCATTCCATAAATTAGTGAAGAAGTTAAACTTAATCTAAATGTACTGGTACCTCAGATGGTCCAGTTGCTATGTTTGACGCCATGTCAGTTTGGCTTGAAATCATTAAGCTTAGTCTCTCTTACTAAGAGAAGAAGGAGATGTATAGCTATTAATTTATTTACTTAGCAGTGCTCTAGCATAATCTAAAGCCCTAGCTATGCTTTCATAATAAGCAGTTGATGTTTTGAAAAGGAACCTAAGTGAGCTCAAGGTAGCGGGTTCCCCTTTAAATACTATTTCTTTTGCATAGTGTATTCTACTCTGCATCAAAGACGTCGTAGCTCAAGTCTGTGCATCAAGTAATGAAGGTGGACTACCTCATAAATTTCGAGGCGCCAATTGCAGTAAAGGCGTTGTTACTGCGCAGTCAGGCTCTACTTTTAACAACCCATATATTCACTCCTGCACAAGGGATCCTATCTTTAAATAGGCCCTTGGGTTTATTGCATCCCAAGTCCCTAAGTCAAAAAAGATGTTAAGGCCTAATTTAGTCAAAGTTTAGTGTACAGTCTTGACATAACCAAGTTACATTTCTTTTGCGATCTAGTTAGGCTATAAGGTCATATATAGGTAGTAAGTCCACTAATTTATTCAAAAACCCAAGTAAGCTCAATTGGCAGATCCGACTAAGCTCACAATTAGTTCTAACTCCAATTTTGGGGTCATGTGTCCAATCCATAGTACATTTCCGTTGGAGACACAAGATTTAGGCATTACTAGGCCGTAGAGTCTATCCTAGTGAAAGTGTATATATATATATATATATATATATATATATATATATATATATATATATATATATATATATATAGAGAGAGAGAGAGAGAGAGAGAGAGAGAGAGAGAGAGAGAGAGAATGCTTTTTTTTAATATTAAATGAATTTTGTAGATGTCGCAGCATCGCAACTTGTTCGTCCGGTTAGCAGCTCTAGCAACAGGTGAGTTGCAATACATGAGGGGCTGAGTTAGGATCATGCGTTCCATTTTTTAAGGGTAGAAATACGGAGGTGGGAGGAATCTTGCGAAGTAATGAATAAATCAACCAACCACTAGGAGTATCCAAACATATATAGTATAGATTAGGGATTGACTTCCCCCTTTCTAGATATATCGATATAGATAGTATAGATTCTTTGATTGAAGTCGATTAGAGTTCAATTCCTGCGCGTGAACTTTCATTGCACAGGAAGCGATGGATTCGGTAGCTCTGGTATGGCGAATTTGTCCTGTTTCTGTGAGACGGCTCATCCTTTTTCCTTTCTCTGCAATTCATGTCAGAATTTTGCGTTTTTTCAGGCAGAAGAGCTCGCATGGCTCATCAAGGACAATCTCTCCTGCAAACATTTTGTCCTTTCAGCAGAAGAAGCGTTTGTTGCGTTTCTAGATCCCCAGGAAACTTCCAGGTCTGCAGTCATTCATCACACGCACGTGCGCGCGCACGCAAACATGCTTTTCTAGGTTTATCCTTTTGCTTTTGTGACTGATGTAGAGACCGCTTGGTTGAGCAGTGTGGGAAATGTCTTGACTTTGGAGCCCATGGCTGCGTATCACCGCATGCTACTTCATCGACTTGCAGATATTTTCAGGCAATTACAAAACACTTGACAAAACCTCGTCACCTCTGTCTTTATATTCTAGTTGTGAGCCCTTAAATCACGGAGTTTATTCACAGGTTAGCACATGAGTCTATTGGTGAAGGCGAGGGTAGGCGTCTCGTTTTGGAACGATGCGAAGACTCATGCATGTAAGGATACTCCATTACAGTAACCTTGCTCTATTTGATTGCGAGTGTGACTTGTATGCGTGACTATTGCAGTCCTGAGGTGCTTGTGAGTGACATCTTGGAATGCAATGAAGTGGCCAACTCTTGTTTTCCCAACGCTCCACTGATATTAAAGCGCAACAAAGATTGTTTAGGTATGTCCAGCCTCGAGAGCTTACTTTTTTGGAGTTAAATAAAAATTTCTTTATAAGCAAATCTGTTGATAGCATTATGTGCTATTGTTTTCTTTTCAAAAGCAAGAAGAATGCCATGCTCAAAGCTAAATGATTATCCAACATATCTCAAGAATCTCCTCCCTTGCGATGGTACTCAGTCTACCACTAGAGCTCAATGAAGAATAGAAACATGAATGCTGTGGCGGTAATTGAGCAACAGATGTTGTAACAGACTTGGGCACCCCAAGTCGGGAATCTGACACGCCACACGAAAGAATCCCTTAAAAACACTTCACAACTTCAAATCACAGTTTAATTTACTCAACACGGCCCGGCGTAGTTCCGTGCCCAGAGGTATTGGCCCCAAAAGATGGTGCCCCTTTCGGTATTTATTTTTATATTAATGCTTGAGCAAAGTACAACTCCGAGGGAAACCTTTGCTCTGAGACTCTACATCTAGATGCTCTAGAGAGTGAGACCCCTTGGGTCTATTTATTCTTACAAGGGATGCCCCAAAAACAGAGCCCCAAAAGCAGTAAACTCAAAAGCAAACTGTCCCAAAAGCATTTGGTCCTAGAATCTGCCATAAAAAGCAGTCAATGCAAATTACGGAATTCCGTACAACAGCCACGTCATCATGTCAGGGCATTATGCGGAAATCTGCAACGTGACACGTGTAAGCATAAATTTCGGGTTCTACCGTAAAGCCTGTTGCCACATCATTAAAACAAAATTAGAGAGAACTTGATGCTCAGGATAAAAGATAAAACTCACTATCTAATGCTTGTCAAGATAGAGGGTTGTGTAAAAGACCAAATATCGGAAGAGTTCGAAGGGAAAGGACGCGTGAGGAAATAAAACAAGCACGGAAGACTAAAACAGAAACAAAATCAAGAAAATCTCAACAATCAAAACAGGAAAAAACAAAAGATCCAGAGTGGACCAAAATGGAGCGTAAAAAGAAATACCAAGAGCTAAAACGGTCGTTAAGAGAGGTATTGACTACTGAGGGAGAAAGTGATGGTAAGGAGGATTCAGAAAAAGGAAACATGAATGTACCATCCCACTATCGAAAATTCATTATCCAAGAGAGAAAAATCATAATGACATCACCAATAAGGGAAAGAATAAACGAATAAACCAGGAATCTTACGATGGGTCGGAAAATGCAAAACGGATAGACCTCACTACGCCAGGCGAAGAGCCTCGGCCTGTCTATATAGCAACTGATTTAGAGCCTAAAGAAGAAGAACTGCTAACACAACTTCTCAAGAAGTATAAACATGTGTTTGCATGGTCCTACAAAGACCTCAAAGGAGTTGATCCATCGATATGCAAACATACAATTCCTTTGAAATCAGATGCCAAACCTAGCAAACAGTGTCCTTACATATATAGACACGTTCGCTAAACGAATCAAAGAGGAGAAAGAGAGAGAACTTGCTTAAAAAAAAAAAAAAGAGATTCTCTGAGAGAGAGAGAGAGAGAGAGAGAGAGAGAGAGAGAGAGAGAGAGAGAGAATTGATGCTTTTTATTTTTAAAAGCTTTTGGGCATCCCTTGTAACCTTTAAATTAGTGGTGAGGGACTCACTCTGCAGAGCATCTGGACGCAGAGTCTGAGAGTGAAACCCTAACCGCTCTCTTGTACTTTGACATTGATTAATACATAAAGAAATACCGAAAGGGGCGCCAGTCTTTGGGGCCAATATCTCTAGGCACGGAACTTCGCCGGGCTAGTGCAAATTTATTGTGATCTGTGAATTGTTTTGAAGTGGTTATTTGGTGCTGTCACGGTTGATTCTTGACTTGGAGTGTCTAAGTCTGTTACAGTGGTATCAGAGCACGGCCGATTTCTCTTCTACGGGAAATCTGATCCCCGAATTTTTTTTCCGCGGCACCTATGGCTTCAGGCAATGATCAGTCGACTCCCTCTGCATCTGGAGATGCGGGCAGGGATCACAACGAAGATTCCGGCAGAGAGTATGGCCCGCCTTGGCCTACTTAGGCGGAGCGGCGAGAGATGGAGCGTCGCCAGTTGATCGGCGATGCAACAAAGATGATGCTCAATTTTGCCAAGGACCCGAAGATGGCAAAATATATGAACCAGACCTCTTTGGAAGAGGTACAGATGGAGTGGCAGAGAACCACAACACCACTCCCGAAACCCGCTCTCAAGAAACCTTCTGCCTCCAAGAAAATATACGGAGAAGGAACTGGAGAACGTGGTTGATGCACGGATTGCTTAGCTTTTTGACACGCAAAAGAAAGCCAAAAAGCACGGCAAAAAGCAGAAGAAAAGCACTGACTTTCCAGGTTATTTGGGTCGTCAGTCGACTTTTGACAAGGCAAAGAAATAGAAGCAGCGTGTTCGGTTTGAAGGATTATCCAGTTCTGCTTCTTCTTCTTCTTCTTCTGATAGTTCTTCTAGCTCCTCGGATTCGAGTGAAGAAGACAGAAAAGGTACAAAGCGAAGCAAAAAACAAAGCTTTGGAAGGGCAAGAAAAAGGCAAAGAAGGCTACATCTCGCCCAGAGACTGACAGTTCTACTGAGAACTCGTCTACAGACAGCTCAGATTCCGATGACAGAAAGTTTTATGCGAACAAGAAGAATTTTTACAAAGCCAACCAGTATGACTTTCTCGAAGATAAAAGCAAGAAAGTCCGAGAGTTTAAGGAAGGTGGCCACTCGATCAAGTTTGATACTTTTCAGGATACTCAGATGCTTCGAAGGCTTTGTCTTTTATACAACAGTTTGACATCGCTTTCGCGGGAGGACGCTATTCAGAGCACTCCAAGATTCGGAGAGCTACCTCTTACCTTAAGGGGAATGCTCGTACTTGGTGGTCCACGCTTCTTTTAACAAGAGTGCGCCAATGAAATGACTGAAATTTAAGAAGCTTTTTGTTTCTTCTTGGTTGACGCAAGAATATGAACGAGATGTACGAGCTGCTTGGAACCATCTTTGGATGACCAAGAAAGATACAATCAATGCTTATTGTGAAAGATTCTGGAGCTCTTTTCTACCTGCCTCTTCATTCAAGAAGATCTCATTCAGAGAACAGATTGAGCGGTTTACCTTGGGTCTACCTACAGAGATCCGAGATCACTGCTTGGAACAGAAGTTAGCTTCTATTCAGGAGTTGATGAGTCATGCGAAGTGGGGCTTTGCCATTCACTCTGGCAGTCTGACTTACCCCACCGATGAGAACATGACACAACGAGCCGAACAGACTTCTGGGAATGAAAGTAGAAAGAAAAAGAGCAACCTAGAGAAAAAGGATGCACGACCCAAGCTTACTCCTGAGGAGAGAGCTCGCTTCATCGGAGAGGGGAAGTGCTTCGGATGCTGAGAACATGGACATATCTCCGCGAAGTGCCCTAAAAAGGCACAGAAAGAACAAAATGATAAGAACGACGACAGGCCTGAGAGTTCGAGAGCAGCTGAGGAACGTGGTAGAAAAGGCAGATAGAAAAGCAGAACTGGTACCACATGGCGTGGAACCTGCACTGAATCTAATGAATGAAAGTACAAACTTTGCCGCTTTTGGGGCAAAGTGAAGGATCAGGAAGCTCTTTTGAAGGAGCCAAGGCCAACTTCTTTTCACTTGGAATTGGCGGCTCGATTTGGAATTACGCTCGACAGTTTGACGCCACAGGCGGAGGTAGTTCGACTGGCACCCGGATGGGATGTTGCCATTACACCGAGCATTGGCAAACTTCGTTTGCAATGACAGGGGTGTTCAGGGCACGCGAGTGACGTTCTACTCAGGATCCCTTGGTATCACAAGAACTACGCCGTGGTTGACTACCGGGCCGAGAAAGCGACTTTGATAAATGAAGGGCTTAGAGATTGTACTTGATGAACTTCTGTTTCTTACTCATTCTTTTAGGAGAGAACTGAACGATGGATAAAGGTTGAATATGTTTTGACCTGGACAAAAGAACGCCAAGATTTTTCTCCACGCTCATGCCGATTGCTTTTTAGAGGGCCTGAAGATCATACCATTGATCTGATATCTGGAAGCACGTCAACGAACTGGCCACCTTACCTTGTGAGCCAAGTACAGGATGAAAAGATTATGAACCCAGTGAAAGACCTCTTGGAAAAGGGTCTTGTCCAGCTTAGTACTTCACCGTATTGCTCTCCAGTGTTGTTGGTTTTGAAGAAAGATGGATCTTGGAGAATGTGCATCGATTATAGCACTCTCAACGAAATCACCATCACGAACAGATTTCCGATTCCTAGGATTGATGATATACTCGACAGGTTACAGGGATTCTCGTGCTTTAGCAGGATTGACTTGAAGAGTGGATATCATCATATCAGGATAGCACCAGGAGATGTCTACAAGACAGCTTTTCGGACGACTTTTGGGTTATTTGAGTTTTTGGTGATGCCTTTTGGCTTAACCAATGCTCCTGCGACATTTAACCGGATGATGGACAAGATTTTTCGAGAGTACAGGCTATTTGTTGGCACTTTCTTTGACGACATCATTGTTTTCTCCAAGAATGAGGCAGAACACAGAGATCATCTGCTTCAAGTCTTTCAGGCATTACGAGATCACACGTTAGTGATTAATGCAAAGAAAAGTGGATTTTTCCTACCAGAGATACACTTTTTGGGACACATTGTGTCAGCAGAGCAGAAGTGCAAATGGACCCGGCCAAGATAGAGACTATCCGTGATTGGCCCGATTTGAGGAATGTCCATGAAGTTAGAAGCTTCTTGGGACTGTGTTCGTACTACAGGCGGTTCATACGAAAGTTTGCAGAGGTTGCTTCCCCTTTGCATATCTTGACACAGAAAGGAGTACCTTTCTCTTGGGGACCCACGGAGGTGACTGCCTTTCATACATTGAAAGAGAAATTGACTACGGGACCTATTTTGACTTTGCCGGACTTGCAGAAGTCATTTGAAGTATATTGTGATGCTTGTGGTCGTAGTCTAGGTACGGTCTTGATGCAAGAAGGCCATGTCATAGCTTACGAGAGCCGTTTGTTCTCTAGGCCGGAGATGACAGCACAGATTTATGAGAAAGAGCTTTTGGCGGTTCTCCATGCTCTTACTCAGTGGCGGCATTACCTACTCGGAGCGGATTTTACTGTCTTTAGAGACCATCAGAGTTTACGCTACTTCTTGTCACAGAAGCAGCTTTCGGAAAAGCAGATGCGGTGGGCGAACATCTTGTCACAGTTCCACTTCCAGATTGTCCATGTGCAGGGACAGAAGAATGTGGTGGCAGATGCTTTGTCTCGGAAACCGTTGGTTCTGGCTATTTCCGCGATACATTATAGGAGCTTCGAGGATATGGTCGATGAGTATGCCACACATACAGATTTTGCAGATATTTTCACACGGATACGGGATGGGGAGACAGTAGCTGGATACTCCGTTGAGGGAAAAGGTTATGAGTGAATGCCACTGTCCACCTTTTACGGGTCACCGCGGCATTGCTACCACCATGAAAGGGGTAGAGAGATACTTCTTTTGGCCGTGACTCAAAAAGGACGTGGAAGAGTTGTGCGCAGTATGCCAAAAGGTCAAGTTTGACAGGCATAAGGCACAGGGATTGTTACACCCTTTACCCATACCCACCCGCCCTTGGGAAAGTATTGAAATGGATTTCATTTTTGATCTCCTGAGAACAAAGAATGATCACGATGATTTTCGGATTACATGGTACGTCTGAGACCATTGTCTCCGATAGAGACCCCAGATTTATGAATTTGTTTTGAAGGCAATTTGGGAGAACATTGGCACGCAGTTGCAATTCTCGTCATCGTTCCACTTGCAGACTGACGGGCAATTTGAGATTGCTAATTCAGTGATTTTAGATTTATTGAAGTCTTGTATCTCGGATCAGAAGACTCAATGGAAAAAGAACTTACCTTTGGTGGAATTTGCCTACAATAACACGATACACTCTTCGACGGGGAAGACGCCATGTGAGATTGTTGAAAGTGCTGAGAAGGGTCCATCCTTCCTGAGCACGAAAGATTAGATATTTGAAGCGGATGATTATTCGCGAGATTTGGATACGGCTTTTGCCAAGGTTCGCGAGACTTTGCAGGAGTCTCAAGAACGACAGAAAAAGGCAGCGGATCGCCATCGTCGCGACTTGAAATTAAAGGAGGATGATTGGGTGCTCTTACTTTTGAGAAGGCACGCCTACGAAAGAAAAAGGGAAAGGCGAGGCTTTTTCCAAAGATTAGTATGCGATACTACGGACCTTTCCAGATCACCGACAAGATAAATGATGTCTCCTTCCGATTGAAACTGCCAGATACTTGGAGAATTCATAATGCATTGCATGTGAGTCTCTTGAACCCTGTTAAGGGTGATGTGCCTAATGATGGGGAGCCTGATGAGCAACCCGAAGTG
Organism: Adiantum capillus-veneris; assembly: GCF_014529385.1. Classification (NCBI taxonomy): domain Eukaryota; kingdom Viridiplantae; phylum Streptophyta; class Polypodiopsida; order Polypodiales; family Pteridaceae; genus Adiantum; species Adiantum capillus-veneris. Next base: position 75,448,419 of record NC_140956.1, on the reverse strand, counting down.
GAAGAAAACGAGGAGATCCTTGTTCCTGAACATATTTTGGCACATAACGATACGAAGAAAGATAAAGTCCGAAGGCGGTTCTTGGTTTAGTTCAAGAACTTTCCTGCATTTGATGCGAAGTGGATGGAGGAGGAGGACCTAGCAGATACTCCTCGGATTGTGAAACTTTACCTCGATGTTTTGGTTTAGCATAGTCTACTCCAAACGGAACCCAGAAACTCAGCTTGGCCGAAGATCTAGTGCAGTGGGATGCACAAGAGGGGAGTTACTCCGCTCCTTTGTCAACAGATACCTTGATTTTGATACTAAAGTCACTGATGTCTCTTTGAGCTTCAGGGATACTGAGAGCTGATAGTATTCTGCTGGATGACTTTATGAAATGGAATTCTTGATAATGATATTGATTTGTTCTTGACTTCTTGTGAGTGCAGGAACTGATAGCCGAAATGACTGCAGCATTTTGGTCTGATTGATCTCGAATAGACATGGTTGCAATAGGGGTCAGTCAATCGGACATCGTTGAGGTCCCGATTGGACCTAGATGTGATTGCTAGCTACATTGCCGATAAATCATGGTCTAAGATCCGAATGAATGTTGAATGTCATGTGATGTCTTGTGATGTCGTGTGATGTGACTGTCGATTTTGTACATGTGCTAGATGTGTGTTCCTAGTATGTAGGTACTAATAGTCAGTGTCTGCTAAGACGATTTATGGCTTTTGTCGGTTTTGCAGGCGTAATCGCGGTCGATTACAATGCTTTCAAGAGGGGGGTATGTCACAAAGTGATGACGTGGCGGACAGCAAAAACCCTAATTTCTGCCAGAAACCCTAATTTCCGGAAATCGCGGAGACTGAATTTTTATTTATTTATTTTTTATAATGACGAGCGATGCGAATCTTGCTTTTTCTCTACGCCATGAGAAAGAGAGAGAACTTGCTTAAAAAAAAAAAAAGAGACTCTCTAAGAGAGAGAGAGAGAGAGAGAGAGAGAGAGAGAGAGAGAGAGAGAGAGAGAGAGAACTGATGCTTTTTATTTTTAAAAGCTTTTGGGGCTCTGCTTTTGGGCATCCCTTGTAACCTTTAAATTAGTGGTGAGGGCCTCACTTCTCAGAGCATCTGGACGCAGAGTCTGAGAGTGAAACCCTAGCCACTCTCTTGTACTTTGATCTGATTAATACAAAAAGAAATACCGAAAGAGGCGCCAGTCTTTGTGGCCAATATCTCTAGGCACGGAACTCCGCCTGGCCAGTGCAAATCTATTGTGATCTGTGAATTGTTTTGAAGTGGTTATTTGGTGCTATCGCGGTTGATTCTTGACTTGGAGTGTCCAAGTCTGTTACAGCCATTGCTCCGAAATCATCATTATCTCATTCTTGATCTTGTTATCTGTTCACAAATAACAGGATCTTCCATAAAATATTAGTTTCATACTTAAATCAAAATCATCTTCAAAAAGTCCTACTTCAAAATTATTCATTCATAAATTCTCAAAGAAAGATTAATGAAGTTCATCCTTAATTTTCTATTTAATATCTGTTTTGGAACGACTATCTCCTTGCCAGTTCTATTTTCAATATGTTAGTCATTCTCATTCTTGTGCCTTTTTGGGGCACCGTGCAGAGATATGTCCTTGTTCTTCATATTCAAAACACTTTCCCGCTTTCAAATATTCGTCTTTGTGTTCTTCTGTCAGTCGAGATTATGTCTCTCTCTGTCGTCTGCTTCTGTTATGACTTGTTGAAGGTTCTTCTGATGGATAGGTCAAGTTACCCGAATGCATAGCAAATCTCCGCGTAGCATGTCCCATCAATTGTTGTATGGACTCGGATTTATGCTCAAGACAGTAATCTCAAATCTCTTTGGAAAGTCTACAACAAAACCGCTCGATTTGCTGCTTGAAACTGATCTTCTTAAAGGATGAAGCAGGTAGAAAAACATCCCAAAATCAAGGGTTCTGCCTTGACCATCCGAAGATGATGCCAATCAGTAATCACGTCCCGTTCGTATTCTTGAGTGAGCCACGAAAAAATAATAACATCAAAAAGTTTATGACAAAATAACTAGCAGAGCAGCGCACCCTATGTAGGGATCGACCGGTCCACCCATCCACATCCGCTCTACTACGAACATAGAGAATTTCACTTCGCCGGGAGCGAGCCAGAACACCACATAAGCTGAGGTCGCTTCCCCTCCCTCCATGAACCCGAGCTCTGAAAGGATCCCAAGCACCAGTAGGTGGTAGGGTATCAACACCAACCATACCAGTTTAAGCGCTACGCCTCTTCGATGCCCAACATCGGGTGTTTAGGCAAAGCCAAGGCGAAATCCCCGACGCGTTAGCCGTGTAGGTCATTCAATCCCCGATGCACTAACCGTGTAGATGAGCTAAGAAGAAGACCTAGGCAACACCTCCTATCCAGCAAAGCCCTAGGTCAACGACAGCCACTTTGTCGGTGCTTCTTTTCTTAACAAAAGAGTGGCCCACCATGCCCAAGCATTGCCTTTCAAAAAGGATGCTGCTCGTCTAATCTTGGAGTGCTCTGTGTAGTGGCCTCCAGAAAATCCTATGTCAAACTGTTGGATAAAGGCTAAAGCCTTAGGAGCATCTCGAAACCCTGAAAAGGTTTCAAACTTTACTGCTTGTTCTCCCTCTTTAATTCCTTGGTCTTTTTGCCCCCGTCTTCGAGAAAATTATATTGGTTGGCTCTGTAAAAATGCTTCCTCTTCGAGTAAAACATATGGTCATTTGTGTCCGAACTCTTAAGAGGATGAATCCTCATCAAAACTGTTAGAAAAGTGTTGGGATCCGTTTTTCGTGGCCTTCTTCATGTTCTTTCCCAATCTCTGGTTCTTTCGTCATTTCTTGTCCTTTTTGCCCTCTTCAATAGTCAGAAGAGGATGAGCTGTCCGAGCTGTTAGAAGAAGATGAGGACAAATTGGACAATCCTTCGAAACGTACATGCTTCTTTTGTTTTCTTGCATTCACAAAAGTGGATTTTCGGCCCAATTAACTAGGGAAATCAGTTTTCTTGTTGCGTGTCACAAACTGGTGACGTGGCGGCTGGTTGTTGTCCACTAGACCCACACACACACACCTCGGAATGTTGACGTTGCAGGGAAATTGTAGTTGCAGAACTGCTGACGTTGCAAGGAAATTGTAGTTGCAGAACTGTTGACGTGGTGGCAGCGGACCGCAGTGCTGACGTGGCCCTGCTGTGTACGGAAAGTCCGCAAAACGCGGCGCAGAACACGGAATTTCGTATAGCCACATGGCAGCATGTACGGACAACAGCCCGCTTTTCTACGCAAAGGGCTGAATTCTACGCAGTTTTTGGCCTACGCAAATAGCTACGCAAGTGGCAAGAGAGGGAAAGCTTTTGCTTTATTTTCATAAGCCTATTTTTAGGGGCAGTTTTTATGGATAGCTTTTGAAGCTTTTGGGCTCTGCTTTTAGCATCCCTTGTAAACTCTTTAAAAGGGGCTTTGGGCTCTCACTTCTCAGAGCATCTGGACGCAGAGTTTGAGAGAGTCCCGGGCGACTTACTTGTACTTTGAGTTGCAGATTAATACAAAAAGAAATACTGAAAGGGGCGCCAGTCTTTGGGGCCAATATCTCTAGGCATGAAACTCCGCCGGGCCAGTGTTGAATCAATTGTGAACTGTGAGCTGTTTTGAAGTGTTTATTTGTGGTGTCGCGGTAGATTCTCGACTTGGAGTGTCCAAGTTTGTTACATTGCGTTTCTTCAGCTGCTTCTTCTTTGCCCCCAATAGTTGGTTGACTCGTCTTTCAACAGCATCCTCGAGTTCATCTTCAGTAAACATTCGTGGGACAGGAGGTTGATTGAGGGTTGACTTTATCGGGGAATCGATGGCTTTCTGCCAATGGAAATGCACCTCATCGATCACGTATCGGGTCAAACATTTAGCATATTGGGGTCCCTTTGCAAATTGAAGCATCTGCTTTGCACAATCATCAACGTGTTGTTGACGCTGCATCTCCACCAATTGATATCCCGTAGGCCGAGGTGGCACGTACTATGGATCTGCTTATTCATTCGAATTTCCCGTGATACCTCCTGTTCAGAAGTGTCAGGAGGGTTCGTTTGATTATTGCGGGATACGTTGTTTGAATCTGTGTGTGTCGCGGTAAGAGGATCGAATTTCCCGGTAGAAAAGAAATCGGCTGTGCTCAGATACCACTGTAACAGACTTGGGCACCCCAAGTCGGGAATGACACGACACACGAGAGAATCCCTTAAAAACACTTCACAACTTTAAATCACAGTTCAATTTACTCGACACGGCCCAACGTTTTGTGCACAGAGGTATTGGCCCCAAAAGCTAGGCCCCTTTCGGTATTTATTTTTATATTAATGCTTGAGCAATGTACAACTCCCAAGAGAAACCGTTGCTCTTAGACTCTGCGTCCAGATGCTCTGAAGAGTGAGGCCCCTTGGGTCTATTTATTCTTACAAGAGATGCCCCAAAAGCAGTAAACTCAAAAGCAAACTGTCCCAAAAGCATCTGGTCCCAAAATCTGCCATGAAAAGCAATCAGCACAAATTACGGAGTTTTGTACAGCAGCCACGTCAGCATGTCAACGCAATAGGCGGAAATCCGTACTGTTGCCACTCGGCACATGTCAGCATAAATTCCGGGTTTTGTCGTACATTGTGTTGCCACGTCATCATTTTGTGACAGATGCCAAATTGTCCCAAATGTTTTGGGCGTTTGTCATTACCTTCACATTGAGAACTTGTGGTGTATAGTTTAGAATAATGAAGGACCATACTCGAGCATTGACATGCTCCCATAAAGGCCCTTCGTCCTTTGAAGCCGACTTCTTGATCTCCTTTGTGGTGATGTCATTGAGATCGTACGAGTTGAACTTGGCTTTGTCGATAAATTTGGTGTAGCATCTGCTTCACGGAGTGGAAGATTCCGCTTTCCTGTCCCATTCCTCCATCGTAACTGGCAGGAATTGGTCAAGTGAAGATCTTTAAGCTAGGAAAGATCTGGAAAGTTGGAAGGTCATCTCCTGGGTTTTCTCCCTGCATCTATGGAGAGAAGGCTTCTTTATGGCTGTGCTTGGCCTGGTGAGGCTCATCCGGATGTGTGCTGTTGGTATAGCGCTGCCTAAAGCAGCCATCAGAAATCGTGGAAATCCGTATAGTTTTGCCAAGTCAGCATGCTCTTCGCTTCTTGTTAATGGCACCTAGGCCCCTCGACAAAGGTCCATAAGTTGGACATGCCACATCATCAGCTTGTGACATAGTTTTACCACGTCAGCATGCTCTTCGCTTCTTATTAATGGCACCTTGGTCCCTTGGCAAAGGTCCATAAGTTGGACATGCCACGTCATCAGTTTGTGACATACCTGTTAGATTCTTCATCTCCAGATGCTTCGCACCCTGCCTACAAGCTTTTCACACATCACGTGCACTGGCCCTTGGTTGTGGGTTGGCCACTCGTACACCTGTTGGACAGGGATCTTCAGGCACATTTAGGGTATTGCTCAGCACTTTGCCCGGCCATACCTATTCTGGTCCTTTTCCATTTTTTCCTCATTTATGGGTTTTTTGCATAGTTACCCGGAACGCGGAACGGGAACGATGACGGGATCCCCGCGGAACGGGGGAACGGCTAGGGGTCCGGAACGGGAACGGCACGGAACGGGAGGTATAAAAAACACCAAAATAGTGCATTTTTTAGCTCCTTGTGTTTAAATACAAGGAGTATTAGAGTGCTTTGACTCTAATTCTCACAAAAAACTCGTTTTGAAGACCATTCAACCTTGCTATGACTAGATGATGAGAGAGAGAGAGAGAGAGAGAGAGAGAGAGAGAGAGAGAGAGAGAGAGATTTGAGAGAGTGGGAGGGAGAGGAAGAGAGCTTGAAGGCTTGAAGGCTTGAAGCCTTGAGCCTTGAGAGAGTGAGTCTTGAGAGGCAGAGATCTTGAGAGTGTGAGAGGGAGAGAGCTTGAGCCTTGAGGATTAGCTTGTGGAGAGAAAGGGGGAGGGGGGTGCATTTTATGAGTCCTTGAGGCCTTGCACACTTCAAAAAGAAGCCCAAACATTTACTTCAATTTTTTCAATTTTTGCCAAATTTGTTTGTAGCCGTTGGCCATTCCAGGGGCATTCCGGAACGTTCGGGGGGCGTTTTGGAACGTTCCGGAACGGCCGTTCTGGTTTGCACTGGCCACCCGGAACGTCAGACGTTCCGAGACGTTTCGGAACATTCGGGAAGGGAACTGCCCCCCGGAACGCCGGAACGGGGGCTAGGGAGCGTTCCCCGGTAACTCTGGTTTTTTGTGCATGGTCGTTGGGGCTTGTGGTCTACCCTACCTACTCCCTATTCTCCTATATATAGGAAGGGGGGGGATGCACTCTCCCATTCATCTTGCCATCTTGTACACAACAGCTTTTGCCATCTGGAGTTATTGGGGCTTGCCAGCCTTTTCCATCTGTCTCTTGTCTGTCCATCGCCATTCTCTCTCTCTCTCTCTCTCTCTCTCTCTCTCTCTCTCTCTCTCTCTCTCCACCTTCTGCTGCTCACTCTGACATGGTATCAGAGCTCTAGGCTTGGATCCGCCATTGCCTACACCTGGGAGGACTCTGCAGAGATTTTCATCGCGAAGAATCACCTCTTCCCCATCAGCGTTTTCTTGGGATCTAGTGTTTTTTGCTCTCAGCCCTTGCGTTTTTTGGCTTCTGCACCCTCTTAGCACCCTCCCTCCCTCTATCTTGATCGCCACCTGCTGCCCCTCCCTTGCATCAGCGTTTTTCAGCCCTATACCCTAGCGTTTTTGGGCAGGACAACAGCCCTTTGGATCTAGTGTTTTTTGGGCAGGACAGCAGCCAACATTCCTAGAGTTTTTTGTGGCAGCCAAGACACCATTCGACCAGCGTTTTTTACCCTCTACTTCAGCGTTTTCTTGCTTGCCGATCTTGGACAGCCGGAGCGCCGCTCCTTGCCCCTTGGTCCTCCCGCTTGGAAGCTGAACAGTTGTGACTATTGCCAGCGATTTCCTGACCTCTCCATTACTGATTTTTAGTGTGTTTTGGTGCATTTACAGCCCTCACCTTACCTTCTTGGCATCCGGTGTTCATCACCTGCAGTTTTTGCTCAAACCCCTGCGTTCTCACGGTGTTTCGAGCTCCCTTTTGCTGCGATTTCAGGGTTGGACATACGCATGACATCACAGGACATCACTTGACAAATCATAGACAAATTCATTCCAAATCTCAGACCATGACCATCCGCAATGTATTTAGTAATCGCATCTAGATCCATTCCGGACCTCACGAATGCCCGATTAACTAATCCTTATTGCAATTATGTCTATAGAGATTTATGGGACCGAAATACTGTAGTCATTTCGTCTTTCAGTTACTGCATTCAAACAAGTACGTACAAATCGATCATATTCATTTTCGAGAATTTTTGTCATAAAGTCATACAGCAGAATACTACTCAGCCCATTAGTATCCTGAATCCCAAAGGGGACATCAGTGACTCTATTCAAAATCAAGGTGATCCGTTTGTTAAGGAGCGGAGTGACTCCCCTCTTGTGCAAACCCTGCATTAGATTCACCCTTGCTGAATTCAGGGTTCTATCGGAGTAGACTATGCTAAACCGAATGCTTCAAGGTAAATTTTCAAAATCTGAGGAGTATCTGCTAGGTCCTCCTCCTCCTGTTACCATATACATGTGGTAGTGATGTGTGTGAACACACTAGGACCGCCAGGGCATTTTTTCCCTCTTTAGGAGGTTTTTTCTCCCGAGCATTGTATATACGCCGGGGCTATCTATCTTTCCATTGCACACTAACTAATACACTCTCTATTGTGTGTCTTGAGCTTCCTTCGTCTTCTCCAAGTTGTGTGCGTTTCTCTGCAACCCTAATTCCAACAATTGGTATCAGAGCAGGTTGCGTCCTCTCGGGCTTAGTCGCCAGCTGCTCCGGAACACGCCTGCTCACTTTCTCCGATTTCAGTGAGCTTCGGCGAGCGTTCGCAGGTCGACAAATATTTTGGGCTCATTTCGGCCCAAAAATTTTGAGCGTTCGCAGGTCGACAAATATTTTTGATTCGGGCTCATTTCGGCCTCCGTTTCCACTACAGGCAGGTCCGCACAGGCAATTTCGTCATTTTGTGTAGAATTTCTGTCAGTGCCGTTTTCTGCATAACAGGTGCCTTATAGTCTTCTACGGTTTGAGCTATATAGCACGTGTTGTTCCCACTTCGTTTCTCCTATTTTTGGGCAGTTTTCACATCAGTTGCAGCATTTACCATGGCTGACAACAACAACACAGATGTGTTCAAGATGTTTGCTGCTGAGGATAGGTTGGATGGGGACAACTACCCTATGTGGGCTTATATGATTCAACATGTTCTTGTATCAAAGGGCGTCTGGAACATTGTGTTGGGCATTGATGTACGTCCCGGTTTTGAGGATGTTGCAGGTCTTGTTGCAAGGATTGCTGCTGTTAGAGTTGTTTTGCCTACGGCAGAACAAGCTAGTTGGGATATAAAGGATGCGCAGGCTCATGCATTGATTGCGTTGTTTGTGAAGCGCACCATTGTTCCTCACATCCGTTCAGCAAAATCTGCAAAACAGGCTTGGGATATTTTGGCTGGTCTTTATGCAAGCCGCAATGAGGCTAAAATTGCTTTGCTGCGTAAAGAGCTGGAGTCGAAGATTATGCATGAGGAAGATGATATGGACACTTTCCTTGCTAGTGTCAAGGATATCAATGAGCAACTCATTTTTGCAGGTGAAGTCATTTCAGACAGTTCCCTAGTGCAGACTGTTCTTGATGCCTTACCGGATTCTTACCAGACTTTTGCTAGTACTTGGAGACTTATGACCCAAGGAAATCCTGAAGTTGTCAAGTTTGATGCATTATGCACATTGTTGTTGCAAGAGTCACTTTCCAGAAAAAACAGGACTAGGCAGCGTGCAGTTGAACAAGCTTTTATTGACTCTCAAAGAAAGGGTGGTAACCGTAATGCAGCCACTTCTTATGGTTCTGCTGTGAGTGGCAAAACTTCTGTTCCTAATGCTTGGCAATTCCGGTGATAAGGGCGAAAAGAAGATACGTTGCCATTATTGTAAAGCTAATGATCACTTGATCAAGTCGTGTCCTAAGTTGAAGGCCAAAGAGGCTAAGAAGAAAGAGGGTGGTTCCACTGCAAATGCTGGTTCCACTACAAATGCAGCCATTGTTGAGTCTTCTGTAAAAGGAGACTGTGTTGCTGATGTTGATGCAGAGTTGGCTTTTAGCGCATAGTCCACTTACAATCCTACTGTCCATGATGCATGCTTGTCAGTTGCTGTAGATTCACATGTGTGGTATTTCGATAGTGGTGCTACAAAGCACATTACCTCACATCGTGAATTGTTTACCTCTCTTGAGTCTGTCCCTCATGGGAATTCAGTCACTTGTGCCAACAATGCCTCTTATCCGGTTCAGGGAGTTGGAAAGATTGTGCTTACTGCTGCAAATGGCAATTCCTTCACACTTGTTGATGCACTTTATGTACCTGGGATCAAGAAGAATCTCTTGTCTGTATCTGCACTTGCTAGACTTGGACTTGTAGTCAAATTTGTGGATGACAGATGTACAGTTCATGATCTCAGTTTTGGTGATGAAATTGTTGCATCTGGCCTTTTGTGTCGTGGGTTGTATAAGCTCACTTTGTATGACAAGTGTGGACAAAATTTTGCAAATGCTGTTGCAGATTCAAGAGCTATTTCAGATGCAAAACTTTGGCATGCACGTTTTGGTCATCTGAATTTTGCCAGTTTGCTGCTTTTGCAGAAATCTGATATGGTTGCTTCTTTGCCGCCTCTTGAAGCACCTATCAAACATGTTTGTGAAGGCTGTATTTTGGGTAAGATGCAACGTTCTAAGTTTCCAAAGGATGGTTCCACATGCAGGTTGCAGCTTGTGCATAGTGATGTTTGTGGGCCCATGCAAACTCCGTCCTTGGGCAATTACCTGTACTTCGTGACTTTCATTGATGATTATTCCAGGCATGCATGGGTATTTCCGCTTAAAGCGAAGTCCGAAGTTTCTATGTGCTTCAAACAATTTCTGGCTATGGTTGAAAATGTCTCGAAATATACTATGGACACCCTCCGTTCCGATCGAGGGGGGGGGGGTATATGTCTCATGTATTTAATGCATTTCTGGCTGGTCGTGGGATAAAACACCAATGTACAGTGCCTTATACACCTGAGCAAAATGGTGTTGCTGAGAGGAAAAACAGGTCACTTACGGAAATGGCACGATGTATGGTCAAAAGTCAAGCTTTGCCGCATTCTTTTTGGCTTAAGGCCATCATGTGTGCCACTTATGTACTTAACAGGTGTCCTACGAAAGCTTTGCAGTCTATTACTCCATATGAAGCATGGCATGACAGAAAGCCTTCTATTGAGCACATGCGTGTTTTTGGCTGTTTGGCATATGCTTTGGTGCCACAAACACAGCGCAGAAAATTGGATGATAAGGCTGTCAAATGTATTTTTGTTGGTTATAGTGCTGAAAGTAAAGGATACAGGTTGTATCATCCGGAAACAAAACGTATTCTGGTTTTACGGGATGTAGTGTTTGTAGAAGATTCTGTTTAGCCCTTGCTCTCATGTACTAGAGACAGTAATGTAAGCTCACAGGACATTATGACACTTTGTTGCCTCTTTTTAGTGGTGGAAATATGAATGTAAGTTCCAATGAGGCAAATGTACAGCCTATGGGGGTTTTTGAAAATGTTACAGATCAGCCTATTACTGATGTAGATGTACATGATGTACTTGATGAGGAAAGGACTGAAAATGAGCAGGCTAGAGGTATGCCAAAATGGCTGGTGCACACTTTGCGTGACAGTAAATTGGATGCACCTTTGTCTAGTCGTACTCGTTCAGGCTCTCGCCATGCATCTTATGCATCAGATTGTTATGCTTTGGCTGGGTCTAGCTTACATGATGTTGTGGAGCCTCTGTCTTTTGATGCAGCACAGAATTCAGAAAATTGGATGGCTGCCATGCAATCAGAATATGATGCACTTATAGAAAATGACACATGGACTTTATGTGATTTGCCTCCTGGCAAAAACGCCAGTGGTACGAAGTGGGTTTACAAGTTGAAACGCAAGCTGGATGGTGAGATCGATCGCCATAAGGCTCGACTTGTTGCAAAGGGTTATGCATAGCAAATAGGCATAGATTATGAAGAGACTTTTGCTCCCACTTGTCGTATGACTACTGTGCGTTTTCTATGTGCATTGGCAGCTCATTTTGGTTGGGATGTACATCGATCAGACATTGTTACTGCTTTCTTGTATGGTGACATATTGAGGAAGTTTATGTAACGCAGCCTCGCGGTTTTGTCATAAAAGGACAAGAGGACAAAGTGTGCAGATGTAAGAAGGCTTTGTATGGATGGGTTGAAGCAATCTCCTCGTGCTTGGTATGAGAAAGCTGACACTCATTTGGTCAAAGGAGGCTTTCGTAATAGTCCAACAGAAAGCACATTGTATGTAAAGCGTGAGGGTGATGTACTTCTCATTGTGGTTCTTTATGTCGATGATTTGTTGATCAATGGACCAAATGAGAGACATATTGCTGAATTTAAGGCTGATTTGAATGCTACTTTCAAGATGAAATATTTGGGGCTGTTGCATCATTACTTGGGCATACAGTTTAAGCAGTGTGATGGTGGTATTGACTTGTGTCAGAAAAGTTACATAGAGACATTGCTATGTAAGTTTGGACTTGAGGATTGCAAACCTATTGCCACTCCCATGGAAATAGGTTTGAAGTTGAGTCTACATGATGCTGGCGATCCTGCTGATGTCACTCTTTACCAAACTGTTGTTGGCTGCCTCATTTATGTATGCAACACGAGGCGAGATATTTAGTTTGCAGTCTCACAGGTCAATAGATTTATGCATAGCCCAAGGTCTAAGCATTGGCAGGCTGTTAAGAGGATTTTCCGCTACCTTAGTGGCACTTTACATCTCGGCTTGTTTTATCCCAAGGGGGGATCATTGCCGCTAGACTTACATGCTTTTTCGGACTCAGATTGGGCTGGTTATTTTTACACGCGAGTGTCCACAAGTGGTTTTTGTTTCATGCTTGGCAGTTCATGTATATCATGGTTGAGCAAGAAGCAACCTACCGTGGCCACTTCGAGTTGTGAGGCTGAGTATAGGGCAGTCTTCACAGCTACGGTTGAGTGTGTATGGCTCAGACGCCTTATGGCTGATTTGGGTGTTGGACAGGACACTGCCAATACTATCTACACCGACAGTCAGAGCGCATTGGCAGTTGCGAGGAACCCAGTTTTTCATGCTCGCACAAAGCACATTGAGGTGCATTACCACTATGTCAGGGAGAGGCTCTCAGCAGGAGAGATCAGCTTGGCTTATGTGCCAACATAGGACAACCTTACAGATCTTTTCACAAAGGCATTGTCTCGTGAAAGCTTGAAGCTTTCCGCAAAGCTTTGGGCTTACTCCCCTTTGTGGACTGATCATGTCCTCAAGGCATGGCACTTCCCTTTACTCATGTGCCAGCTCTCGTTCACCGCATCACTCCAGGGGGGATTTGTTACCATATATACGCCCATCATTTGGGGCTATCTATCTTTCCATTGCACACTAAGTAATACGCTCTCTATTGTGTGCCTTGAGCTTCCTTCGTCTTCTCCAAGGTGTGTGCGTTTCTCTGCAACCCTAATTCCAACACCTCTATCCACTTCATATCCAATGCAAGATAGTTCTTGAATTTAACCAAGAACTGCCTAATCACTTTACCTTTTATCTTTCTGTCCTTGTGTGCCAAGATGTGTTCTGGAACGAGTATCTCCTTGCTTTTCTCCACTTCGGGTTGCTCATCAGGCTCCCCATCATCGGGCACATCACCTTTAAAAGGCTTCAATAGACTCACATGAAATGCATTGTGAATCTTCCAAGTATCGGGCAGCTTGAGTCTAAAGGAGACATCATTTATCTTTTCTTTTATCTGGAAAGGGCCATAATACCTCATGCTAAGCTTTGGAAAAAGCCGCTCCTTTCCCTTTTTCTTTCTTAGGCGTGCCTTCTTAAAACGTAAGAGCATCCAATCGTCTTCCTTTTATTTCAAATCTCGTCGATGATGTCGATCTGCTGCCTTTTTATGTCGTTCTTGAGATTTCGCTAAAGTCTCTTTGGCTTTGGCAAAAGTAGTGTCCAAGTCCCTCGTGTACTAGTCGTCTTCAAAAATCTTATCTTTAGTGCTAAGGAAGGGTGGAACCTTCAGAGCACCTTTCATGATCTCAAATGGTGCCTTCCCCGTCGAAGAGTGGATCGTGTCATTGTAGGCAAATTCCACCAAGGGAATTTTTTTTTCCCATCGAGTCTTCTGATTGGAAATGTAAGACTTCAAAAAAGCTAGAACAATTGAATTTGCAATCTTAGATTGCCCATCTGTGTGCCGGCGGAATGATGATGAGAACTGCAACCGTGTGTCAATGTTCTTCCACCAAAACAAACTCGTGAATCGGGGATCTCTGTCGGAGACTATTGTCTCAGGCATGCCATGTAGTCCAAAAATCTGTGCAATGAACAATCTCGCTAAATGATCCAACTTGACTGTTTTCTTCACTGGAATGAAGTGAGCTTGCTTGCTAAATCTATCGATGACAATCCAAATGCCATCATGCCCACTGTGTGTCTTCGGGAGATAAAAAATGAAATCCATTGCAATACTTTTCCAGGGGCGGGTGGGAATGGGTAAATGTTGTTACAATCCCTGTGCCTTATGCTTGTCAAACTTGACCTTCTGGCATACTAAACAACTACGTACGTAGTCGTCCACATTCTTCTTGAGTCTCGGCCAAAAGAAGTAACGCTCCACACCTTTCAAGGTGGTGTCGATGCCGTGGTGACCCGTAAAGGGTGGACAATGGCACTCAGTCAAAACCTTTTCCCTCAACGGCTGCTGTGTGACGAGTGTTGTTGGTTTTGAAGAAAGACGGATCTTGGAGAGTGTGCATCGATTATAGAGCTCTCAACAAAATCACCATCAAGAACAGTGTGACAAAAATACGGAAGCGTAAACTGACGTTTAATTGCACTTCAAATACTCAAGAGAATTAGAGGGAGAGAGAAAACTTGACACTTCATTGGGGACCAGAAGATGGGCTGGTCCCCCCCCATAAAGAGAATATCTTTATTACTAAGGGAGAATCTTTACAAGCACAGGAACGGGGCATACGCCTGTCCTCTATTCTTTCTTCTGTTCTGTTCTGACTACTGATTGAGAAAGTGTTTCCACTTTCTTTCTGCTTAGGGGATTTCCCCTCTTCTGCAAGACTGGTTGAAGCTCTCTAAAAGAGAGTCTATCTTCCAAAACAGCTCATCGGAAGCTCTCACAGAGGAGAGTCCATCTTCCGTTATGTGTTGCCTTCATGCTCATTCATTCATGCATCGAACACAAAAGAGAAACAAGCAAAATGCACACGCACATGCTTGCTGTAATTTTCTGCACATAACCTGAAATTCTTACCTGTGCACACCCCTACGTTGAAACATAGGTCTTCTTCGCGATGGAATCGCACCAAACTTGATGAGGCTTAGGATAAGGAGAGAGAAGAGAATTTCTATGGCTGATCTGTTGAAAACAGCCCTAATCGAGGTGATTAGGGGCTGAAAACAGAGAATTACAGCCGCCGCACTCTGCTAAGAGAGCGTCTACGGCAGCTTCTCGCGATGAAACTTCACCAGAAGGTGTCTATGACTGTGAGATCCCTTGTTCTTGACAATGGGAGCACAAAGCTACCACATATGTCGCAAGGGGCTGCTCTCAAGCTTCAATGGAGGGCTCCACCGCGTAGAGCACGCTCACATTAGGGGGGGTAGGTGCACTACTAGCCCTGAAAATGGGGGAGGGGGGGCTCCTAAATAGCCATCAGGGAGAGGGGGCGCTAGGAAGAGAGAGGGTGAGAGTGAGTGAGAGTGAAAGCTTGCATTGGTAAGTGTGCCACTTGGCACACTTACTTTAAAAACTTAAAAACCATTCAACTTTTGACTTTAAAAACTTCTAGCTCATTAATTAAAAATGTGCAACTAACTAACAAATGCTATCAATGATTCTTTTATGAGAACACCAAAGGTTTGCCGGCGCAATGCCGCACTAGCACTGCACCACCTTTACCTGTTTACACTTGTCCGGCCGCCCGCCCGGGCACGGACCGTTAAATTTAATTTAACGAAACTTACCCTAAGGCTTTATTAGCTTTATTAGCCTTAGGGTCACTGTTCTAAGGGCCCCATCTCATTCATGTGCTTGTACTGACGCGCGTATTTTTTTGAGCCTAAAATCTGAGGCTACTGCTTACCCCTTTCTGAAGACCCGATTTCCCAATCACTAGGGCTTCAGGGTAATTTCTGCTAAGGTCCCTCTGAGGTGTTGTGGCCCGCAATTAGACTCACCTGAGGCCTTAGAACTGCTAGGTCTATTCTGGTGTGCACACAACTAATTAGATAATTCTTTTCTCGTAAATAAATTAATTATTTACAAAGTCTGACTTAGTTACAAACAGATTTCCGATTCCTAGGATTGATGATATACTCGACATGTTACAGGGATCCACGTGCTTTAGCATGATTGACCTCAAGAGTGGATATCATCAGATCCGAATCGCGCCGGGAGACGTCTACAAGACAGCCTTCCGGACTACTTTTTGGTTATTTGTGTTTTTGGTGATGCCTTTTGGCTTAACCAATGCTCGTGCGGCATTTAAGCGGATGATGGACATGATTTTTTGAGAGTATAGGCTCTTTGTTGGCACTTTCTTTGACGACATCATTGTTTTCTGCAATGAGGAGAACTCGGAGATCATCTGCTTCAAGTCTTTCAGGCATTACGAGATCACAAGTTAGTGATTAATGCAAAGAAAAGTGAATTTTTCCTATTAGAGATACACTTTTTGGGACACATTGTCTCAGCAGAGCAGGACTGCAAATGGATCCGGCCAAGATAGAGACTATACGTGATTGGCCCGATTTGAAGAATGTCCATGAAGTTAGAAGCTTCTTGGGACTGTGTTTGGTACTACAGGCGGTTCATACGAAAGTTTGCAGAGGTTGCTTCCCTTTGCATATCTTGACTCAGAAAGGAGTCCCTTTCTCATGGGGACCCACAGAGGTGACTGCCTTTCAGACATTGAAAGAGAAATTGACTACGGGACCAGTTTTGACTTTGCCGGACTTGCAAAAGTCATTTGAAGTATATTGTGGTGCTTGTGGTCGTAGTCTGGGTGCGGTCTTAATGCAAGAAGGCCATGTCATTGCTTACGAGAGCCGATTGTTCTCAATGCCGGAGATGACAACACAGATTTATGAGAATGAGCTTTTGGCGGTTATCCGTGCTCTTACTCAGTGGTGGCATTACCTACTCGGAGTGGATTTTACTGTCTTTACAGACCATCAGAGTTTGCGCTACTTCTTCTCACAGAAGCAGCTTTCGGAAAAGCAAATGCGGTGGGCGAACATCTTGTCACAGTTCCACTTCCAGATGGTCTATGTGCATGGACATAAGAATTTGGTGGCAGATGCTATGTCTCGGAAGCCGTTGGTTCTGGCTATTTCTGCGATACATCATAGGAGCTTCGAGGATATGGTCGACCAGTATGCCATAGATACAAATTTTTTGCAGATATTTTCACACGGATACGGGATGGGGAGACAGTAGCAGGATACTCCATTCGGGAAGGCTACTTGATGAGAAAAACCATGTTGTGCGTTACACAGCCGTTGAGAAAAAAGGTTATGACTGAATGCAGTCCACCTTTTACGGGTCACCGCGGCATTGCTACCACCATGAAAGGGGTAGAGAGATACTTCTTTTGGCCGGGACTCAAAAAGGATGTGGAAGAGTTTGTGCGCAGTTGCTTAGTATGCCAGAAGGTCAAGTTTGACAGGCATAATGTCACAAACGGGAGCGCATAACAATATAAAATATACTCGGATAAATAAAATTCATCACTTAATATTGAAGCCAGAGGATATAGAGAGAAATAGATAGAGAGAGAGATAGAGAGTGAGAAGATCGACATAGTAGTGGGGACCAGAAGATGGGCTGGTCCCCCCCTTAAAGAGAATCCTTTATTAGGGAGAATCTTTTTACAAGCACAAGAACCGGAGAAAACCCCTCCGTTCTAATTCTCTGACTCGATGGTCGTTCCTTCCCGTAAGGGAAATCCGAGAGACGAGCTCTCAATCCTTTTTCCGTCTGTACTCGGAGTCGAGACTCCGCAGACAATTTCCGAATTCCGTTCTCGGAATTCCTAAACGTAGGCCGAAGCCTTCTCGCTTCTCCTTCGCGATGAAGTACCTGCAAACACACACGCAAACACGCGACAACAATTCGTATGGCGAATCCACAATAGATACCTGTCGCTCTTGCGCGGGAAAAGTGAGTTCCGTGCTTTGTCGTCTCGCAATCTCTCGCGTCTTCTGGCGGTGGCAGAGTCTTCTCTTGCTGGCGTTGGTAACCTCCTTTCAGTGAGGGCATGTGGTGCTTTTATAGCTCCTTCACCATGGCACGAATAACTGCTCGCGTAGAGATCGCGGCCGTTTATAAAAAAAAATAATTAAAAAAATTTCTTTTTTTTTAAATTTATTTTTTTATGTTCTATCCGAAATAGGGAGAGAGAATTCGCTGGCTGGTTTTGTTGCTTTATTTTCTAAGTGGCTGCCCACTTATTAAGTGGGTAGTCGTCATATTTTAAAATTGGTCTGAACCTGCCCAAAAACTCAATAAAACCTTATAAGTTTAAAACAATGCTTTTCACAACACTTCCCAGGCGTCCCTGGATGCAACCACATGTACAAATGCAATGCAGACATAGATTCCTCACGGGAAGCGTTTGCTCTTTCCGGAAAACTCGTTAAAATTTTCCGCTTTTTAAGAAAAGCTTCTCAGAACCCATCTTTATTCTTGTGCTTGCGTCTTTACGCGTATTCCTCTTTTCCAGTTCGGATTTCCTCTCGACTATGGATATCCCCTTTTCGATGCACTCGTCACCCACCTTGTGACGCATCAGGAATATCCATCACCTAGTCCTTTCCTATCGAACTTACGGTACAATCCCCTTCACGATGCTCTATGTCACCCATCCTATGACGGATCAGAGATGTCCGTTCCCGGATGGTCGGATACTTCTTTCCAATGCTCCCTGTCACCCATTCGATGTGACGCATCAAAAGTACCCGTTCCTGGTGGCCTTACAGATATTCCCGTTCACAGTGCTCCCGTCATTACTTTGAATGGCGCACTAGGAATACTCTGTACTCGGATGTCTCCAGTGAGAAAAACCCTCTCACTTAAAATTCATGTGTGGATCTTCATGTGTTATCCATGTACCCAAAGGTGTACATTATTCTTAAGCTGAAAGTTTTGGTGAACCTGGGAAATTACCTTCCCTTCGTAAGATCCTTAGAGCGAAGATGCTCAACTTGACGATCCCTTGGCTCGATCTTAGAGCAAAACCCGCTCATCAAATAAACTAGGATTTCAATCCTTGGATTCCTCGAGCACAGGCTGTAGTTGTCACTTGTTCCTTCCCTCGCAAAGAGAGTGTTCATTCACTTGTGCGAAAAGCACTACCATGTCTTCCTTGACCGGGTAGGGGGTGTTGGTTCATAAGCTTAGTGAAAGCTTTTCTTGGTTGAAAGCTCGGAATGGTTCCTTCTTTTTGCCGTCCTACCCGCAATAGCTGGTAATTTGTTTGTGAACTACCGGATACGAGATCAATAGTTGACCTTCCGGATGGTTGAGCAAACCAATTCATCTCAGAAAACAATGTTTCAAATTGATCCTACTCTCATAAATACACGAGATGATTGTACTGGTTAGACACATGCATATCTCGTGCATAAAAGCAATACGCATTTTATGAGTTCCTCAAAGATTTAACTTTGATCAAAGACCTGCCCTCTCACTTAAAGTTTGAGGGTCAAAAACTCAGGAGTTAGATTGATTTCCCTTACTCCAAACTTTCTCCGGATAGCAATGTATCCTTCGAGGAGAGGTAACAAAAATTCGTTGTTTCTGTGTTCAATGGTTCTTGTCCCACTGTGGGGATTGTATTCTATGTACACTAAGGTGTACACTTTCAGCTTTTATTGTTGACTCCACCATTGGCTGCAAAGTATCTTGCAGATGGGTTTACAAAATTCGGACAAAAGTCCTTCGTTGAATTTCTTCATCTTTCCTTCCTCAGAGAGGGTCAAGAGTGGAGCTACCTTGGCAAGAGTGAGCCACTACTTGCTTGGACTCGCTCGTATTTCTATTGGGCAAACCGATCCCAATCTTCTTGGATGCCTTCCTGAAAGCGTAGAGGAAAAAAATTTGTTAGAAAATTCAACCTTGAATTGAATCCAAGTCTTGTTGTAAGTTCCTTGCAGAGCTTTCGTATACCACCAAGTACTTGCAATCCCCTTGAGGTGTTTGGTCACATGCCTCATCTTCGACGCTTTTTCAGAAATTGCCATTTGCAAAGGCAACTTCAAACTTGTCGAATCAAAGCGGTAGCTTTCGGGGCATCTTCCCTTCCGTCAAAAGTATCAAACTTGACTGGAAGTGTTCCTAGGTCTAGAGACCTTCTTCATATCCTTCCCGGAATGACGGGATTTCATGGCTATAGTTCTGGATTGACGTTCATGGATATTTTCTAGATTCTGAAGGATCTCGAGCATTCCGCTCCTTGGATTCTCTAGATTCTTGAGCATCATGCTCTTGTCGCCTTCTCAGAGAATCCCAAGTCTTGTGTCGACTTCTTGCAGTGAGAAAAAAAAATAAAATCCAACTCTGCGAGCTTTTCCTTGCAGGACTTAGGGTTCCGCCTGCTTACTTCTCTCTTGGCTTGTCATGGCTTCTTCCCGTATCTTCCCAGAGTCGTCGTCCTTTACAGAGAGAGAGAGAGGAGACCATGCTCTGATACCACTGTCACAAACGGGAGCGCATAACAATATAAAATATACTCGGATAAATAAAATTCATCACTTAATATTAAAGCCAGAGGATATAGAGAGAAATAGATAGAGAGAGAGATAGAGAGTGAGAAGATCGACACAGTATTGGGGACCAAAAGATGGGCTGGTCCCCCCCTTAAAGAGAATCCTTTATTAGGGAGAATCTTTTTACAAGCACAAGAACCGGAGAAAACCCTTCCGTTCTAATTCTCTGACTCGATGGTCGTTGCTTCCCGTAAGGGAAATCCGAGAGACGATCTCTCAATCCTTTTTCCGTCTGTACTCGGAGTCGAGACTCCGTAGACAATTTCCGAATTCCGTTCTCGGAATTCCCAAGCGTAGGCCAAAGCCTTGTCGCTTCTCCTTCGCGATGAAGTACCTGCAAACACACACGCAAACACGCGACAACAATTCGTATGGCGAATCCACAATAGATACCTGTCGCTCTTGTGTGGGAAAAGCGAGTTCCGTGCTTCGTCGTCTCGCAATCTCTCGCGTCTTCGGGCGGCAGAGTCTTCTCTTGTTGGCGTTGGTAACCTCCTTTCAGTGAGGGCATGTGGTGCTTTTATAGCTCCTTCACCACACCACGAATAATTGCTCGCGTAGAGATCATGGCCGTTTTTTTTAATTTTATTTTATAATGTTCTATCCGAAATAGGGAGAGAGAATTCGCTGGTTGGTTTTGTTGCTTTATTTTCTAAGTGGCTGCCCACTTATTAAGTGGGCGGTCGGCATATTTTAAAATTGGTCTGAACCTGCCCAAAAACTCAATAAAACCTTATAAGTTTAAAACAATGCTTTTCACAACACTTCCGAGGCGTCCCTGGATGTTAGGTGCAGCGGAATGAATGTTGTATTTTCTCAAGATTAGTGATCTTTATTGCTCAAGGTTCCTTTTAGTTCTTAGGGAAAGAGAGAGCTTTCCGTCTTGTAGAGTGCTGTGGTCACGAACAAAGTGAGTGGATGTTGTGCGTGCAAATGAATGAGACTGAGAGAAGGAGAGAGAAGAGATACGACACCCAAGAGGTTGTAAAACCCTCCTCCGAAGGCCCCACTCTCATCGGCGAGAGTGGTCTATTCTTTGATTGCACAAAGGTGTACAATGCATATGCAATGGACTATGCAACTTGGTCTATGCCGATGACGATGACGGTGACGGTGATGACGACGGCGACTTCGTGGCTGAAATCTGAGATCTTCTAGATGCTAAATTTCTTGGACTGTTTCGGGGCTGATTCGGTCTACTTCTATCTGCTGTCCAAAGGGGGAAAACGGCTGAGGTTTTGGGGGTGCTTATCATGGCTGAAAAACCCTGTTTTGGCGAGGGCTTATGGATGAATAAAAACGCTGATGTTGCTGAGGAAAAACACTGGTGCATCTGCTCCCTTTGGCTGCGTTTTAGGTTGAATTGCACCTGCTGAAAAACGCTGGTCTAGAAGGCTGAAATCGCTGATGACTGGCTGTCAAAAACGCTGGGATGGGCAGCAAGGTCTAGTGTTAGTGCTTGATGAGAAAACGCTGAAGAGACTTGCTATGATGGGGCTGATCTGCACGTGGTAACAACGCCAGGCAAGGTTGGTTGTTGGCGGTGTTGGATCTAGGGACTGTGGGAGGAAACGCCGGGCATGGGAGGTGGATGGCGAGGGGTCTTGATGCTGAGGGGGGTACTGTTGAGAAGTTGCCTGTTGAGCGGGAAGCTCCTGCTGCCTCTTCTGCCAGAAAGTGCTAACTTGGGTTTGCTTATATAGAAACTTGGCAAAATTGCCCTTCCTACTTTTGTTGGAAAGTCACTTAAAAATAATAAGTGAAAATACCAATAAATAGGAAAATAGGCTAAATGCACTGGAAAATTCCCCTAACTGATGCTAATGGATTCTGATGGGAATTCCGATGATCATGCTGTGTGCAACCGGAGGATATGCATCTATGCTAAGTGAGTGGGCATGCACGGTCTACGAATAGACTCACAAAAGTGCCAGATCACTGCTAATCTAACTTGATTGGACTAACTGAACCTTGGTGTGGTGTAGCTTGTCCACGGACACATAGGGTTGGGATGTGTCACATGACATCTCCTCCTTTTCAAAGTGAGGTACTGGTACCGAACTGTATGGCGTCGAGGGAGATCGGCAACAGCATTCGGAATCCTGGAAGGGACTCTTCGCCGGCCCACTCTGATGTGTGGGTCGTGCGGTACTTGAACTTCATAGAGGTCTGCAACGCTTTGCTTCTTTGGGCCGTGCCGAAAGCGACACAAAGTTTTCTGAATCTCCTTTCTTGCTTCAACTTCGTCTAGAGTCCTGCTTCTTTCGTCTTCAAGAATCTCCATGGCTGAAAAATTCCTGAAACAATCTCCAACACAAAACCATGAACATACCTATTCCATGTAAAGTGAAGGAAAAAAATCTTGTCTTCTCTAAAGACTGTGTATGCAATGTAGATGAACAAATAGACGGAGTGACAAACCGTTCATCAAACACATGTAAACAATGCGATCGAATCTTTTCTGTTTGATCGAAATCAATCAACTGTGGCAAATCACAATGGAAATGCCCATGCTTGGTGCTCATACAATCATGTGCTCTTTCGGAAACTGTGTCATGCCAAGGAAGAAACATGGAATGTGACTTCCTGACATACAAACTTTTCAACTTTTCATGAACAATCCGCATACATTCGTGCTCATCCATGAGAGAAACGTGCTCAACCTACAATATGTCATGCCTAGAAAAAGGGATCACATAACGATGCCGACTAAAATACAGGAAACCTGCACGAATGAAACACTCGAACAATGCGTGCGTATCAATCATGCGAACACATAATACTTCCTGTGATGGTTCTTGTGACCTAGGCACAAGAGCCAAGATCTGTGCTTCCTGAAGGGGTTCTTCTTGAGTTGTTCTTTCTGAGGGGGTTCTGTTGACCTAGGCTCGAGAGCCAAGATCGATCCTTCGTGATCTATCGAATCTTCTTGTGGGGGATCTATGGACCTCGACTCGAAAGCCAAGATCGATTCTTCGTGATTGATCGAATCTACAACGAGGTTAGCTTCGCTAGAAAAAGCATCCACTAACACATCATCCTTGTGAATAATCACATCATCTTCATGCAACTCATCATGCTTGTGAGAAATCACATCTTGATCATGCAAATCATCATGCTTGTCATTGTCATCCAAATCATCATGCTTATCATTGTGCTTCAAATCATCATGCTCATCTTTGTCATCCAAATCATCATGCTTGTCATTCAAATCATCATGCAAATCATTGTCATTCAATTCATCATGCTTCTCATAATCATTCAATTCATCATGCTTCTCATCATCATGCAAATCATTATCAGTCAAATCATCATCATGCTTCACACAATCATGCAAATCCTGTGTGTCATGCTTGGGAGAAGAAGAGATTGAGACAGTCTCCTTTCCCCAAATCTCTTGCATCTGTGCCTGAACTTGAGAATAGAGTCGCCAAAACTCTGTGTTTTGTCGGTCGCTCTGTTCTTGTATTGCTTTTCTTTCTTCTTTGTCTTTTGCATGTCTGGACTCTGTGACCATTTCGTGCTTTGGCTTCCAAGCGTGCTTGCTCGCTCTTACGCGCTATGGCTGCCATTCTTTCTTGGTACTGATGCTCTATGGCTGCCATCTTTTCTTCATGGTCACGCTCTATTTCTGCTTTTCGTTTGGCATCTCTTGCTTTGTCTTCTAACTTCTTGTCAATCATCCTCTTGTCAAAAGCCTCCATAGGAGTTAGTGCAATCGGTGTCGTAGGTGGGGAAGGGTCAGAAAAACCTCCTGGTGGGGAAAATTCTTCTGTGCCTCTCTCATGCTCATCACTTCCAAGCGAAGTATCCATTCCGCTTCGAGTGATGATCATTCTGAAGTCGTAGGTTCTTGTGGGTTCTTGGGGTCTGGGTTCTTAAGTTCTCGAGGAACTTGGGTTCTTGGGGGGTCTTGGGTTCTTAAGTTCACGAGGAACTTGGGTTCTTGAGGTCTTTGATTCGTGAGAATCTAGGGTTCTTGAGGTTCTTGAGTTCTTGGGGTTTTCTTTCGCTTGCAAATCGCGTTGGAGAAGCGTTGGAGAAGGATCTTCTCTTCACCCGAGTTCTACCCTTTTCTGCGGGCGCACCCCTTGGCGACCTTGCGCTCACACCAAGGTTGCTTTTTCCCACCTCACGTTGATTGGCCGGCCGCTAAGTGCACGGTCCGCTCTCAATGAGTGAAAAGAGACACAAGGGGAGGCTGGACAAGCCCTTCTTTCTTGGGATTCCTGTCACTCTTCAACAAAACACGATTAGGAATCGACATGCCCAAGTAAACTTGAGTTCGTTTGACCGCAACAAGCAAAAAAATTATTGTGGTTCTTCTGGTTCTTTCCTTGATAGTAATGTAGAACACTTCCAAAGCTCTGATACCAATGTTAGGTGCAGCGGAATGAATGTTGTATTTTGTCAAGATTAGTGATCTTTATTGCTCAAGGTTCCTTTTAGTTCTTAGGGAAAGAGAGAGCGCTTTCTGTCTTGTAGAGTGCTGTGGTCACGAACAAAGTGAGTGGATGTTGTGCGTGCAAATGAATGAGACTGAGAGAAGGAGAGAGAAGAGATACGACACACGAGAGGTTGTAAAACCCTCCTCCGAAGGCCCCACTCTTGTTAGTGAGAGTCGTCTATTCTTTGATTGCACACAGGTGTACAATGCGTATGCAATGGACTATGCAACTTGGTCTATGCCGATGACGATGACGGTGATGACGACGGCGACTTCGTGGCTGAAATCTGAGATCTTCTAGATGTTGAATTTCTTGGACTGTTTCGGGGCTGATTCGGTCTACTTCTATCTGCTGTCCAAAGGGGGAAAACGGCTGAGGTTTTGGGGGTGCTTATCATGGCTGAAAAACCCTGTTTTGGCGAGGGCTTATGGATGAATAAAAACGCTGATGTTGCTGAGGAAAAACGCTGGTGCATCTGCTCCCTTCGGCTGCGTTTTAGGTTGAATTGCACCTGCCGCTGGTCTAGAAGGCTGAAATCGCTGATGACTGGCTGTCAAAAACGCTGGGATGGGCAGCAAGGTCTAGCGTTAGTACTCGATGAGAAAACGTTGAAGAGACTTGCTATGATGGGGCTGATCTGCATGTGGTAACAATGCCAGGCAAGGTTGGTTGTTGGCGGTGCTGGATCTAGGGATTGTGGGAGGAAACGCCAGGCATGGGAGGTGGATGGCGAGGGGTCTTGATGCTGAGGGGGGTACTGCTGAGAAGTGGCCTGTTGAGCGGGAAGCTCCTGTTGCCTCTTTTGCCAGAAAGTGCTAACTTGGGTTTGCTTATATAGAAACTTAGCAAAATAGCCCTACCTACTTTTGTTGGAAAGTCACTTAAAAATAATAAGTGAAAATACCAATAAATAGGAAAATAGGCTAAATGCATTGGAAAATTCCCCTAACTAATGCTAATGGATTCTGATGGGAATTCCGATGATCATGCTCTGTGCAACCGGAGGATATGCATCTATGCTAAGTGAGTGGGCATGCACGGTCTACGAATAGACTCACAAAAGTGCCAGATCATTGCTAATCTAACTTGATCGGACTGACTGAACCCTGCTGTGGTGTAGCTTGTCCACGGACACATAGGGTTGGGATGTGTCACGTGACGCTGGATGCAACCACATGTACAAATGCAATGCAGACATAGATTCCTCACGAGAAAGCGTTTGCTCTTCCCGGAAAACTCGTTAAAATTTTCCGCTTTTTAAGAAAAGCTTCTTAGAACCCATCTTTATTCTTGTGCTTGCGTCTTTACGCGTATTCCTCTTTTCCAATTCGGATTTCCTCTCGACTATGGATATCCCCTTTTTTCGATGCACCCGTCACCCACCTTGTGATGCATCAGGAATATCCATCACCTAGTCCTTTCCTACCGAACTTACGGTACAATCCCCTTCACGATGCTCTATGTCACCCATCCTATGACGGATCAGAGATGTCCGTTCCCGGATGGTCGGATCCTTCTTTCCGATGCTCCCTGTCACCCATTCGATGTGACGCATCAAAAGTACCCGTTCCTGGTGGCCTTACAGATATTCCCGTTCACAGTGCTCCCGTCATTACTTTGAATGGCGCACTAGGAATACTCTGTACTCGGATGTCTCCAGTGAGAAAAACCCTCTCACTTAAAATTCCAATAATTCATTTAGAATTATTTTCTTGGTGTTCCAAGCGAGAAAACCCTCTTAGTTATAAATCCAATAATTCATTCAGAATTATTTTTCTGTCAAATAAAGCCAATTATAAAGCATAGGGATTGTTACAGCCTTTACCCATACCCACCCGCCCTTGGGAAAGTATTGCAATGGATTTCATTTTTGATCTCCCGAGAACACAGAATGGTCACGATGATTTTTCGATTACATGGCATGCTTGAGACGCTTGTCTGCGACAGAGACCCCATATTTACGACTTTGTTTTGAAAGGCAATTTGGGAGAACATTGGCACGTGGTTGCAGTTCTCGTCATTGTTCCACCCGCAGGCTGACGGGCAATCTGAGATTGCCAATTTAGTGGTTTTAGATTTATTGAAGTCTTGTATCTCGGATCAGAAGACTCAATGGGAAAAGTACTTACCTTTGGTGGAATTTGCCTACAATAACACGATACACTCTTCGACGGGGAGGTTCCACCCTTCCTGAGCGCGAAAGATAAGATTTTTGAAGCGGATGAATCATAGCAGCTAAAATACGTGTATTTTATTTAAAATACACGACGTCCCGTATTGAAACGTACAATACGTCTCATAAGGTTTTCTATTCTAACATTTTTTTACTCAAAACGTATGTCTTTTTCTAGTTGATCAATTGTGTTTTAGAGCTTCATGGTGCTTGTTTACGTATGCTATGGTTAAATGTTGAAGAGTCATTGAGGAGGTCCATGAACCACTTCATTTGTTCTTATTAAGGTATCATATCTAAAAAAGTTGACGTATTTTATTTTTGATTCTCAAAAATACGTCTAGTACACGTATTGTACACCGTGTATTAAACATCCTGTCCCGTACCATAGCTGCTATGGGATGAATATACGCGAGACTTTGCTGAAGTCTCAAGAACGACAGAAAAAGGCAGCGGATCGCCATTGTCGCGACTTGAAATTGAAGGAGGATGATTAGGTGCTCTTACGTTTTGAGAAAGCACGCCTCAAAAAGAAAAAGGGAAAGGAGAGGCTTTTTCCAAAGCTTAGTATGCGATACTACGGACCTTTCCAGATCACTGAAAAGATAAATTATGTCTCCTTCCGATGAAACTGCCAGATACTTTAAGGATTCACAATGCATTTCATGTGAGTCTCTTGAAACCTTTTAAGGGTGATGTGCCTGATGATGGGGAGCTTGATGAGCAACCCGAAGTGGAAGAAAACGAGGAGATCCTTGTTCCTGACCAGATTTTGGCACATAAGGATACGAAGAATAAAGGTAAAGTCCGAAGGCGGTTCTTGGTTAAGTTCAAGAACTATTCTACATTGGATGCGAAGTGGATGGAGCAGATACTCCTCAGATTATGAAACTTTACCTGGATGCTTTTGGTTTAGCATAGTCTACTCCAAATGGAACCCAGAATTTAGCTTGGCTGAAGATCTGGTGCAGTGGGATGCACAAGAGGGGAGTCACTCCGCTCCTTTGTCAACAGATGCCTTGATTTTGATACTAAAGTCACTGATGTCTCTTTGAGCTTTAAGGGATACTGAGAGTTGACAGTATTCTGTTGGATGACTTTATGAAATGGAATTCCTGATTATGATACTGATTTGTTCTTGACTTCTTTTAAGTGCAGGAACTGATAGACGAAATGACTGCAGCATTTTGGTCTAATTGATCTCGAGTAGACAGATTGCAATAGGGGTTAGTCAATTGGACATCGATGAGGGCTCGATTGGATCTAGATGCGATTGCTAGCTACGTTGCCGATAAATCATGGTCTAAGATCCGAATGAATATTGAATGTCATGTGATGTCTAGTGATATCTTGTGATGTGATTGTCGATTTGGTACATGTGCTAGATGTGTGTTCCTAGTACGTAGGTACTAACAGTCAGTGTTTGCTAAGACGGTTTATGGCTTCTGTCGGTTTTGCAGGCGTAATCGAGGGCGATTACAATGCTTTCAAGAGGGGGGTATGTCACAAAGTGATGACGTGGCTATCGAGAGCAGAAACTGCCAGAAACCCTAATTCCTGCCAGAAACCCTAATTTCTGCCAGAAACCCTAATTTGCAGAAACCCTAATTTCTGGAAACCCTAACCCTAACTGCTGGCTAAACCCTAATGTGGCTGGAAACCCTAAAACAGGCGGTTGAAATGCCACGTGGCAAGCGGTACGGATTTCCGGAATTTGCGGGCTGAAAAGCAGCCCTCTGGGCGACGCAAGTTTTGATGCTTTTTCCACGCCAAGTGTGTGAGAGGGAGCATGAGAGACAATTTTTGCTTTATTTTTAATGTAAAGCCTCAAGAGGGCTTGTGAGAGGATTGTGCTTTTGAAGTGGAAGCTTTTGGGGCTCTGCTTTTGGGCATTCCTTGTAATCTTTAAGTAAATGGTTTAGGACTCACTCTGCAGAGCATCTGGACGCAGAGTCTGAGAGTGAAACCCTAACCGCTCTCTTGTACTTTGACATTGATTAATACATAAAGAAATACCGAAAGGGGCGCCAGTCTTTGGGGCCAATATCTCTAGGCACGGAACTTCGCCGGGCTAGTGCAAATTTATTGTGATCTGTGAATTGTTTTGAAGTGGTTATTTGGTGCTGTTGTGATTGATTCTTGACTTGGAGTTACCAAGTCTGTTACACATCTCGAATGGAATATCTTGCTACTGTCTCCTCATCCCATATCCGTGTGAAATCATATGTAAAATCCGTATCTGTGGCATATGATCGACCATATCCTCGAAGCTCCTATGGTAAATCGCAAAAATAGCCAGAACCAACAGCTTCCTAGACAAAGCATCTGCCACCAAATTCTTCTGTCCCTGCACATGGACAATCTGGAAGTGAAACTGTGACAAGATGTTCGCCCACCGCATCTGCTTTTCCGATAGCTGCTTCTGTGACAAGAAGTAGCGTAAACTCTGATGGTCTGTAATGACAGTAAAATCTGCTCCGAGTAGGTAGTGCCGCCACTGAGTAAGAGCATGGATAACCGCCAAAAGCCTTTCTCATAAATCTGTGTTGTCAATTCCGGCCTTGAGAACAATCGGCTCTTGTAAGCAATGACATGGCCTTCTTGCATTAAGACCGCACCTAGACTACGACCATAAGCATCACAATATACTTCAAATGACTTCTGCAAGTCCGGCAAAGTCAAAACTGGTCCCGCAGTCAATTTCTCTTTCAAAGTCTGAAAGGCAGTCACCTCTGTGGGTCCCCACGAGAAAGGGACTCCTTTCTGTGTCAAGATATGCGAAGGGGAAGCAACCTCTGTAAACTTTCTAACAAACCGCCTGTAATACGAACACAATCCCAAGAAGCTTCTGACTTCATGGACATTCTTCAAATGGGGCCAATCACGGATAGTCTCTATCTTGGCCGGATCCAGTTGCACTCCTGCTGCTGACACAATGTGTCCCAAAAACTGTATCTGTGGTAGGAAAAATTCACTTTTCTTCGCATTGATCACTAACTTGTGATCTTGTAATACCTGAAAGACTTGAAGCAGATGATCTCTATGTTCTGCCTCATCCTTGGAGAAAACAATGATATCGTCAAAGAAAGTGGCAACAAATAGCTTGTACTCTCAAAAAATCCTGCACATCATCCGTTTAAATGTCGCAGGAGCATTGGTTAAGCCAAAAGGCATTACCAAAAACTCAAATAACCCAAAAGTCGTCCGAAAGGTTGTCTTGTAGACGTCTCTCGACGCGATTCAGATCTTATGATATCCACTCTTCAAATCAATCTTGCTAAAGCACGAGGATCTCTGTAATCTGTCGAGTATATCATCGATCCTAGGAATTGGAAATCTGTTCTTGATGGTGATTTTGTTGAGAGCTCTATAATCGATGCACATTCTCCAAGATTTGTCTTTCTTCAAAACCAACAACACTGGAGAGCAATACAGTGAAGTACTAGGCTAGGTTCATAATCTCTTCGTTTCGGGCTTGGCTCACATGGTAAGGTGGCCGGTTCGGTGGCGTGCTTTCAGGTATCAGATCAATGGTATGATCTTCAGGACGATTTGGTGGTAACTCGCCTAACAGGCCCTCTGAGAAGCAATCGACATGAGAGTGGAGAAAATCTTGGCGTTCTTTCAAGTTCAGACATATTTGTACTATCCTTATCACTCAACTCTTTCATAAAGATCGAGTAAACATACAGATTGGATTTCTTTAACTTTGAAATGGCCGAAGCTGATACAATAAGGACAGACTCGCCCTTAAGTTTAATGTCAAGTACAATGGTTCTGCCCTTCTCTGTGGTCAATGCCGCTTTCCTCGCCCGATAGTCGACCACGGCGTTGTTCTTGTGATACCAGGGAATTCCCAAGAGAACATCACAACCTTCCAAAGGCATTATGTAAAAGTCCTCATGCCCCAAATACCCCTGACAATGAAACCTAAGTTTGCCAATGACAGGTGTAACGGCTACGTCCTTGTCGGGTGCCACTAGAAATGCCTCTGCAAGTGGTCCCATTCGATTGGGAGTGATCTCGAGCCATGCCACCAATTTCGGTAAAATGAAGGTGGCCTTGGCTCCTCCATCAAAGAAGATCAAGGCTTCTTGGTCTTTCACTTTGCCCCAAGCTCGGCAAAGTTCTGTACTCTCGTCCATCGTGCTGGGATCAATACCCATGCAATCTGGAACCGGTCCTGTTTTCATCTTGCCTTTTCTTCCATGTTCCTCAGCTGCTCTTGAACTCTCAGGCCTCTCATCGTCCTTGTCATTCTGTTCTTTCTGTGCCTTTTTAGGGCACTTCGCGGAGATATGTCCAGTTTCCCCGCATACAAAGCACTTCCCTTCCTTGATGTAGCGAGCTCTCTCCTGAGGAGTGAGCTTGGGTCGTGCATCTTTCTTTTCTGGGTTGCTCTTTCTCTTTCTACTTTCATTTGTCGAAGTCTGTTCGGCTCTTTGTGTCATGATCTAATCGGTGGGGTAGGTCAAACTGCCCGAGTGAATGGAAAAACCTCGTTTCGCATGACTCATCAACTCCTGAATGGAAGCTGACTTTTGTTCCAAGCAGTGATCTCGGATCTCTGTAGGAAGCCCCAAGGTAAACCGCTCAATCTGTTCCTTGAACGAGATCTTCTTAAATGAAGAGGCAGGTAGAAAAGAGCTCCAGAATCTCTCGCAATAAATGTCCACTGTATCCTTCTTGGTCATCCGAAGATGGTTCCGAGCAGTTCATATGTCGCGTTCATACTCTCAAGTCAGCAAAGAAGAAATAAAAAGCCTCTTGAATTTCAGCCATTTAACTGGCGCAGTCTTGTTTAATAGGAGCGTGGACCACCAAGTTCGAGCATTCCCCTTAAAGT
This sequence comes from Adiantum capillus-veneris, assembly GCF_014529385.1. NCBI lineage: Eukaryota > Viridiplantae > Streptophyta > Polypodiopsida > Polypodiales > Pteridaceae > Adiantum > Adiantum capillus-veneris. The sequence continues at coordinate 75,416,883 of NC_140956.1, read as the reverse complement.
AAGAGGCAGCTCTCCGAGCCCTCCCGCGAAAGCGATGTCAAACTGCTCTACAAAAGACAAAGCCTTCGAAGCATCTCTATAACGAGAAAACGTGTCAAATTTAATTTTTTTTTTTTCGAGAAAAAGATCCTTCTATTAGTTAATGAAAACTGCCCATAGGGCTACAACCACCTCTGCAAGAGAGGGCTACAACAAGCATGATGGGGAGACTCTCCCAATGAAAAAACAGCATATATACAATGAGGCTAAATCAAGAGATGGGAGGAGGGAAGAGCCACACAGGTGGACAGTAGTGCCATCTGAGCACCCCCTGGACTATGGTGTAGAAAGGCCCAGGGCGCCAGAGTCGAAAGAAAGCCTCACGGCGCTCCCGCATGCGGTCGGAGCTGCCCTGTAGTCCCTCAAGCTGTCCTCTGAGAGTATGGATCAGCTCTAGCCAAAAGTCACGAACAGTCTCTGCTGGTGGCACAGGGCGAGCCTCAAAGATGCGGAAAGAGCGGGCCCGCCAGATGAACCAAAGTGTCAGGCCACTGATGAGCTCCCAACACTCCTCTCTCTCACTGCACCACTCCTGTGGAGTAAGCTCTGTAGTAGCAGGCTGGAGTGTAGGTCGCCCCCCCTGCATCACTATCATCCTGCTGGTGGAAGATAGCTCAAACTGAAGTGCCGGGCCCGTGAGGGTGGACCAAGCCGTTGCCCCCCAAGTGTACTGTCGAGCCGTGGAGAGAGCAGGCATCAGCCGAAGAACTCGTAGCCACACCTGTTGGGCCGAGGGACAGTCCCAAAGACAGTGACACTGACCCTCCACCAAATGGTCACAAGCTGCACATGCGGCCGAAAGGCCACTATGCACAAGCCATCTCCCTACTGTTGTAGCTCTGTGTGCAACCAGCCACTGGAACAAAGTGATGCGCCTCGGCTGTCCGGAGTCCCCCAGCCTCTGCCAAAAGGCTGCCAAGAACTCAATTGTGAGAACCTCCTCCTGCCAATGACGTGCTGCAGCGGGGTGGGCCTCTCTCTGTGCTGCAAGTATATGACGTCCAAGCCGAAGAGTGTACTGAAAGAAGGGGACTCGTGGGTGGTCTGCAGAAGAGAAGGGGTCCCTCCATAGCCACTCAACAGGATCCCACTGTACTCGTGCCAGTGGACAGCACTCCCAAGCCCATAGCCTCCAGTGTCCATTCTCAAGAGCTGCTGGGTCAGGGTCTATGATGCAAGTCCTCCCACAGATGCCCACAACTCGGATCCTGTGAAAACAGCACTCTGCTACCTGTGGGGCCTCTACTGCAACTTGCTGTAATCGTCCCCCACCCTGAAGCTCGAAGAACAGGGCTGGGACTGTCTCTGAGCAGGCCCTAACTGAAATGAGAACCTCCAGTCGTGTGAAGGCTCCCATCCACCGGGGTGCTACTGGCTCGAGAGGCGTGAGCCACTCAACTGGAATTGACTCTGAGATGTCCTGACACATGCTTTGCACCCCTCTCCTGCCCTGCAGCTGGCAACCCTGTACCTCCTCTGATAAACGTGTGAACTCTAGCCAGTCACCTCGAGAGCGCGCTGGACCTGCTGCCATGGGACCCCAAGAAACATGCGGTCGACTACCAACCAAGTGGCCTCTCTGAGTGCTAACCATGGGGTTCCAGACGAGGGGCTGCTGTAGGCGCTCCTCCGTGCACATCGGCTGTCGCTGCTCCAGGCCACGCCGTAAGAGCTCCCAAGAACGAAGCAAACTCACAGCGAAGCGGTCCTCCAGTCTCCTGCTCAAACCAACTCAGCGCATCTCTGTAAAGATCCATCTGGTCGAAGGTTGCCAAGGGCCTCCTGACTGAGGCACCCTGACACGAAGCCTCTGCAACAAGAACTCCTTCCAGGGCTCCTCACCTGGAAGAAGTCCTCTGACTATGAATTTCCCTAGAAGGGCTCTGCTCTGCTGTGCTGGATCAATGATCCCAAGCCCTCCTTGAGAACAAGGAAGCGTGATGACCGACCAAGCCACCTTGGCTCGGGCCATCTGAGTGTCACGTCCTGACCAAAGGAAGTTCCTGATCAGCCTCTCTACCTGGCTGATACAAGAACTCGAGAAGATCCTGCAGGAAGTGATGTACCACATAGTTGCGAACAGCACCTGGTTGGCAACTACTACTCTACCAGCTAGCGACAGACGTGCTGAGCTCCAATGTAACAGCTTTCTCCTGATGGACAGGAGAAGAGGAGCAATCTGCTGCTCGGGAGACAAGTCCAAACCAACCTGACAACCCAAGTATCGAACTGCAGTCCCTGGGGGAATCCACCTGAAACCCTCTCTTGGCATCCAATCTGGCACAGGAGCACTACCAACCGAGAAAGCCACTGTCTTTCTCCAGTTGATCAGTGCGCCCGATGCACAACAGAAGGTCTACAGAGCCTGCTCACATCTGTGAAGATTGGCCTCCTGGCCATCTAAGTACAAGGCTGAGTCATCGGCAAACTCAGCGTCCAGTAGCTCCTCTCCCCGAATAGGGAGTGCTAAGCCCCGAAGACCAACCTGCTGTGACACCAAAAATCTGCTCATCGCCTCCGCATAGAACAAAAAGAGAAAGGGGGCAAGAGGACAGCCCTGTCTGACCGAGCATGTGAGCATGAAGCGCTCACCTCTCCCCCCTGCCAAAAGCACCTGACTGTGAGCCTGTCTGTACAAAGCTGACACCCCTCTGATCCAAGCATCTGAGAAGCCCATCTTGCGAAGAGTGCCCTCTAGAAAGTCCCAGTCAACTCTGTCGTAGGCCTTCTTAAAATCGAGAAGAAGAATCACAAGGTCCTCACCACGGAGCTGTGCCAGGGCAGAAGCCTCCCAAAAAGTAAAGATGTTGTCAAGGATAAAGCGTTCCTTGACAAAACCTGTCTGAGTCCCATGTATAAGGCTCTCTAAAAGTGGATGAATCCTCAAACTTAGAGCCTTGGCAAGAATTTTGTAGGTTGAGTTGAGGATGGTGATGGGGCACCACTGTCGAATCTCATCCAAGGAGCCACCCTCCTTGGGAATGAGGTAGATCAGGCCCTCACTCATGCTGTCAGGCGTCACTCTTGTGTGCAAAATGTACTGAAAAGCACTACAAAGATCTGGGCCAAGTAGGTCCCAGTACTCCAAGAAGAAACTAGGAATCAACTCATCCTCTCTTGGACAGCTACCACGAGGGAGGGCCCTCAGAGCTGTGTGCAGCTCTTCAAGTTGAAGTGGCATCTCTAGCCTCTGGCGCATCTCCTCTGTCACAAGACATAGCATCTGTGCCCAAACCTGCTCCCTACATGCATCCTGCGGCTCTGACTGAGGCTCAGCCGATAGTAACTCACGGTAAAAGTCAGTAGCGACTGCACGCATATCCTCGGGCTCACAAGCAACTGACCCATCGGGCCTCCTCAACTGACTGACCTTGGCATGCGAGTGCCGAGGCCCCACTGTCTCAAAAAAAGCACCAGTTACTCTGTCACCCACTTGAGTCCACTGAGATGCCTGTCGGTGGAAGGCAAACTCATGACGCCTCTCCTCTGTGCTAGCAAGCTTATGTCGAGCCTGCTGTAACTGCTCCTCCAACCATGGACTGTCTGGATGCTGCTCCTGCATCCTCTGTAGTGAAGCAATGCCCGTCTGAGACGCTGCTCCGCCTCTCTCGCTGCAGCCCGGCGAGCCAGAGACTCCTGGAGAAAAAAGTGGCTAAGCTGAGCTAGGCCTGAGGCCACTCTGTCTGCTGGTGAATCTTGTCTGTCCATGCCCTCTGTCCAGAGAGCCTCTACCCTCTCTCTGAGTGCTGAGTCCAACAAGACCCTCTCTGGGATGCGGAGCATCGTGCTCCCACTCCTTTGCCTGTCTGCCACTGTGAGGATCACTGGTGCATGGTTTGAGAAGGAAGTCCCTGCCAGGATGCCCACGGAACCCCCCATGTCACCGAAGTGGTCACTAGTGTAGAAGCGATCTATGCGCGATAGATTCACTCCTCCCACTCTGCGGTCCGATCTAGAGAAGGTAAGATTGTCTGGGGGCGTCGCAAAACCAGAGTGCTGCCATGTATCCGAGACCCTCAAAGTCATGCAAAACCTCTCCCAAGCTGCCAACTCGACTCCATGCACAGTAGCATGGCTGCCACCAATCCTGTCAGAAGGGTCCTCCAACATGTTGAAGTCCCCTCCTATACACCAATGATTGGCCTGCGGCAAAGACTCAACAATCTGTGACCAAAACTCTGCCCGAGCACTCGCCACATTGGGCGCATAGATGTTCAGGAAGCCCACAAGGCCACCTTGAACCTGCATAGTAATCCACTGAGCCTTGCCTGGCACAATAATCCCTCTGCCCACAATGGCCTGTTGCAGTGAGTCCGCAATAGTCATACATACCCCTCCCTGGATGCCTCCAGGTCCAAAAGCAGCTGACCAAAAGGTATCATAACGTCCACGCAAAATCTGACCACAACACCGAATGCGGCTCTCACACAGATGGTGCTCCTAAAGCATGAGGAGATCAATCTCTCCTCCCACGAGGCAACGCTGAAGCTCCTGACGCAATCGGCCCCGCTGTCGCTGAAATTGGGGCCCACCTAGTCCCTGCACGTTTCATGAGACGATCCTCATGGGGAGCGAGAGAGAACAGATGCTGCTGCAGCAGCAAGACGGGCTATCTTCGACGCAGGCTTGGATGGGGAGTAATCCGCATCCGAGCATCCTCTAGATAGGCGTGACTGCAGTGAGTGCCTAGCCCAAGCCCAAGCAGAGCGAGCCGTACGCAACGCAACCTCCTCTATCTAGGAGTCCTCATGAATGTATACATAGCAAGGCAAACACTGCGTATCAGCAAAGAAGTACACCACAATGTGCCTACATCCTGCTGAGTCTGGGGGTGTCACCGCAAACTTGGCCAATGGCCACAAAGTCTGCAACATATCTGTAACTCCAAGTTCTCCCATGTGGTGAGAGAACTCTAAGACCTGTGTATGTAACCATCCCACCACTGAATCAAGGGACCACTCTGAATCGGCCCTACCACAGAGGGGGAAGGAGAAACCAACTGCTGAGTCCAGGGCCTCTGTCCCCCTGGCGGCGAGGAACAAAACAGGAACCCTGAAACAGGCTGCCTCATTGTCTACTGCGGAATCGCCGAGAAAACGAGTGAACCCATAGTCGAAGAAGTCCCAGCGGCGTCTGATGTCAATGCTCGTCAACCCACGAGGGATGGTTGCAAGGGAGGATGTCTGAATCTGCAGAGGGGGCCGCAAGAAGGGCTGACCCTCTCGTGCTAGGCGACTCGTGGCAAAGGCGCTGCCAAGAGATCGCCTAGCCGCTGGAGAGGGACCAGTCTCCTGAGCCGACTGAGGAACTGGATCAGGAGCCGACTGAGGAACTGGAGCAGGCCAGCCCTGGCAGACTGGGGCTGAGGCTGTGGTGCATGTCGCGGCCTCCTCCGTGAACAGGCCTTCACTAGATGGCCCATGTGTCGGCAGATGAAGCACTGTTCGGGAGGCTCGAGTACTCCACACTCTGTCGAAACCAACCCCCACTCACCCGAGGTAAAAGGATAACCTTCGGGAGAGTGTGGGTATCTCTGACCAAACCTCGAACTGAGGGAATGTGTAACCGGCCTGTTCAATCCAAAAAGGGCGGTAGACTTTACTTTAAACCTTGATTTAGCTTTCACCCATTATTAGTCGTCTATTTTACCAGTACTTTCAAGACACAACAAAGGGGAGAGGGATACAGGCTGCTAGATTGCACCTGTATGAGTAGACAGACACCAGATTGGCCCCTAACTTAGGCGCCCCTTTCGGTATTTCTTTATTGTTCAAAAGAGGGAATAAACGCTGTGGTTCCCTACAAGCTGCCCCGCACAAACTCGGCTGAATTTCCACTATTCCAGCCCGATTTCGGCAGCATAACTGTACTAGAACCCTTCATAGTCAGTATTCCCACGCATTGACCGACTTTCCCGACGCATACGGGCACTTTGCAAAACCTGGCGAGAATCTGCAGCACGCTGAATTCTCTGTTTTCAGCCCTGAAAATGCGCCAGATCGCCTGTACAGCGGTCCCCTTGCGTCCCCGAACCTCCTGGGGGTATTAGGGTCCGTTTAGGGCCAAAACCCTAAACCTGCAAAAATACACAGCAGGCTGTAATTTGCTGTTTCGGGCTCCGTTTCGCGTGCCGGTCGCATCCCTAGCAAGTCCTCGAGCTCCCGCACCTGTAGGGCTACTTGCCCTTTGAATCGGACGAGATTTCTGGCGTGAAACCTCTCCGAATTCACCTGTACCTGCGGGGGGATTAGCCGCTAGCTAATCCAGTACCTGTGCAAGAGGCTCTTGCCTCGGCAATCGCGCATGAACCCACACAACTGTACATTGGTCAAATGAAGAGCCCACTAGAGGGGCATAACATACTGCCAAAGGGGAGAGAGAGGGCAGTGCGTAGCGTGCAGGGCATCACTCCTGGCACCGCACTGTGCATAAGAGGGAAAGCAAGCACTCCATAGCTCTTAACCTGTGACAAAATCAGCAAATGAGCCCTTCTTCCCTTCAAATTCAGCGCCAACTCCTTCTTGCATTGGAAACTGCACCAGAATGTGCCACTTGGCACATTTACAAGCATTTTCCCGTTTCGGGGTTGCCGCCTAAAAATATCCCAACCGGTTGCCCAGTTGACTTCACGGCAGAGTAAGAAAATGTTCCCTTTGTCATTCCGGAGGTAATGACGCCAACACATTTTCAGGTCCCAAAATAGCAGTTCCCTAAATTTTAGGAGATGCTGCCATTATATCTTTCTAGGTCATCCGACCCTCTTTGTACACTGTGGCCACATCCAAAACTGAAATGTAGCCTCTGTAGCAAAGGATTCCACTTTGGCTAGTCAATGACCCCACTTGGCTAACCATAGTCCTTGTCCAACCTTAGTGCTCTCTTGCCCTCAGGCCTGGACTCCCTCTGGACAGTTCCACACTAGCTATGCAATGCAGGGCAGTTAGATTTCCCGAGGGGTGTTTCCAAAAAGTGAAAGTAAATAGATAATAAGAAAGAAATCAACAAAAAGGATAGATAGTAGTCACACGCTGGTGACAGAATGCCAGCCGCCTTGGCAGCTACTGATGCTGCCGTGCGAGGTGTCTCCAGGACAGTCCCAATGGCGGAACCGATCCTGGAGAGAAGTGGTAGGTACTCTCTCCGTAAACCCGGAAAGCAGACTGAGATGGGGATGTCTGCCTCCTCTACTAGAACATCCGAAGCTGGGTCAAAACCATGTCGCCACTGTCGAAAGTGGGCACGTGAGGCTCGGATGGCCAACGGACTCATAGCTATGACCTTGGACGCCATCTCGGAGGACACATACTCGATCTGATAGTACCCCCGTCCGAGAATCTGGACATCCAAAATCTTTCCCACCTCTGCGAGAAGGCGGGCCTGGAGAAGGTCTCGCAGCTCTCCTCTGCTAGGTCGGGTGCCGAGATGACCGAGGTCGCCTGCAGTCGCTCTACCTCGGCGGCAAGGCTCGCTTGCTCTCAAGAATCTTGCAGATGACCGAGGTCGCCTGTAGTCGCTCTACCTCGGCGGCAAGTCTCGCTTGCTCTGTAGGCGAGAGAGCAAGTCGAATGGTGGGCTCAGCGGGGTTGGGCGAGGGGGCTTCTGGCAAGTCCCTCTGTGGCGAAGCTGGAACCTCCATCTGTGTCTACTGCTGTGGCGTAAGAAGAGGACGACGGGAGGGTGCTGCAGAAGGACGCGCCAACACTGCTCCAAGGAGTTGAAGCAAATGCCGAAAGTGCCAAATCTGCAAGGAATAACCGAGGCGGCGGGCCCAAATTGACGGCGAACGGGCCGAGTCGGGGGGGGGGGGGTGATAAAGCGGGCTGGGGCAAGCGGGCCAGCGGCGAGAGAGCTGGGGCTGAGGGCGTGCGGCGGCAGCATGGGCTGATGGCGGGCGGACGGGCAGGGGATAGGGCAGCGCGAGGGGGGGGGCAGCGGGGGCTGAGGGCAGGCGGAGGGGGACAGGTGAGCGGGAGGCAGCGGGGGCAGCGGGCAGCACGGGGGGGGGCTGGATGGCGATGGCGCAGTGAGGGAGGGTGCACAGCAGCAGCGAGCGCGTGCGTAGCCTATTTTGTCCAAAACTCGTGTCAAATTTAATTGACTGTCCACCTTCCTTAAACTCTCGGACTTTCTTGCTTTTGTCTTCCAGAAAGTCATACTGGTTGGCTTTATAAAAATTCTTCTTCTTTGCGTAAAAGTTGCTGTTCAGAGTCCGAATTGTCTATAGACGAGTCCTGTGTAGAACTGTCAATCACGGGGCGAGATTTAGACTTCTTTGCCTTTTCCTTGCCCTTTCCGAAGCATTGCTTTTTGCTTCGCTTTTTTGCCTTTTCTGTCTTCTTCGCTCGAGTCAGATGAGCTAGAAGAACTGTAAGAAGAAGAAGAAGAAGAAGAACTGGGTACTCCTTCAAATCGAACATGCTTCTTCTGCTTTCTTGCCTTTTCAAATGTAGACTAACGACCCAAATAACCCGGGAAGTTAGTGCCTTTCTTCTACTTTTTGTCGTGCTTTTTAACTTTGTTCTGCGCGTGAAAAAGCTGAGTAGTTCGTGCATCAACCACCTCTTCTAATTCTTTCTCTGTATACTTCTTGGGAGTAGGAGGTTTTTTGAGAGCGGGTTTTCGGGGTGGTTTTGTGGTCTTCTGTCATTGCGTGTGCACCTCCTCGAAAGAAATCTTGCTCATATATTTTGCCAATTTCGGGTCCTTGGCAAAATTAAGCATCATCTTTGTTGCATCGGCGATCAATTGTCGATGCTCCATCTCTTGACGCTCTGCCTGAGTAGGCCGAGGCGGGCCGTACTCCTCTCGTGAATCTTTGTTGTGATCCCTTCCCGGATCTTCGGATGTAGAGGGAGTCGACTGATCTTTGCTTGAAGCCATAGGTGCTGCGGAAAAAAATTAGGGATCTGATTTCTCGTAGAAGAGAAATTGGCCATGCTCTGATACCACTGTAACAGACTTGGACACTCCAAGTCGAGAATCTACCGCGACAGCACAAATAAACACTTCAAAACAGTTCACAGTTCACAATTCATTCGACAGTGGCCTGGCGGAGTTCCGTGCCTAGAGATATTGGCCCCAAAGACTGGCGCCCCTTTCGGTGTTTTCAAAGTACAAGAGTGCGGGCAGTGGCTCACACTCAGACTCTACGTCCGGATGCTCTGAGTTATGAGGCCCTGCCTGCTTATTTAAAGACTACAAGGGTTGCTAAAAGCAGAGCCCAAAAGCTGAAAATCAAAAGCTTCACTAAAAATAAAGCATGTTCTCACACAAGGCCTCTTGAGGTAAAATAAAGCAAAAAGGCTTTTCTCTCTCTCATTTCTTGCATAGGGAAAACAGCCTGCTTTTTCCGTAGACCCTGCTACGTCAGCAGCCCAGCGCACACAGCGTCGCAATTCATGGAAATCCGTACAGTGTGCCACGTCAGCATGTCCAACGCAAATTTCGGAAAACTTCCACGTGCCACTGCTGCATTTTCTCGGGCCTGCCAGTCGGTGTGTGTGTACACATGGGCAGCCACGTCATCACATTTGTGACATAACTCGCCTGGCAAGCCCTCAGATAAACAATCAGCATGTGTGTGGAGAAAATTTTGGCGTTCATTATCAAGTTCAGACATGTTCTTTCTGTATTCATCATTTAACTCTTTCAAGTAGATCGAGTAAACAAAGAGATTGGATTTCATCAATTTGGAAATGGCCGAAGCCGATACAATAGGGACGGACTTGCCCTTCAATTTTACATCAAGTACAATTTTCGACCCTTTTCATTAGTCAAAGTTGCTTTCTTTGCCCGATAGTCGACCACGGCGTTCAAGGTACCAAGGGACTCCTAGAAGGACGTCACACCCTTCCAAAGGCATGATGTTAAAGTCCTCGTGTCCTAAATACCCCTGACAATGCAAACAAAGTTTGCCAATGACAGGTATAATGGCTATGTCCCGCCGGGTGCCGCTAGAACTGCCTCTGTTGGTGGTTCCATCCTGTCGGGTGTAATCTCGAGCCGCGCCGCCAATTTAGGTGAAATGAAGTTGGCCTTGGCTCCTCCATCGAAGAAGATCAGGGCTTCTTGAACTTTCACTTTGCCCCAAGCTTGGCAAAGTTCTTTACTTTCATCGATCAGGCTTGGGTCAGTATCCATGCAATTTGGTACCAGTCCTGCTTTCATCTTGCCTTTTCTGCCACGCTCCTCTGCTGCTCTAGAACTCTCTGGCGTGTCTTCAGTCTGTTCTTGCTGTGTCTTTTTGGGGCACTTTGCGGAGATGTGCCCTTATTCCCCGCAACCAAAACACTTCCCCTCTTTGATATAATTGGCCCTTTCTCGAAGAGTCAGTCGGAGTTGTGTATCCTTATCCTTCTTTTCTTGGGAACGCTCTTCTTTTTTTTTACTTTCATTGTTGGAGCTGTGTCGGGTTCTCTGAGTCAAGATCTCATCAGTGGGGTAAGTCAAATTTCCTGAATGTATTGAGAAACCCCATTTCGCATGACCCATTAATTCTTGGATAGAATTTGACTTTTGTTCCAGGCAGTAGTCTCGGATCTCTGTAGGGAGTCCGTAGCAAAACTGCTCAATCTGTTCCTTAAAGGAGACCTTCTTAAATGAAGAGGTTGGTAGAAAAGAGTCCCAAAACCTCTCGCAATAAGCGTCCAAAGAATCTCCCTTGGTCAACCGAAGATGGTTCCAAGTGGTTCGTATATCCCGTTCATACTCTCGGGTCAGCCAAGAAGAAATAAAGAGCCTTTTAAATTTCAACCACTTGACTGGAGCTTCTTTCCTCAGAAGAAGAGTGGACCACCATGTTCGAGCATTTTCTTTAAGAAAAGATACAGCCCTCCTAATCTTGGAGTGCTCTGAGTAGTGCCCTCCAGAGAAGGCTATGTCAAACTGCTGGATGAAGGCCAAAGTCCTCAGAGCATCTCGGAACCCAGAAAAGGATTCAAATTTTATCAACTGTCCACCTTCTTTAAATTCTTTTGCTTTTCTTGCTCTCGTCTTCGAGGAAGTCATATTGGTTGGCTATGTAGAAGTGCTTCTGCTTTGCATAAAACATATGGTCATCGGAGTCCGAACTGTCAGAGGATGACTCCTCTGTAGAGCTGTCAGAAACTCGGTGGAATCTGGGTTTCTTTGCCTTTTCATATTGCCTTTCTAATGAGAAATTACCACAAAATTGACTTCAATTTTGGTAACTTAGTGACATGTTTGGTGAAGAATATCAAAAGGAAGTGTTTGGTGAACATTATAAGTAGAATTTTTACTTACATGCCTTCGTATAGGTCAAAACATTCTCCAGAGTCCACTATTTTGGAAATAGTATGTAAAATCAAAGTCTCTTCTAAAATTCATGTATTTTCTCGCTTTTAATGCTACATGATGTCCATATTTCCTAGATTTCTTTATGTACTCTCCTTCCATTGACAGATACCCTATGTTATTCCCCTTCCTATACAAGGACATATTTTCAGCAAGCCCTTCGAATAACAGACTCATGGAAATTTAACCCTTTATACAATAAAAAAAAAAGCCTTGAAAAGGGCAGATGGCATCAAATCCTATCGTAGATCCTTGAGAATGACTTGAGACCCAATGATGCATTTGGACTTGGCTCTGAGTTTGCAGTAGCATGTCTGTATTGCACAGAGAGCTGATGTTGCGCATGAGACCTTATAAATGTATTGGCTTGTTTTATCATGCTCTTGAGTTAGCAGCCTCATATGTTTGATTGCCATTTTGCCTGTCTTGCATTGTAGTTGTCAAGTAAATTTCCTTGCTGTCAAGTCTTTGTGGAACCTAAAGAGAATATGGCTCTTTGTAATGCACGCTACAATTCTGTGGGCAAAATTGATAGTTATGTGAATGGCCACAAGGAGTGACAAGTTTTAGCTTAAAAAGCCTTAGACTCAGTTTTGTAACATATCGTCTTGTGCTCACACCTATAGTTTTACTGTCAGATTTGTGTGGCTATTACACCTAAATAGGGTTCAGATCTTAACAGTTTTTGTTGTCCTTATCACTCACTTGGTTGGCATGGAACACTTGCTACCTTGCTTTCACCTGTTCAGATATATCCCTGTTGTGCAGGGGGCAATTGTTTTCTGTGAGGAAGTCTTACAACTCAATGGTCCTAGTAGGATATATGTTCATGCTACTTGGTTTTGTACCATTCAATTGAAGCCTTTGTCACGAAGAATAGACACCAATAGAAGCATGCCACTGATCTGTGATAATAGTGGCTATCGTATTCGCTTGCAGTTCATTGACCCATTGGTAATTTGTGCGGTTTTGATAGAGGCTCACAAATACACTGGACCTCACAGCTCTCAGATGTCATTTGAGGAACGGGAAGCAGCTTACTTGGCAGCTCGAGAGCGGATATTTTCAAGCGATGTGGGTGATTCCGCTAGTGAACCACAGGTGGCCGTACCAAAACCTAGATCCGTACCTATAGTTGCACGACGTATGATCGCACATGCTCTAGGTAAGCGCATTCTAGCAGAACAGGGCTTCAAAGTGGCCACAAAACATACTGAGCATGTCGGAACCAGTGCGCTTAATTTAACATGTACTAGCCTTGACACCGAGCAGCCTGCAGAGCCAATTGCAGTCGAAGCAACATGCTGTACTATGGATGCAAATAGTACAAACGATCTAGTGGCACCTTCAAAGGCTGTTGAGTACTTACAGGTTAAGGCAGCAAGGCGAATGTTTGCACAGGCCTTAGGGCTTGGGTCTTCAAAATCAGCATGCAATGTCTCAAGTAGAGGGGTGGAGAAGAAGGTTACAAATGAAGGGTGCTTGCAAAATGGTAAAGTTCAAATGGGCCTTAGCACAGGGCCAGTGGACAAATCGAGAAGTGGGCGTGCGTCTTCATTCGATTGTGATCAGTCAGGTCTGGCACAACTTGAACAAGGAAGGGCTGCCCAGAGAATGCTGGCGCAGGCTCTTGGCTTTCGCAGTTTGTCGATAGTAGCAGAGAGGTCTAAGGATACTTGAGTGCATTTACATAATGGCTACATTGTCGTGCACGCATTCAAAACAGAGCAGCAAGTATTATAGAAATATTTCTAGGACTCAACCGTGAAAGAGCTTGAAATGTCAAAGTATGGAAGTGCTCTTGAGATCGCGCCAGCTTATTCTTTGCGGGTAATCAAAGGTATGGTCATCAACCATTTATCTTGTGTCAGCCGTCAGCCATTTTCTGCACTCCAGTCCCTGTGGCATTTTTATCGGTGCCCATTTATGGCGTTATAATTATTGGACATTTGGTGGATGTCCTTGTTGTATTATATGTGTGAATACAAGGTGTACAGATAGCTTGGTTACATTGAGGATATGAACTCGCTTCTTTTAGTGCTAGGCTTCATTATGGCTGATGTCTGCCTTGCATCTCTACAGATGTATGCTCATGTGTGTGTGTGTGTGTGTGTGTGTGGATATGTGCAAGCTTATATTGATACCTAGTTCTACACCCATTGTTGGGCATTGACGACGTTAGTGGGAATGTCGTAGTATTTAGTCAATACTAACTTAACAAAGTATGCTATTGATTTTGCATGACATTATGGTATGATTTTTGGTATCCCTAAAAGAGAAACTCTATTGGTACTTGATATAAACTCTTGATAAGCTCTTAATATAAACATGAAATCTAATGAGCAGGTTTTTATTAAAATCATAGAGTTTTTTTTTTGGCAAGACTCAAATGGATCGTTTGAGTTTTTAATGTACAGATTTGGTAAGGGTGATCGTGGTGAAAATATCCCTAAATAAAGCTATGTGAAGAACTTGGTGGTTAGAGTATGTTTAATACTATGGTGAATTGCACCAAACCCCAGGTTCTTTGATCTCTATAGGGACCTATGGTCATGGAATAGCTCTTGGACACTCCTATCTTATCAATAATTAGTACGGCCGCCGAAGGCAGCCGGCCTCTCTCTCTCTCTCTCTCTCTCTCTCTCTCTCTCTTTGGAGTTGCGCACACTGTTTGCCTATGTTACCGGACGCAATGCCACATGCTAATTGAAGCAGGTTGCGACACGTGGTCGGTGGAGAGGACATCATCTCAAATCAATCACATAAAAATTCATTCCAAATCTCAGACCATGACTGCCAGCAACGTATTTAGTAATCGCATCTAGATCCATCTTTAACCTCATCGATGGCGGATTAACTAATCCTTATTGCAATCATGTCTATAGAGATTCTCAAGATCGAAACGTTGAGTCATTTCGACTTTCAGCTCCTACACTCAAACAAATCACAAGAGAGAGTACACATCATTCAAGTTCAAGTTCGGAATTTCCCATTTTCATAAAGTCATACAATAGAATATTGTCAGCACAACAATATCCTTGAAATCCAAAGGAAAATCGGCGATAGGTAATCTATGACAAAGGAGCGGAGTGACTCCCCTCTTTCAGCTCCTTTTGTGGCACACAGAGTAGTCTTGCTCAGACCTAGTGTAGTCAAGAATCCTATGACTACATAATCCACCCAAAAAAAAATCACCTATGGTATATTTTGTAAAGGGTACACTTGATTTACGATGACACAATTCTTGGCTTGCATTGAATGAAATCATCACAATTTGACACATTGCAGTGTTAAAATAAACCTGAAAAAGTTTTGCTTTGTCCTTTTCTTGGAATGCTTAATCAAAAGTCTTTTTGGTGGGGAGTAGTAGTTACCAGTGAACCTTCCATTGATTAATGTTGTGGTTTGTAATGCTAGGTTTTAGCAGAGGCTAGATCTCATTTGAAGGTTACAAGCACCTGCGACAACAACACGGTCTCAAGCACTTGTGCTCAACCCTTGCAACGCCATCTAGATGCCTACAAAGAACTTCATTCCAAATTAGGGAAGCCTAACAAGCTGTCAAAGCTTTGGAGGTGTGTCTTCTTTTGGCGAAAGTTCTCGTCTAGCTCAGAGAAACAAGTGGAGGTAGAGTTTGAGGCCTTTATCGTTGCTCAGAGGAAAAGTGGTAACAACAATGTAGCGACTTCTCATGGTGCTTCTGCGAGTGGGAAACCACATGTTCCTAATGCTTCTGCTGACATCACTTCGTCTGAGAATTCTGGTGAAAAGGGCAAAGAGAAGATGCGTTGCCATTATTGTAAAGCTAAAGCTAATAATCACTTGATCAAGCAGTGTTCGAAATTGAAGGCAAAAGAGGCTAAGAAGAAAGAGGCTGGTCCCATTGCAAGTGCGGCTATTTGATGCTGATGTAGATATAGTATGAGCTTTTAGTGCAGAACGCACTTATGATCCTTGTGTCCATGATGCATGTATGTTAGTTGTTGCAGATGCTCGTGTGTGGTACTCTGATAGTGGTGCTACAAAGCACATTACATCTCATCGTGACTTGTTTACCTCTCTCGAGGATAGCAGATACTCCTTACATTTTGGAACTTTACCTTGAATCATTCGGTCTAGCATTGTCTACTCCGATAGAACCCCAAACTCAACAAGGTTCAATTTGGTGCAGTGGGTTTACACAAGAGGGGAGTCTCTTCGCTCCTTTGTTAACATACTACCTCGATTGAGTAAGGTCATGGATGTCCCCTTTGGGTTTTAGGGATACTGATGGGCTGAGAGTATTTTGCTGTATGACTTTATGAAACGGAATTCCCAAAATTGAATATGATTGATTTGTACTCTGTCATTTGACTTGTTTGAGTACAGGAACTGAAAGACGAAAGGACTGCAACATTTCGGTCTCCTAAATATCCAAAGACATGATCGCAATAAGGATTAGTTAATCCGACATCAGTTGTTGTGCATAAGGTTCCGAACCTTGCGTTTGTTGCTATAACTGAATCAAACAGTCTCCTACTGATGATAGATAGTGTCCACCATAAAAGAAGGTGGAGTATATCGAAAAGATTATACTTTGAAAGTTGATAACATATATGGAAACAAATTGAATTAACAATTTTTGGAATTGTACCAAATAACTGTATTACTTTAAATTTAGTACACTAAGGAGGAGAGTCTAACTATTTGATAGAAGTGTATTTGAAACTTCAATCAATATTTGTACATCTAAATATTTGGTTGATCAGTAAAAAAGGTCTTAATTATTTTTGAGGACTAGATTGATACTATTGTAGATATTTATCTATACTACATAAATTGTAGATAATTTTAATAGATATTGATATTGTACATGCTTTTGGTTCTTGGGAGAGCTAGCAGTTGTCTTCAATAGTGTTTTCTCTTAATGAGTAATAATCCCTGTATTTGTCCAAGATGAGTTTTCTTGGTATCAAATGTAGCCAAAAAGAAAAGAAAAGCTATTCAATTGGACATAAGGAAGAAAATTCTCCCCACCCCCAGGTCCAATGTTCAAAAGATGTGTCAGTCACCATAGCAACCCAACCCTCCCAAGGTTCCAAAACCAAGCCATCAAGTCTTAAGAAAATTGAGGAGGAGGTAGCAAGCTCGTAGTATTCATTGGAGGGCCCAACTATCGAACACAAGCAGTAGAATGAATATAGTGTCAATGCAATCATTTGTAACACTCTTATGTGTAAAATACAAGATTTTGTTAGCTAGAGGGAAAATATCCCTTAGGTCTAAATAACATAGTGCATTTAAGGAAGGGGGGTGAGGGAATCCACGGCTTTGAAGTCTTTGCACAGAACACTAGACAATCACAAATATACGTGTTCTATTAAAACCAAACCAAGGCATGGACTAAACTTGGATAACGAGGGCAATACATGCTTGCTCAGAATATGGGCTTACAAACACAAGCATGGGTACACCATGTACATGTGGATGAAGTGGTTAGCCCACACAAATGGAAACTTAGATTATGAGATCTCGGGCTCAAGCCCAGGATTGCGAGGAGTGGGAAGACCTTTGTCTAGGCTTTTTTTTAGCACCACCTCAAGGTTATGTGCTACTTAGTGTTGAGGAAAGCTTAGCTTCAAAATCACGAAACTTAAGTATATTTTTAAAAGGTGAACCTATGGTATAAAACACCATAGTCTATAATAACAATGGGCAAAGCTCGTGTGAAATTAATTATGATGCAAGTAGTACCAATTCCATTGAGAGTGTCCATATTTGTTACCATATACATGTGGTAGTGATGTGTGTAAACACACAAGGACCGTCGAGGCATTTTTTCCCTCTTTAGGAGGTTTTTTCCCCGAGCATTGTATATACGTCCATCACTCTAGGGCCATCTATCTTTCCATTGCATACTAAGTAACACACTCTCTATTGTGTGCCTTGAGCTTCCTTCGTCTTCTCCAAGCTGTGTGCGTTTCTCTGCAACCCTAATTCCAACAATTGGTATCAGAGCAGGTTGCGTCCTCCGGGGCTTAGTCGCAAGCTGCTCCAGCACACGCCTGCTTACTTTCTTCAATTTCAGTGAGCTTTGGCAAGCGTTCGCAGGTTGACAAATATTTCGAGTAAGCTCGTAGAGCCTAGTCTGCTCAGATTTATGATTCGGGCTCATTTCGGCCTCCGTTTCCACTACAAGCAGTATTGCACAGGCTATTTCGTCATTTTGTGCAAATTTTTTTGTCAGTGCCGTTTTCTGCATAACAGGTGTCTCATAGTCTTCTACGGTTTGTGCTATATCACATGTGTTGTTCCCGCTCCGTTTCTCCTATTTTCGGGCAGTTTTCACATCAGGTGCAGCATTTACCATGGCTGACAACAACACAGATGTGTTCAAGATGTTTACTGCTGAGAATAGGTTGGATGGGGAAAACTACCCTATGTGGGCTTATATGATGCAACATGTTCTTGTGTCAAAGGGCGTTTGGAACATTGTGCAAGGCATTGATGTACGTCCTAGTTCTGAGGATTAGGCGATGTTGAGGATGTTGAGGTCTTGCTGCAAGGATTGCTGCTATTAGAGTTGTTTTGCCTACGACAGAACATGCTCGTTGGGATGTAAAGGGTGCGCAGGCTCATGCATTGATTGCGTTGTTTGTGAAGCGCACCATTGTTCCTCACATTCGTTCAATAAAATCTGCAAAACAGGCTTGGGATATTCTAGTAGGTCTTTATGCAAGCCGCAAGGAGGCTAAAATTGCTTTGCTGCGTAAAGAGCTGGAGTTGAAGATTATGCATGAGGAAGATGATATGGACACTTTCCTTGCTGGTGTCAAGGATATCAATGAGCAACTTATTTCTGCAGGTGAAGTCATTTCAGACAGTTCCCTTATGCAGCCTGTTCTTGATGCCTTACCAGATTCCTACGAGAGTTTTGCTAGTACTTGGACACTGATGACCCAAGGAAATCCTGAAGTTGTCAAGTTTGATGCATTATGCACATTGCTATTGCAAGAGTTACTTTCCAAAAAAAAAAAGAACTAGCCAGCATGCAGTTGAACACGCTTTTATTGCTTCTCAAAGAAAGCCTGGTAACAACAATGCAGCCGCTTCTTACGGTTATGCTGCGAGTGGCAAAACTTATGTTCCTAATGCTTCTGCATGCAGCAATTCGTCTGGAAATTCTGGTGATAAGGGTAAAAAGAAGATGCGTTGCCATTATTGTAAAGCTAATGATCACTTGATCAAGTCGTGTTCTAAGTTGAAGGCCAAAGAGGCTAAGATGAAAGAGGGTGGTTCCACTGCAAATATTGGTTCCACTACAAATGCAGCCATTGTTGAGTCTTCTTTGAAAGGAGATTGTGTTGCTGATGTTGATGCAAAATGGGATTTTAGCGCAGAGTGCACTTACAATCCTACTGTCCATGATGCATGCTTGTTAGTTCCTGTTGCAGATTCACATGTGTGGTATTTCGAGAGTGGTGCTACAAAGCACGTTACCTCACATCGTGAATTGTTCACCTCTCTTGAATCTGTCCCTCATGGGAATTCAGTCACTTGTGCCAACAATGCCTTTTATCCGGTTCAGGGAGTTGGAAAGATTGTGCTTATTACTGCTGCAAATGGCAGTTCCTTCACACTTGTTGATGCACTTTATATACCTGGGATCAAGAAGAATCTCTTGTCTGTATCCGCACTTGCTAGACTTGGACTTGTAGTCAAATTTGTGGATGACAGATGTATAGTTCATGGTCTCAGTTTTGGTGATGAAATTGTTGCATCTGGCCTTTTGTGTTGTGGGCTGTATAAGCTTACTTTGTATGACAAGTGTGGACAAAATTTTACAAATGCTATGCAGATTCAAGGGCTATTTCAGATGCAAAACTTTGGCATGTACGTTTTGGTCATCTGAATTTTGCCAGTTTGCTGCGTTTGCAGAAATCTGATATGGTTGCTTCTTTGCCACCTCTTGAAGCATCTGTCAAACATGTTTTTGAAGGCTGTATTTTGGGTAAGATGCAGCGTTCTAAGTTTCCAAAGGATGGTTCAGTTCGGGCCACATGCAGGTTGCAACTTGTGCATAGTGATGTTTGTGGGCCCATGCAAAGTCCGTCCTTGGGCAATTACTTGTACTTCGTGACTTTCATTGATGATTACTCCAGGCATGCATGGGTATTTCTGCTTAAAGTGAAGTCCGAAGTTTTTATGTGCTTCAAACAAGGGGGGAGTATATGTCTCATGAATTTAATGCATTTCTGGCTAGTCTTGGGATAAAACACCAATGTACAGTGCCTTATACACCTCAGCAAAATGGTGTTGCTGAGAGGAAAAACAGGTCACTGACAAAAATGGCAAGATGTATGGTCAAAAGTCAAGCTTCGACGCAATCTTTTTGGCTTGAGGCCATCATGTGTGCCACTTATGTACTTAATAGGTGTCCTACGAAAGCTTTGTAGTCTATTACTCCATATGAAGCATGGCATGATAGAAAGCATTCTATTGAGCACATGTGTGTTTTTGGCTGTTTGGCATATGCTTTGGTACCACAAACAGAGCGCAGAAAATTGGATGATAAGGCTGTCAAATGTATTTTTGTTGGTTATAGTGCTGAAAGCAAAGGTTACAGGTTATATCATCTGCAAACAAAGCATATTCTGGTTTCATGGAATGTAGTGTTTGTGGAAGATTTTGTTCAGCCCTTGCTGTTATGTACTAGAGACAATAATATAAGCTCACATGACATTTATGACACTTTGTTGCCTCTTTTCAGTGGTGGAAATACGAATGTAATTTCCAATGAGGCAAATGTACAGCCTATGGGGGTTACTGAAAATGTTACAGATAATCCTAGATGTACATGATGTACTTGATGAGGAAAGTGCTGAAAATGAGCAGACTAGAGGTATGCCAAAATGGCTGGTGCACACTTTGCGTGACAGTAAATTGGATGCACCTTGTCTAGTCATACTCGTTCATGCTCTTGCCATGCATCAGATTGTTATGCTTTGGCTGTGTCTAGCTTACATGATGTTGAGGAACCTCTGTCTTTTGATGAAGCACATAATTCAGAAAATTGGATGGCTGCCATGCAATCAGAATATGATGTACTTATAGAAAATGACACATGGACTTTATGTGATTTGCCTCATGGCAAGAAGGCCATTGGTACGAAGTGCGTTTACAAGTTGAAACGCAAGCCGGATGGTGAGATCGATCGCCATAAGGCTCGACTTGTTGCAAAGGGTTATGCACAACAAAAAGGCATAGATTATGAAGAGACTTTTTCTCCCACTTGTCATATGACTACTGTGCAATTTCTATGTGGATTGGCAGCTCATTTTCGTTGGGATGTACATCAATCAGACATTTTGGTTGGGATGTACATCAATCAGACATTGCTACTGCTTTTTGGAATGGTGACATATTTGAGGAAGTTTATGTAACGCAGCCTTGCGGTTTTGTCATAAAAGGACAATAGGACAAAGTGTGCAGATGTAAGAAGGCTTTGTATGGGTTAAAGCAATCTCCTCGTGCTTGGTATGAGACAGCTGACACTCATTTGGTTAAACGAGGCTTTCGTAACAGTCCAACAGAAAGCACATTGTATGTAAAACGTGAGGGTGATGTACTTCTCATTGTGGTTCTTTATGTCGATGATTTGCTGATCACTGGACCAAATGAGAGACATATGTCTGAATTTAATGATGATTTGAATGCTACTTTCAAGATGAAAGATTTGGGGCTGTTGCATCATTACTTGGGTATAGAGTTTAAGCAGTGTGATGGTGGTATTGCCTTGTGTCAGAAAAGTTACATAGAGACATTGCTATGTAAGTTTGGACTTGAGGATTGCAAACCTATTGCCACTCCCATGAAAACAGGTTTGAAGTTGAGTCTACATGATGCTGGCGATCCTGCTGATGTCACTCTTTACCAAACTGCTGTTGGCTGCCTCATTTATGTATGCAACACGAGGCTAGATATTCAGTTTGCAGTCTCACAGGTCAGCAGATTTATGCATAGCCTAGGGTCTAAGCATTGGCAGGATGTCAAGAGAATTTTCCGCTACCTTAGTGGTACTTTACATCTTGGCTTGTTTTATCCCAAGGGGGGATTATTGCCGCCAGACTTACATGCTTTTTTGGACTCAGATTGGGCTGGTTGTTTTGACACACGAGTGTCCACAAGTGGTTTTTGTTTCATGCTTGGTAGTTCATGTATATCATGGTTGAGCAAGAAGCAACCTACTGTGGCCACTTCGAGTTGTGAGGTTGAGTACATGGAAGTCTTCACAGCTACAGTTGAGTGTGTATGGCTCAGACGCCTTATGGCTGATTTGGGTGTTGGACAGGACACTGCCAACGCTATCTACACTGACAGTCAGAGCGCATTGGCAGTTGCGAGGAACCCAGTTTTTCATGCTCGCACAAAGAACATTGAGGTGCATTACCACTATGTCAGGGAGAGGCTCTCAATAGGAGAGATCAGCTTGGCTTATGTGCCAACACATGACAACCTTGTAGATCTTTTCACAAAGGCATTGTCTCGTGAGAAGCTTGAAGCTTGCCGCAAAGCTTTGGGATTACTCGCCTTTGTGGACTGATCATGTCCTCATGGCATTGCACTTCCCTTTACTCATGTGCCAGCTCTCGTTCACCGCATCACTCCAGGGGGGATTTGTTACCATATACATGTGGTAGTGATGTGTGTGAACACACTAGGACCGTTGGGGCATTTTTCCCTTGAGCATTGTATATACGTCCATCACTCTAGGGCTATCTATCTTTCCATTGCATACTAAGTAACACACTCTCTATTGTGTGCCTTGAGCTTCCTTCATCTTCTCCAAGCTGTGTGCGTTTCTCTGCAACCCTAATTCCAACAATATGGTCAAGGATGACAAGTATCTTATAGTTATCTATCAAAAGGGCTTGGCCAATGGTAGGGAGTGTAGGTAGGAGGCCTATAAAAGGGCAAAGTGCAAATAAGAGACCATTTGATTGTCAAGAGTCAAGGAAAGATTTACAATTAAAGTTATTTTAAATTCATTGAGGGACTTTAGAAGAGCCACAAGACATTAATTGTTTATCTTGTATCCTAGGTTGGTATCTATATAATTAAGGCATCTCTTTGCAGATGTACGCTTTTTGGTGGTTGCTTGGCATTCTTTTGTCAGTGGTTGATTAGGGTGTAGATTTTCGAGGAGGCCTTCTATGGTGGATCCTTGTCACTATGCGAGTATAGCAAAAAAAGACATCTCTTTTTCAATATGCAGCATAACAAAATCTCTCTTTGAATTTCATCATTGTCTTTTTTTTTGGGCCTTAATTGTTTGCTTTATGATTTTGTCTTTGGCTTGTTCTAACATTTGGGGCTTTGCTATGAGTTTCACTCAGCATGTGGACCTCATTAGAAGGACAAGGCAAAGGGATAGGAAACTAATACTGAGGAAAAAAATTCAAATCGCTACTTGTAGAAGGAAAATTCATAAAAAGATAAATAGATCTAGGTATATCATACTGGAAAAATCATGCTTGAGAAATAGGAGAGTTGCTTGCTTAGTTAAGACGGTCATTTTACAAGGGCCAAAATTTGGATGGCTATGTGGGCAAGCATGACTACCTTGTGCTAGTCCAATTTGTTGGAATGAAAAGAAGTATTGACCTTTGCATTGCTGAATCCTTGTCTACAGACCTTGCAATATCATCGGCACATACACTTACAATAATAGAATATCATAGTTTACATCCCATGCAACATAATTATAATTCCTGCTTTGTCATTGTTAATGCTACTTGTGCAAGAAAGACCATTGAATTGTCACCCAAGGTTATTTAATCATTCCCTGTGCTACGTGATATGGTTGAGCTTGAATGCATCCATCAACTGATCCATTAAATTGTTAGTACTGCTAAAAGAAAAAATTCCATGTTTGAGGGTGATAGGTACAAATGACAATCAAATTGCAAATGATGTTCGCACATAAAGATGATGTTAGTGGCTTGCTTTCTCTTGATCTCAACCATGTATGGGATCTTCTCATGAGCACATTCGTGCTCTTTGTCATCCAAGACTACCACTCATGCTCTAGGACTACTTAATTCCAAGCCCTTTCCCTCTGAGTAAGATATTCTCCTCCTTGGTAGGTCACTCAAGGGTGATAATTTGAATGATAGTCTCAATTGGTTAGAATGTAACCCTTGAAGGACATTCATAGACCTTTCTTGATTATGGCTCATCGAAATGATTGGTCACCAGTGCTCAACTATGCTTGATGATATTACTTAGAACATGATATGCGCCCTCTTTTGTGGTGGTTCTTGTGACAAAGGCTAGCATATAAGTGACTGTGTGGTAGTACTATCTAAAGGAATTGTCGAGCATCTTGAGTGGAAGGATTAGATGGTATACCATGTCAAAATTATCACTTGGCATAGCAGCCAAGTGATAATTTTCCCAAAAGGTTTGCTAACATATATCAGGTGTTTAAGCTCTTGGAGACCTATCCACTATTAGATTTATCTAGAATGAGAGTTAAGCCTTATTACATTCTAGCAAGTTTGTATGGGTAAAGATATCAGTGAGTCAACATTATGTTTGTGTGCCCTGTGTGTACTTGAAAAATCTATCATTCATTGCCAAAGACATTGTAATATTTCCTAGATAATACCCAGAAGGTAGAAACATGTCGGGACCTAGCTAATATAGAATCTCCCCTACCACCACCCGCCCTCGACACGGATCAAGCATCGAAAATTTAGCGTATCATGTGAGTGCACAAGAGGGGATTTCTTCAAAAGTTAAATAAGCGTATAAATTAGGGGTAGACTTTCATTACTTTCCGTTCTAAACTTATAATTAGGGGGTGGGATATAAATCTCAATCAAGGGGAAGGAGAAGAAATAGAGACGTATTGAAAAGAGAGGAACATATCTTCTCTCTCTTGAAGTCTTTCAATAACATACTTTTCCAATCACATATATAGATGGAGAGTTTGATGTAGATATATGGATATAACACTTAAAAACAAAAAGGGAGTTTTATTACACAACAAATTTAGCCATAGTGTTTCAAAAGAACCATACCAAATCTTAGGTGTACTTACTTCTTTCATTACAGTTCTTATTTAAGTGTATGAAAGGCCCGTATCATAATTACCTTACACTAGTCATAAAAATCTTATATGTAAGATAGACGTGTACTTATTTCTTTCGTTACAATTCTTACTTAAGTGTAAGAAGAGGGATCATAATTATAATTACCTTGTACTAGTCATAAATAGGGGGTTTTTAAAGACTTTTCATTGGCAAATGACATGTCCCTTTCTATAAAGAGTGAATCCCTCCCCCTCCCCTCCCCTCCCCTCCCCTCCCTCCCCCTTCCCCTCACTCAACTTGTCATTATGAAACTTTCACAAGTCTTGAGTTTTACATTTTATTAAGCAAGACTTATTAGATGGCATCATTGCTGGTTTAATAACACTTGAAATTTGTCAAATAGAACATCTATGGTTGCTTTAATCTTTAATAAAAATTGCTATTTCCAAAAGAGAAATCTATTGGCGATGGATGAAATTCCTCTTTGTGTTGGAATATATTAGAAAACTCCTTATTGTGAATGTCTATCAATTAATTCTAGGTTGAAGTCATGATGCATTCTCTTTTAGATGTGGCTAATATACAAGGGTAGAGTAAAGATGATGGTGTTGCATACTAGCAAGGCCAAGGAGTTGGTTGTCACCATAGTGGAAAGCACGTTGAAATGTAGATAGACAAAGCTCATGAATCGAAGGAGCATCACAAAAATCACATCCTTCAAAGTGAACCATGAAAGGCCAAATAGGTGACACCTTTGAAGCAAGGGGAGCCCTATTTTGCACGTTTTGTAGTAATAGGCCTATCTTTTTTTGGTAAGCTTGAATGCCATCTATAGTAAGGACCTCTTTTGAAATCGAGTTGAGATTTTCATAGCTCTTTACAAGAAATCCCTGCTCTCCATGGAGATAAAGGCCAGTCTCTACATGAACCTTGCCTTGCACTTCACCCCCATTTTGCTTTCTTCTCCTTTTCCTAAGCACTTGAAAAAGTGAGCTTGTTACTTTCTTCTTGAAAGAGCCATCATAATTCATGTCATCTTTATTTTCCACGTGAGCCTCAATTTGCAAGCTCTTTGAAATCATTTGTTTCGTCCGAAGCATCTCGGTTGATCCTGTTGGAGCACCCATGGTACTCATCATAGCTCCCCATTCTGCTAAAAGATCCCTTGACCATTCCGAGTTTTGCACTAAAAACATAAGTGGATCCATAGGAGTTTGATTTTCCATTAGAGCTTCGAGAGAAACCTACATATCACAAGAAGAAATTTAGAAATATTCTCATGTAGGAAGACGGAGTCTTTTTCAGTGTTTTTCATACCATGCATAACATCATGAGCTTCTGCTCGAGAGGCACCACATACCTAGCTAGGTACGATTGGGGGCAGGGGACCCCCAGCCCCCCCACCGGGCCGGCGGTCCCCTGCCCCCAATTGTACCTAGCTAGGTATGCGGTGCCTCCCTCACAGAAACTCATGATGTTGAGGTAGAAACAATGTGCGAATTATTGTGAGAATTTGTCTAAAACTTCTTGTGTATCTACAGAGGGATTTATTTGATAGCAGAAGGCTAGGATTGTGTTTGAAGTGACCTTTTTTGAAAACACAATAAAAAGAAAAGGAGGATTCAGCTGGAAATGGGTAGGATAATTGCTGCACTTACCGGAGGCGGAGAGGAGGACGTGGGAAGGAGGATGAGGTGCTTGCCAAGAGTGCGGTAGGTGTGGAGAGGGAAGGAGGAGGACATGTTTGTGAAGAGGGAGAAGGCCGGCATCCAAAGGAACCATTGCACGGAAGGGTGCGAGCGCATGAGGGGCAACATTAGGTGGGGGGGTGATGCGCCACCCATATCCTTGGCCGCAGGAACCCTCTCTAGTAAATAACGCACCGTGCACCCTTGCACATTGCAATAATCCACCTTGTTTTTGTAATCCTTAGTGAGCAAGTGAGCACCCAACGAGGAGTTGCACTCATCGTGGCCGTCCATTTGCCCCGCCGTCACCACCATCATGGACGCTGGCCTCGCATCCTGACCGTCCATGTTGTCCAGCGCATGGAGCAACGCTGCAATCGCTTGGTCTTGCTGAGGGCTTGCAGATGGCAGAACGCGCCTCTTCATCTCTGCAATATCATCGCCATCGCCATCGCCACCTCCATCCTCATCATGATGATCTTTGCTCGTGGATACATGACTGACAGCCGCAGCTAGCCTCCGCCTTGCGTTGCTGACCATAGTATCCATAGCTAGTTGTTCTTCATGCTTATTGTCTTCTGCAGCTTTTGCTGCATTGGGGACGACGACTTGCTGCTCGCTGCCATCGCCAGTTCTGTTCATGCAGCTTCCTTTATAAAAGTGGCCATGCAAGGCGCTACTTCTCTGGCTTCCAAAGACCTTGAGGAGAAGCGTAGTAAGGAGCAAAGTGGTGAGAACGAGCAAGAGCTTCATAGCTAACTATCTCTCTCTCTCTCTCTCTCTCTCTCTCTCTCTCTCTCTCTCATATACACACACACACACACAAACATACACTGCTGAACGTCGTAGAGTGTGAGCTCGTAGGGGCGGACCTTCGTAGTTAGTTGTTGCTAGCTCTCTCGTTGACCCCAAAGGGCATTGGTTTTACCGAACACAGCTAGCCAGCGTCAAGCAATTAGGCCCCCTCCCTCGGGAAGATGAGCACGTGCTCATCATGCCATGCATGGGCTCGCTCCCTTTAGCCCTTCACCCATTTCAAGCTACCTTTTGACTCCCTTGACTTTCAATCCTTCACAATCTGCATACATAAACTAAACTAATCCTCGTTGACTCCCAATTGCCCCAATTTATTTTCCTTCCAAGACGTCAAGCCTTTTAAGTTTTAATCATTCACTCCTGAAGAGTTCTCAATAAAATTGAATTGGGCTCACCTTACACTTGCCTCACATGCACTAAGGTCGACTTGCATCTTTGGGGAGAGTGTTTGAAAATAGTTTAATCGCTCTAGATCAAGTGGTGGTTGATCGTTTCGACGAAAGGGCAGTTACTTTTGTGACTTTTACCCTTTCGCTTACTCCGTTCTATGTGACCGATTGGCTACGGCGCTCATCCGCTCTAAGGTTTCTTGCGAATTGAACCCATGACCTTTGGGGAGTGTTTGAAAATAGTTCAATCGCTCTAGACCAAGTGATGGTTGATCGTTTCAGCGAAAGGGCAGATCGACTTGCATCTTAGTATTGACGTTACAACGTTTGATTATTCAAACTAGCTATACATTGCAAATTGACCATTCACAACAAGTGCAAGTGGATGATTCTATCAAGTGCAAAATTTGCGAATGCGTTGATAATGCTTCCCTTATAGCAAGGGACATACAAAATTGATAAGCCTTTTTGCTTTCACACTTGGCCGTTTGTGTTGCCTACAAGCATGCAAGGCTTCATTTATAGCAATGGACAAATGAAATTGGTAAGCCTTTTTGTTTTCACGCTTGGACGTTGTGTTGCCTACAAGCATGCAAGGCTTGCAAGTAAGGTAGATGATAGTGTGTGTTGGTGTTCACCACAAAAAAGGGGTTGGGCGGTGCTCGGAAGTATGCTAGGTACACACTATGCTAGTAGATTATATATTGCTCGACAAATAAGTACCTAAACTTTTGATCATACGCATTGGTTGTCTTTCTCTAGCTTTTGGATAGGCAAAAAGCTTACCATTAAAGGTAAACATGCCTCATGACAAACATTTATGGCATTTATGGCTTACAAAACATGTTTACAATATAGTGCTTCTATTAGTATGTGTATAACTGATGGTATGTGTGTCCCCTTCACCAAAAAGGTTAAATGAGAGAGAGA
This sequence comes from Adiantum capillus-veneris, assembly GCF_014529385.1. Lineage (NCBI taxonomy): Eukaryota > Viridiplantae > Streptophyta > Polypodiopsida > Polypodiales > Pteridaceae > Adiantum > Adiantum capillus-veneris. Next base: position 75,388,632 of record NC_140956.1, on the reverse strand, counting down.
GAGAGAGAGAGAGAGAGAGAGAGAGAGAGAGACTTTTTGGAGGCATATGACAATGCCAATATATAATATATATTAAAGATAATGTATTAAAACTTTTTTTGAAAAATTTCTCTCCAGCTAGATGCAAAGCTATTACCCACCTTGCTATTTTGGATAGCATCAACATCCCTGCAAGCTCTCCATTTTTTTCCTTTTCAAGCTTCATCCCCTTCTCAAGATCTATCTTAACCTTGGCATCACCTTATTCATCATACACAATCTCTCTCTCTCTCTCTCTCTCTCTCTCTCTCTCTCTCTCTCTCTCTCTCACTCACAGTCACACTATATCCTCTCATCATTGTAGATATGGATGATGTAGCCTCATCACCATCCACATATTAAGGCATAGCATCACGATCCACATGTAAACGGAGCGAGAGCATCTTCTTCGAAAAGGATATCATGCAACCTATCTAATACATACCCATTTCTCACACAGACACACACATACACAAGGTAGGTAGAGAGACAAACATAAAAGTAGATAAAGAGAGAGGGACAGAGATATGTGAGATAGAGAGAGAGATAAACTACATAGAAAGCGAGAGATAGAGAGAGGCATATATAAAAAGAGTGAGATAAGAGAGATGGGAGAGCGAGAGAGAGGTATAATTATATAAGAAGGGGAGAGAGGTAAATGTAAAAGGAGAGGTAGAGATAGAAGCAAAAATGGGAAAAGCGTGAGTGAGTTATGACAAAAAAGTTGTGTGTGGGAGATAGCTATTTTTTGGAACTGTTTGACGAAATATGGTTGATCAAATGAAAAAATCTAGGGTATAATGTATATCATTGGATAGCTCTTCAAAAGGAGAATCTTAATTTATAATGGGTGATAATTTTGTCCAAATTAATTTACAAAAATCTTATCAGTCCCCATTTTTGAGAAAATAGAACAGCTTCCCACCCTTAAAAGTGTACCACCCTTTCATGCTTTCACCCAAAAAGTAAAAGAGAGAGTGAGAGGAAAAAATAGAGGGAGAAAAAGGTTAAGAAAGACAGGGAGAGAAAGAGGACTACAAAGGCAAGGGATATCAATACATAAATAGAGGGAGATGTATAAGAAATAAATAAAAATAAACGTGTGTGTATGTGTGTGTGTGTGTGTGAGAGAGAGAGAGAGAGAGAGAGAGAGAGAGAGAGAGTACATGTGGAGTTGATGAGTGATTCTCGATGCTCCAAAATTGTGGTGATGAGAGTCGCAATGGAGAGCCCATGCCACACTGTGGTTGGGAGAGGAAAGTGTGTAGGTCTAAGTCATGACTAGGGAAGCAAGTTTGAATGTAACCAAAAGCTGAGCACTCTAGTAGTGTGTGGTACTCATACTCGAATTTCCGTTGAACAAAATGTGCACAATCGATTTGACTCTTCTCCATTGCCTCAATGACCTATCTCGCATCGAAGGGAGTGGGAGCTAAGCCAAATGGCTGAGATTGTGCGTATCACTGAAAAGGGGATAGGCTCAAGCATGTATGCGGAAGCATGATTTTCTCTTTCAACAGTGAAGAACATGGTCTTGTAGTTGGGGGCAATATGGGTGGTGTAATGTATGAAGCTTGACCCACAGGATTCCTCCCAAGCCGTAATCTCGAGGAGTTCACTAGGTAAAAATTTCATATAGCACGTGGAGGTATTTAAATAATCCCTTACCTATATATTGTCAAGTATTATATATACACCTTATGTATGCATTTTTGTAAAAAAGCTAGCCCTTATGTATAGAAATTTTCACTTTCTCAATTAAAAAACCCTTTATGTAAATACATTTTTTTTGTAAATGTACCTAATTATAAATCCCTTATTTTGTTTGCATGTGCAATCTTTCATATTTCCTAGTGGACGGCCCAAGGCCGTAATACATTAGCGTTGTAGAAAAGCTTCATTCACTTGGGTGTCTATTGAGGCATCATGTAGCAAGTGTAATGTATCCCATCTCACAAACCACTCCTTTATGTCTTGCATCCATCCCATGCTCAAGATCTTGCTTTTATGCGTGTTTTGAACTTTTTTGCTTGCTGATGCATCTTTTTCATGTACTCCAAAATCCTTTCATGCCCATAACCTCAATTGAAAGAGATCTCGACTCAAGAACTACAAGCTTATATGGTGTTAACTTGGAGAAAGTTTGGAAGAAAATGCTTTTGGACATTCTCAAACTCTTTCCAAGTAGACTTTAAAATGCTCCCACCCCACACTTCAACTTCATAAAGAAGAACAAGTGTCACCAATGTGTTAAAAAGGTACTTCTTCAGAATCCAACACTTGATGTTTTCGGCATTACACATGTTCTCAAATGCATTGTACACTCTATTTTTGGCTTCCAAACAATGCAAAGCACATTCATGCCACTTGTGATTGGACAGAATCTCAAGGCCAAGGTACTTAAAACTCTCAACAATTTCATGTGTCCCATTGTTGTACACAAGGTTTGGATGCTCCTTATGGTTGGTTTTCACAAGCATAACCTTTGTTTTGGATTCATTCTACAATCCACCCGCTATGCAAGAAAAAGTTGTCAAGGAAAACCATAAGCTTTTGTGCATCCTCTAAAGTGTGTACTGTTAGAAAATATGACATAGCGAAGTAGATAATTGAGTAGATTACTTTATGGAGAGAGATAATTTACACACACAAGGATTATAGAGAGAGAGAGAGAGAGAGAGAGAGAGAGAGAGAGAGAGAGATTACACACGATATACGTGGTTCACCCAATGTGGACTACGTCCACGGGAAAGCAGCCACTCAATGGCTTTAGTACTTCAAAACAAGAAGTAGGTTACAAAGGGATTATACCCTTTTGGAGCTCCCACCTTGCTTCACTCTCACCACCTCACACCCACCTTGTTGCATCAACTTCACACAATCAAATGTGTGTAGAAATGGCCTCCTTTTATAGGCCAAAAGGGCTGCTCTCTCTCATGAGAGGTAGCCATGTGTAGCTGCCCTTGTGTAGATAAGTTCAAATCGGACCCTCCAATCCACCCATGTGTGGCCACCCTTGAGAAGACAATTTCGCTTTTGAATTCGGCCACCGGTCACCGGCCATTGAATTCCGACCACCGGCCACCGGCCAACCGGCCAACCGACCGATCGTTTTCTGACCACTTTTCGATCGCCGTCTGGCCATAATATTTTGACGAAGCCAGTCTCGAGCTTAGGCGTTAAAATTTTGGTTTTTGGCGAGTGATTTTATTTTTCCGGCGAGTTATTTTTCTTCACGCACAATGGCTTCTCCTCAGAATGGGGGCCTTACAAATGTGTGTTTTTAACACAGAAAATTACAAGGGGTAAATCAGACTCCATACTTAACAATCTCCCACTTGGAGATTGATCTCCAAACCAAACCTGTGACTGCTTTCCATCCTGGCTTCTTATCCTTGAATGCCGATTGAAGATGAACAAAAGCTCAACTTCTCCTTGTTGACCACCTTTGTAAACATGTCTGCAGGATTTTCACTTGTATGCACCTTCCCTAGCTTTAGTTGTCCCTCTTCCAAATGAGTGCGTATGAAGTGATATCTTATCTCAGTGTTGTTTATCCTTGAATGAAAGGTTGAGTTCTTTGCAAGATGGATAGCGCTTTGGCTATCACTGTACAAGACACAATTGTCTTGTTTGAATCCAAGCTCTTCTAAGAATCTGTGAAACCACATAATTTCTTTGCTTGCCTCCGTCAGTGCTACATACTCTGCTTCCGTGGTAGAAAGTGAGACCACTTTCTGCAGCTTTGAAGCCCAGCTTATTGCTGTGCCTCCAACCGTGAAGACATAGCCACTAGTGCTCCTTCGAGTATCTTTGTCACCTACCATATCTGCATCAGCATACCCTTCTAGAAAAATATCAGTTCCTCCAAAATACAAAGCATTTGTTGTTGTCCCTTTTAGATATCTAAGTATCCACTTCACAACTTGCGAGTGCTCTTTACCTGGGTTGTCTATGAACCTACTTACAACTTCCACTGCATGTGCAATGTCTGGCCTTGTCCAGACCATAGCATACATAAGAGAACCTACCGCTGCAACATATGGAACTTTAGACATATAGGCTATGTCCTCTTGTGTCTTTGGACACATATCCTTGGTTAGTTTAAAGTGACCAGCCAAAGGTGTAGAAACCGTTTTTGCATTTTGCATTGCAAACATTTCTAGTACCTTCTTGATGTAATCCTCTTGAGATAGCTTTATTGTCTTCTTCGTCCTTTCCCTTGATATATTCATACCAAGTATCCTCTTTGCAACACCTAAATCTTTCATTGAAAAAGATTTAGACAGCTCCTCTTTTAGGTCTTTGATGTCCTGCATGTTAGCACTTGCAATCAGCATGTGATCAACACACAACATTAGGATGATGAACTTCCCATCTCCCGAATTCTTCGTGTAGACGCAATGATCTGAGTTGCATCTTCTGAATCCATAATCTAACATCCATCGATCGAACTTCAAGTACCATCGTCTTGATTCTTACTTTAAACCATACAAGCTTTTCTTTAATCTGCAAACCATTTTCTCCTTACCTTTTACTCCATATCCCTTTGGTTGAAGCATGTAAATTTCCTCCTCTAAGTTACCGTGAGGGAATGCTGTATTTACATCCATTTGCTCAAGATTTAGATCATGAGTAGCCAAAAGGCTTAAGACAAGCTTAATTGAGTTCATTTTTACAACAGGAGAAAATATTTCATTGAAGTCAATACCTTTCTTTTGAGAAAAACCTTTTACCACAAGCCTAGATTTGTACCTTTTCTTCCCACCATCTTCTTCCTTCAGCTTGTACACCCATTTGTTTTGAAGTGCCCGCTTACCTTTAGGCAACTCAACCAAATCCCATGTTTGGTTTTAATGTAGTGAGCCCATCTCCACTTGCATGCTCTTCGTCCATTCTTCTTTGGATTCGTGTTGCATAGCTTCTTCGTATGATTCCAGCTCTCTAGAATCTGAGATCAAGAGATGGTTGAAGGAAGGAACAAACCTTTCTGGAGGTCTACTTGCTCTTGTAGATCTTCGGGGAATAGGTTGAGGCTCCTCACTTTGTTGACGTTGTTGCACATTTTCACCATTTGCAGTCCTTGAGTCTTCATTGTCCTCAAGCTCCATGTACTCATCACCTGTTTCTTTTGTTTGTTTTCTTTCCAAGTAATCTTTGTACATATTTTGTTCGTTAAAAATTATATCCCTACTCCTAAAGATTTTACCATCTTCAGGATTCCATAGGCGATATCCAAAGTCACCTTCTCCATAGCCAATGAAGAAACACTTTTTGGACTTTGCATGTAGCTTTGATCTTAGGCTTCTATCTATGTGCATGAAAGCCTCACACCCAAACACTTTGAGAAATGCATAATTCACCAATTTACCTGTCCATACCTCTTCTCGAACTTCCCCATCCAATGCCGTTGAGGGTGACCGGTTGATTAAGTACAGAGACGTACTTACAGCCTCCGCCCAAAGCTCAAGCAGTAGGCCTACATATAGCCGCATGCTTCGTGCTTGGTCCATGATTTTCCTGTTCATCCTTTTCAAAATCCCATTTTGTTGAGGTGTCCTTGGGGTTGTCCTTTGCCTCCGAATGCCATTGCTAGCACAAAAGATTTCAAAATCTTGGCTACAATATTCGCCTCCATTGTCGGATCTGAGGCATTAAACCTTGGTACCCGTTTCATTCTCCACAAAGGCTTTCCACCTTTGAAATATGAAAAATACATCGGACTTATTCTTCATGACATAAACCCATGTTTTTCTAGTCGCATCGTCTATGAATGTTAAATAGTACAATGAGCCACCAAGTGATGGTGTACGTGCAGGACCCCAAACATCAGAATGAACCAACTCAAGTTTTTTATGTTTTCTTTCATTTCCTGATTTTTGAAATGTTACCCTTTTTTGTTTGCCATAAACACAATATTCACAGAACTCTAAGTCCACTTCTTTCAAACCTACCAGAAGCTTCTTTGTTTGAAGGATTTGCATTCCTTTGGCACTCATATGCCCAAGCCGGTAGTGCCACACCGCACTGTCAACTTCTATATACGTAGTTGCTGCACAAGCTGAAGGTTGTGTGCTGATAGTACACAAGTAAAGTGTACCGACCTTTTCTCCCTTGGCAACCACCAGGTGGAAGATCCCTTTGAAATCTTCCACCGTCTATTTCCGCATGCAATGTTGTGACCTTCATCGTCCAATTGTCTTGTAGAGATTAAATTTTTTCGAAGAGAAGGAACATGCCTATCATCTTTCAGCTTCCATTCATTTCTGTTAGTAGTTTTGACAGAAACTGTACCTTTGCCGACAATCTCACAAGCTTCAGCATCTCCCAAGTATACATACCCAAAATTACCTTTGGTGTAATCTTGGAAATGTTGCTTGTGTGGTGTCGCATGGAATGAAGCCCCGGAATCTACTATCCAGGAATCAAACACATTGTCTAATGAGAGAATTAGAGCATCTTGCTCTACTTTACCTGCCACGTTGGCCTCCTATGTTGGCTTGTTGTCTTGAGACTCAGTCTCCTTCTTCTTCTTGGACCAACAATCCTTCTTGACGTGGCCCTTCTTGCCGCAGTTCCAACATTCAAAAACTGACTTTGTGCGTGACTTGCTCCGTTTTGAACGATTATGACCCTTTTGGTTTTTGAACCTCTCCTTAGGCCTTCCTCTTGTTTCCACTGACAGTGCAACACTTGATGATTCTCCTGTGCTTCTCCTTCGTATTTCCTCGCTTAGGAGAACACCCACAACATCATCAAACTTAAGAGTATTTGTGCCAGAAATAGAATTACTTACAGCTATCACAAGGGTGTCCCAACTATCCGGTAGAGATGATAGTATAAGGAGAGCTGGCACTTCGTCATCTAAATTGATTTTCATAGATCTAAGTTGACTTATGTTTGTGCTAAAGTCATTTAGGTGTTCTGCAAATGAACCATTCTCTACCATCTTTAGATTGAACAAGCACTTCATAAGAAATACCTTATTGGATGCCGATGGTTTCTCATAGAAGTTGTCAAGTGACTTCATCAAGTCCTCCGTGATCTTCATCTCCGAAACATTGAAGGCCACCGTTGACGCCAAGATTAACTGGATTGTTCCCAATGCCTTTCGATCAAGGACAATCCATGCTTCATCTGCCATTGTTGCGGGCTTCTTCGCAAGACCGCCTAGTGGCAAATAGAGGTCCTTCTGGTAGAGATAGTTTTCAATCTACATCTTCCAATGTTGGTAGTTTTTGCCGTTTAAATTCTCAATCTTGAGCTTCCCTTCCTCCGCCATAACTCCCACTCAATTCAAGGAATCTTTTCCTTGAGATACTTTAGCTACGAGCAAACCTTGCTCTGATACCAGTTGTTAGGAAATATGACGTAGCTAAGTAGATAATTGGGTAGATTACTTTATGAAGAAAGATAATTTACACACACAAGAGATTATAGAGTAGAGAGAGAGAGAGAGAGAGAGAGAGAGAGAGAGAGAGTAAGAGTACACATGATATACGTGGTTCACCCAATGTGGGCTACGTCCACGGAAAAGCAGTCACTCAATGGCTTTAGTACTTCAAAACAAGAAGTAGGTTACATAGGGATTATACCCTTTTGGAGCTCCCGCCTTGCTTCACTCTCACCACCTCACACCCGCCTTGTTGCATCAACTTCACACTATCAAATGTGTGTAGAAATGGACTCCTTTTATAGGCCAAAAGGGCTGCCCTCTCTCATGAGAGGCAGCCATGTGTAGCCGCCCTTGTCGTGTAGATAAGTCCAAATCGGACCCTCCATTCCGTCCATGTGTGACCACCCTTGAGAAGACAAGTTCGCTTTTGAATTCAACCACAGGCCACCGGCCATTGACCACCGACCAACCGGCCAACCGACCGATCGTTTTTCGACCACTTTTCGGCTGCCGTCAGACCATAATATTCCGACAAAAAGGAATATTCCGGTGAAGCTAGTCTCGAGCTTAGGTTCGAGACTGGGCATTAAAATTTTGGTTTCCGGCGAGTGATTTAATTTTTTGGCGAGTTATTTTTCTTCACGCACGATGACTTCTCCTCATAATGGGGGCCTTACAAATGTGCCATTTTAACACAAAAAATTACAAGGGGTAAATCAGACTCCATACTTAACATCTACTAGAAGCACTTCATCATCCACATACAATAAAAGCATGATTATGGAATTGCAAATAGTGATTTCTTCAATGCCTTCTTCTTGCATAAAGTCAAGTACCATTTGTTCCAATTGATTGATGCATAGACCAAAGAGAGTTGGTGACAACGGACATCCTTGTTCAACCCCAATAGTGCTTGCAAAAAATTCTGAAATTCCTCTTCCCATGCGCAATCAACACATCACCTTGTCATATAATTGAGAAACCGAAAGCATAAACTCATATGGAACTTGGAATTATTTCATCCTTTTTTCACAAATTCTTACATGGAATCATATTCAAGGCTTTCTTAAAGCCCACAAAGCAACAATACAATCGCTGCCTTTCAACTGACTTTCTTCCATGAGATCACAAAGAGTGATAAGATGATCAATGGACTATGGGGTCGATGAAGACCCGCTTGTTCTTTTTCACGCTTGCCATTCTCTTCAACCCAATCACTCAATTTTATATCTATTATGCACCCAAACAACTTTTCCATAAGAGACCCAATCATTATAGTCCAATAGTTGTTTACATTGTTTATAGTCTCTCCTTTATGCAAAGGCTTGATCCAATTAGTGCTCCAATAATAAGCAATATCATGTTGAAGTGCAAGGTTTAACATATCACACCCATTGATGTGTAAAATCTCCCATCCATTTAATCATTTCTGGGTTGATACGTTGAAGATCTCCTGCTTTGCGAGTGTCCAACTTTTTGAGCTCTTTGCACAAATGCTCAATAGTAAAAAAGAGAGTATACATAGGAGTGAACCATAACATGGCATCTTTCCAGCATTTGGTTGCTCATATAGTTGCCTACGATGTGTGTACATATCTAGAAGGCTCCAGTTACCAAAAATTTCAACCCGCTTGTCCCCCAAGTTTCTCCAAAATCTTCCACATGCATGTGCCTTTTCTTGGACTTGAAAACATTTATGCTTGACTTCCGATTTGCTTCTCTTCTTTTGAATCAATGCCTTGTAAGCATATTGCAAATGACTTTGATAGTTGTCTTTGTCCATAGTTACATCTAGCTTTATCAAGGACTTTTGAGCATCTTGACATTCTTTATCAAACCATATTTTTCAAGATCTATCTTTGTTGATACCATGGACATGCTTTATGGAAAAACACTCTTTGGCACAAGAATAAATAACTTTCTTGAAAGCTTCCCATTTAGTTTCCAATGGTTGGTCATATGAAGATTTTTCATCCATAACTTTTGATCAACCATTTCAATATACATTAGTGCCCATTTGAAATCCATACAAGTGATAACTTCTCTTCCCTTTGGCTGAGATTATCATACTTAGTTGTTTCTCCACATGCAAGGTCAATAAATAAGGTCCGATGATCTGATTCCAAGGTCCATTGACCTTGAGCATAAAACTCTTTATGTGATACATGATGGCTTTGGAGAGTAGCATATAGTCAATCACACTATCCCCATTATGTTTTCTACATGTAAGTGCATTAAAATTCACTCCACAAAAATACACCATCGGGAATGAGCATACCCATGCTATTGCACATGTATAAAAGTAACTTTCCATGGTGATCCGGGTCTTTCTCATCCATTGAAGTACGATCATACAAGTGAGCTTACTCCAACTCCGTTGAAATGTATGGCATATCAAATTGTTGGGTATCATGTTGCAATGTTTTTGTCTAAGCATTTATATCCTCAAAGACAATAACATTACCTTTGCCTTTAAAAAATGCAATGTCTAGACTCCTCCTCTAAATAAAACATGGATGATCTCTATCCATGCAAGCATAAAAGAGGGAATCATGATGAGCAATGTAACAATTGGTTACAAAAATAGGTGGTCTTTTTTCTATCATAATTTTCAGCCATACATAATGTTTGTGCTTGTCATTGATAAAAATTCTTCCAATCATTTCTTAACCATACATGCTACCCGTCCTTGCCCTCTTCTCTGCTTCAGATTATTTGATTACATCAATGAATATAAATTGTAATCCTCCAACTCATTAATTCTTTGTGTATCATGCTCCCAAGTCTCAACAAGAAGTACAACATTGACTTTGCTTGTTATTACATCTATGCCAATCCTCACATTCCATGGGTATCCATTGAAATTACAAAAGCATACTTTCAATTGTAACTCGGCCTTATAGGTCGTGACGCATTTCTATTTTCTTGAGGGACTTTCCTCGTTCTTGGGCAAATTTTCTTCATGAGAGATCTCTTTGTTTTTTTTATTCCTCTCCTCATATGCCTTGCGACGCGTATTTTGTTGTCTAACAGTGCAAGCTTCACAGACAAAACATTTGTATCCCTCAAATAAATCCAGCTATTATCAAGGATAATCTTTCATTTGGTCTCATCTAGCATGGTGCATACAATTGGCCATTCTCCTAAGCGATGAGCTCCTTGCTTACCCATTCTATGTGCTCCATAAACCATAACTCTTGACATGCCAAAGTGGGTTTTTGAAGAAAAATTCAATAAAAATGGCAAGAGAAGGATGTGTCTCTAACTTCTCCTCAAGAATTCCACAAATAACAATGTTCTTGGAACATCACTCTTGCTCCTTTAACTCCTGTGCATCCAGATTCTTAACATTCTTTGTTTCAGCCATAACTTGCATTATGCAAGAGGATTTAGGAACCACATTGTTACCACGTACATCAACAAAAGACTTGTTTGTGCATACATTTTTCATGTCACATACATCCCAACTCATGGTGTAAAATTTCTCCTCTTTCAATACATGGTTATGCTCTACTTCTCTCATGCGTTCCTTCAAAGCATTCAAGTCCACAAGAGAGCGTTTACATTCCGTGACTTTCTCTTCAAGTTGAATCAAACGTGTTGTTTTCATCTCAAGTGTCCTCTTGAGGATTCATTCTCAACCACAAAAACCCTTAGCATGCCATTCTCATTGCAAGTGCTCGTAAGTCTTTACCTTGCTTGTTTATGGTCTCTTTCCATGATACTAAGTATGCCATGATCATGATTTTCAATGTCATTGGTTGAGTGGTTGTGTTTTCCTCTCCAAATTTAGGATATTTTGGATCATTTTCTACAATGGTAGTGGTTCTTGTTGAAGAAGAAGAATCCTTGCGAGTATCGAAATACATTGTATGTAAAATAAGAGATGAAAGTCAAATTCTCTAAAAATGTTACTGCAAAAAGTCTTTCATAACTTTGATTTTTTTAAATTTACATCAATGCATATAGGGTGTTGTGCTCTTCATTTGAGGCTATAGATCACTTAAATCGAAGTTCGGATGAAGAAGTTATGATCAAAAGAGTGAACTGCTCTCTACTAGGTCAAAAATGGTTGTGTGTGTGTGTGTGTGTGTGTGTGTGTGTGTGTGTGTGAGAGAGAGAGAGAGAGAGAGAGAGAGAGAGAGAGAGAGAGAGAGAGAGAGAGAGAGAGAGAGAGAGAGAGAGAGAGAGAGAGAGATACCCACACACATACACAGACACAGACACAGACACATACAGACACACACACACATATAAACACACACACACACACGCACACACAAAATAGATATAGAGAAGGAGGGATGGACATAGATACAAATAACGAAGAGAGAGAGAGAGAGAGAGAGAGAGAGAGAGAGAAGAAGAAGAAGAAGAAGAAGAAGAAGAAGAAGAGAATTTTAACGTCATAGGAAACTATACCAAGAGACCTTAAAGATCTAGCCGACGAGGAGAGGAGGAGAGAGAGAGAGAGAGAGAGAGAGAGAGAGAGAGAGAGAGAGAGGGAATGCTTTTTTTAATCTTAAATGAATTTTGTGGATGTCGCAGCATGGCAACTTGTTTGTCCGAATAGCAGCTCTAGCAACAGGTGAGTTGCAATACATGAGGGGCTGAGTTAGGATCATGCGTTCCATTTTTGAAGGGTAGAAATAAGGAGGTGGGAGAAATCTTGCGAAGTAATGAATAAATCAACCAACGAGCCACTAGAAGTATCCAAACATATAATAGTATAGATTGGGATTTGACTTCCCCCTTTCTAGATATATCGATATAGATAGTATAGATTCTTTGATTGAAGTCGATTAGAGTTCAATTCCTGCGTATGAACTTTCATTGCACAGGCAGCGATGGATTCGGTAGCTCTGGTATGGCGAATTTGTCCTGTTTCTGAAGACCTGTTAAGAGAGAGAGAGAGAGAGAGAGAGAGAGAGAGAGAGAGAGAGAGAGAGAGAGAGAGAGAGAGAGAGAGAGAGAGAGAGAGAGGGGTGGGGTGGGGGGGGAGAGGAATGGTGAATTGTGCTGCAAGAGTGACGTCTTCCTCTTAAAATGAGAACAAATTCTTGCATAAATCAATTGTGTCCTTGATTTATTTCCGTGCCATGGCATTTTCCAATGCCTTCAAGCTAAAACCTTAGGGGAAACATAAGGCTAAGATATCTATGCATGCTGTCTAAAATTAGGTGTAGGTGTTTTGGGATAAGGATGTTGTAATCTATTTTACAGGGAAGTTGCTCCGAGTGCAAGACATAGCCGATTTTGATATGGGATTTTGTAAAGAAGCTATGGATGTGATATTTTACAATGGATCAGACCTGTATGAAGTGCTACTCCATAAGCATGAAGATCAACAAGCATTATTGCTTGAGTCAACTATAATCTTGTGTGGATAGACATTATTGTTTGAGTCTACTATAATCTTGTGTGGATAGGTGGTCCACATTCATCCCTTGCAACCTTTTAAGATTATTAAGGAGGAACTCATGTTGAAGTGCCCAATATGGATGGACTTTGTTGAACTATTGGCCTTTCTTTGGCCTTGCATAAGAGAGCTAACAGATTCTCTGGTGAAAATTCTTTTTGCACCTACCTTGCAATGTCCCAATAGGAACTGGTATGTATCATGTGGCAGATAGACCACTGACACACTACAAATCAAGGTTAAAGCGATTGGTTGTATTGTAATCAATCTTAAGTGGGGTGATTTGGCAAGTAGATGTTATTATTGTGGGTAGGTTGGGCATTTTCCCAACTTTGTCCCACCTGGTACTTAAAACAAAAAAAAAGGGATTCATGCAACATCCTTCACACTAGGTTGGTAATGGGACTTTTATGTCCTCAGACACTTTTATGTCCTAAGACACTTTTATGTCCTATTAAGTGACCATTTTTATTGAATTATTTGAAGAGTTTGAATCTGAATTTCTAGGTGCTATATATCCACAAAGCTGCCTTATGAGCTGAAAAAAACTTAACATTTTTTTGGAATATTGATCTCACCATTAACCTTACTCTTGCACAACATTTTTGAACCTAAACTGTGTGGAAAAATGGGTCCTGTTTTTGGCTTTTTTTCCATAGTTTTGCAATTATATCACCTTAAAACTCGTGTTTGTGAGGTTCAGATTTCTAGAGGATGGGTATTTTTTATTTGCAAGCTTTCATTTTTGAGCTTTTGGAATAGAAACATTATTTTTGAGCTTTTTAATGCTCATATTACACTAAGGATATCTTCAAGTATTTGTGTGGCATGAGGAAACTCTACATTAGATGTGCACCCCTACAATCACGGAACAATCAAATGTAACATGCATGCATGTCTTTGCTTGTGGGAATATATGCTCATGCACATCTCTTATTAGCCTAAAATATAACTTCAAAAAAAGCACCATTTCTAATTAGAAAGGCAGACTTGTTGGTGTGTGAACATTTGGGGGCTGAATGAAATCCATATGTCCTCATAGAAGCAACCATTTCTACATGCTTGCAAGATTCTAGGCCACTAGTTGATTATATCATTCATGCCAACATTATGATCAACATTATCATCAATGTCATCATGCCCTCTAGCTTACATAGCACCCTCTAGCTTATGGTCTAGATATTGAGTGAACTAGCGAGCTTCATATACGAATTTAGGCAACCATCTAGGCACATTCTTCACACCTGCAAAAGAGATGGAATCAAACGGTAGCTTGGGGTCCCAGATTTCAAATTCGTACCCTTTGTATATGTGCTCTTGTAGTGGTTGTCAGAATAATCGTAAGAATCATCTGCGTCTGCACCTTCATCAAAGTCACCATATTTTTGTGCTCATCATTACCATCGGGCCTTTAATTGGTCGCTATATGACTGTATTTATCAGTAGAAACATCTGAGGGAGGAACATTATAAAGATCATTCAAATCACTCTTATTGATGTAAGTATCATTTAAGTTTGCACCTTTGTAATTATTATCATGTCTCTTTGTCGCTTCTTGACGATATTAATCAATAGGCACAATATCCGAGGGAGGAAAATTATGAAGATAATTGGGTTTCCCTATCACTAATTCATGAGAGTAGTTATCAACTTGCAACATTTGAGAGAGGAATGCTATGAAGATTAGTCAAGCTACTTTCATCAACATTGTATTTGATGGCATATCTCTCATCACTATAGTCCCCAGAGCTCTCGATATCAATACTGATGTCTACATATGAAATGGTGTCAATTGTTGAAGATGATGAAACAGGAAACAGAAGGAAGATAACAACTCAGAGTAGGAAGAAGATGGAGAAGGAGAAGACATAGAGCTTGCGTACGAGATCTCTGTAGTCTATCTCTCTGTATTAGAATAATAGAGTATTTCCAAACTCAGAGCTACAAAGATTATATGAGACCCTAAGAGATAAGGTGTCCTTTCACACCAGATGTCAAGGGGGAAGAACCCAGTGGGAGTAAAGTGCCCCTGGTGAAGCGCGTATACACACTAACACTACTACATGTCTACAAATCCCCCCTGTAGTGATAGTGTGAATCCGTACAAGGTAGCAGATCATCATGTGTATGAGAGTAAGCCCAAAGCTTTTCGAAAAGCTTCAAACTTTTCTCGTGATAAAGCCTTCGTAAATAGATCTGCAATGTTATCCTGTGTAGGACAGTAAGTTAGTGTGATCTCCCCTGCATGTAGCCTTTCCCTGACATAATGGTAGTGAACCTCTATGTGCTTTGTTCTTGCATGAAATACTGGATTCCTTGCAACTGCCATAGCACTCTGACTGTCAGTGAAAATGGTAGTGGGTGCCTGTTGACACTCACAAAGATCTGCCAATAACCTACGTATCCATACACAATCAACTGTTGTCGTGAAAGCTGCCCTGTACTTAGCTTCACAAGTTGATGTAGCCACTGTGGGTTGCTTCTTGCTTAGCCAAGATATACATGCATTTCCCAAGAAAAAACAATTCCCACTTGTGGAATGTCGCATGTCAAAATCACCAGCCCAATCTGAATCGCTGTAACCAAGAAGCTGCATAGAACTGTGCTTTCCATACATATCCCCCCTTGGAAAGAACATGGAAAGATTAGGGGTACCTGAAAGGTAACGAAGTATGCGCTTCACAGCCTGCCAATGATGCATACCTGGGCTGTGCATAAATCTGCTTGCTTGTGAAACCCCAAATTGAATGTCTGGACGAGTGTTGCCTGCCAAATATATCAAGAAACCAACCGCTGCTACATAAGTATGTACATCAAAAGGTTCTCCAGCATCGTGCATGCTCAACTTTGATCCAGTTTCTACGGGTGTAGAGATTGGTTTACAATTTTGCATACCAAACTTGTCCAAAATTCTATGCAAATATTTTTCCTGCAACATGTATATGCCATCCTCTGATTGCACAAACTGAATACCCAAGTAATAATGTAGCAAACCAAGATCAGACATCTCAAAGGTTTTTCTCAAAGCATCTTTAAACGCTTCAATTTCATCTGCAGTATTGCCTGTAAGAAGCATATCATCCACATAAAGTGTTAGCATAATGAGAACTCTATCTCTGTTTTTGACATACAAAGTACTTTCTGTTGGACTATTCTGAAATCCCTGGCCAATCAAATAAGTATGTATCTTCTCATACCATGCTCTTGGAGCCTGTTTGAGACCATACAAAGCTTTACGCAATCTACATACCTTTTGCTCTTGACCTTTTACAACAAAACCACTTGGTTGACTTACATAAACTTCTTCCTGCAAATCACCATTCAAAAAAGCAGTTTTGATATCCAACTGATGCACTTTCCAACCATGATGAGCAGCAATTGCAACTAATGATCTAACTGTGGACGCACGAGAAGTAGGAGCAAAGGTTTCATCATAATCTATGCCTTTCTGTTGCGCATATCCTTTGGCCACAAGCCTTGCTTGGTACCTGTCAACAGTACCATCTTGTTTCCTTTTTACCTTAAAAAACCACTTTGTACCAATAGGCTTTTTACCTGTAGACAAGTCCACTAGATCCCATGTATGATTCTTATGAATAGAATCAATTTCTTGCTGCATAGCATCTTTCCACTGAACAGACTCTAAAGCTTGTTCAAATGAATCAGGCTCATCTGCATCACAAAGAGTGCTAAAGCAATACTGAAGGTGAGGTAGAGGGGAGAGCACTCCGTGGAGGGAGGGCTACAAAGACACATTTGGGGGGGAGGGGGGGGGTGTTGTAACAAGTATTGATTTCTTTTAAAGTCAAGCAAGTATGTATGTGTTTGTTCATCTGAGATATCGTTTATTTGAATGTAAGTAGGTACGCCCCATTGAAAAATAAAAATAAAAAATCCTTTTCAAAAGATGAATTGGTGTTGGAAGGTGGGGCTGGATACCTTTTTTTTTTGCAAAACTCACAATTTTGAGTGAATTATATTGATCAACCCAAAAAATTACAAGGTCTTGTCATGCTTGTGTTGAGCCATGACATCATCCAGGGACCAAAATTACATCGGCTATCAGGGCAACCACTCCTACCAACCCACCCCCTTATCCTTGATACACAAGGTCCATCATCATGTTCTTCTAAAATTTTGTAATTACCGATGGCCAATTTCACTCGTCCTAGGAATGCCATCTGCTGACAACAAGGCACAAGTAGTCCTAGACCAATCTTCCAAGTGTTGCTTGCGCCCGAGCGTCCATATTAACACTTTGATTTCTTGTATAATTTTTGTGAAGCTTGCCACGTCAAAACCTCCTTCAAACACATGGCGGTTCCTTGTCTGCCATACATTATGTAAGAAGAAGTACCTGACGATTTGAGTGCTGATGAGGAAGGCAGGACTATCTGAATTCTTCCCTCCAAGGAATAGATCAGTCTTGAAAAAACCAATTTTCCATGTTCTTTGGACCCACTTGCATATTTTCCCTGCGATGCCTTTGATAGTTGGGCAATCCATGAAGAGGCGGGCCAGATCTTCACTAGCCAATCTGCACCCCAAGCATCGATCTGGCTTCCTCCCTCTCCACACCCCTTAATACATCCCTTGATTCCATATAATCCTAAGTATCCTTCAAATACAGTGCTATGAGACTTACTTTGAGAGAAACTTGTTTTAGAGTTTGTACGGCCACATGAATTTTGTTCTTCTGCTCCCTGGCTACATACTTCCCAACATCTCTAATGCAATCTTGCATTCTAGCTATGAAATAGGTCCAAACTAGAAGTGAATTTTCATATATGTTATCCCGAGTCTTATCCAGAGTTAATATAATCTCTCATGAATCTATTGTTTAAATTTAGGATGTGTTAATAGAGAATTATCAATCATCAAAGGGTGTTTAAGGCCATTAATGTACTACTGGGTGGAATCAACTTGTGACAAAGTTAAACTCAAGGGGAAGTGGTCTGAGAAGACCATTGAAACATCAATATCCATATGGTCTCTATGGCTAGGAGCCCCCTTGGAGCCACACATCTTGCAAATAGTAGATTCTTTCCAGTTGATTCGACCATGGGGAGATATGGGCATCTGAATGATAAGAATAACTAGGACCATCCCTAGTGGAACCCAATCAAGCATGCTCCATTTTTAACAGACACCATGTTTTCTCAAGAGGCTACCTCTTCTTGAGAAGTCATTGTAATAATAGAAGCTGTGTCCCCTAAACTACTACCCATATGAAACTCCCCTGCCATAATCTGAGTAGCCAATTGCAATGAGATCAACCATTTCCGTAGAATAATGTGCCACTTGATACACTTAGGTGGATAAATACTAACCAAATGAAGATTCAATTTCAAGCAAAAACACGAAACATCAACCTATAGGGTGATCATGAAACTATTGTGGCTTATATCCATTTTTATACACGTGAGTGCTCCTAATCACCATCAAAACTGCAAAAAAACACACATATGATATCCCGTATAATGCATCATTTTTCCAGCTTGCTTATGCACCTTGTGTTCTTGAATGCAAACTACATTAACCTTGTGTTCTTGAATGAAAACTACATTAACCTTCACATTAGATATCCACCTATTAAATGAAGCATATTTGTTTGGGTCATTGAGACCTCGGACATTATATATGACTATCTTCATTGATCGAACATGCAACGTGTTTGGAAGAGTAGAAGGACAACCTGTGTGTCCTCCATGACATCATTCATTGTCATTTCTAAGCTAATGGCCGAGGGGTCAGTGTTTTTGGAGGTAGTGTAGGTGTTGAATACTGAGTCAATAGCAACCAAAGGTTTCTGGGAAGGGTATGTCCTGCAAAATATCATACATGGTAGGGGAGACATAGGTAGTCTAGGCAGGCCTTGCTTTGAAGGTCCTCTTTGCTAGTTGAAAGCCATCAAACTCCACAAGACATTTTACTTTGTCCAGTGCTTTAGGGTTTTAAGATGTGGATGTCTGGTTACCTGCATGTACAGGGGCCTTAGCCCATGGTCTAGATACTTGCTTCCCAAGAGGGGGGTCTTTGGACTGGTTGAGGAGTATGATGGCATTTTTCCCATGATGCTGCAGCTAGGGGTTTACCTAAAATTTGTTCTCGAGGAATAAGGTGTTTGCTGCGTGAGTATGAGGGTATAATGTATGCATCAATCACAATGAGCTTAAAGTACAAGATACATGTGACTTTGAAACCTTGAAAAATTGTAAGTTGATGGGCATTGTCCTATAAATACATTATAGACCTTATTTTTGCCCCATAACCTTATCATGTTATCAAAAGAGCCCTTAAAAGACCAATTTTTTTCTCTTCATCGGCATTGCAAGATTCGGGTTTTTTTATCATAACAAAAATCTAGTCTCTTAACTAAATTATGAAGCTTGATTTCTTGCTAGAGTAAGCTTTTTCCTATCCATACACCTTGCAATCTATGCAAAATCTTATTTTTTTGAGAAGTTATATTCAATTTATGGAAATTTTCTTTAAACTGCACTAAATTTTTATGATTTTTTAATCCTAAAACTTATCACCATAATCTATCAATTTTGGCTATGTTCTTCACCTCATAACTAACATGAGGTATGGATATGGCCTATAAATCTTTTCTCTAGCTTCATTAAATAATTATGACAAGTTGCTAGAAAAATAGGACACTTTAGTGTCTCAAGACACTCGAGTGTCCAATTACAGAACTAGTGTTAACATTGATCTATACTTTTAATTCTCTTTCACTATCTTTTGATTGTCTATGATGCTTTGATTCGTTAGATCTTAATTGATTAGTGCTTAATCACACTCTAATCTAGTGTGATTTCCCTGTATTCTTTTGTGTGTGTATGTAGGTTTGATTGGAGCATGGATTCTTGATAGATCTATGTGTGTGCACTTGTGATTAGTGTGTTGGATGATAGGATTAGTGATGTTATCCATCGTCAAAATTGTTAGTGTGTGTGATTGAGTTTATTGAGGTGAAGAGAAGTGGATGTTGAGATTGTTAATCTTGTGGCTTAGCTCCTCTATAGGCCAAGAAGCTCACCTCATAGAGTTAAACTTTTGTGTTGTCAAGATTATTTCACTAATCTTGTGTGAGTGTTTCCATACACTAGCTGGGTAGCTTATCACTCCGGATTGACATTTATGTGTTGGTCATTGGAGCTATGCTATGATGGTACCCCCAACAGAAAGTTGTAAGACAAATTTGCAAAGCCAAAAGAAATCACGACACAAATTTCGATAAGTAGCAACAAAACCTCGATAACAAGCATACAATTTGGTTAATGAAAAATTTTTAATGGTCTAAGATGAAATAGTTGTGTAATACAAAACTTTTACTAAAAATACAAAAAGTGGTCCTTAATGGTGTACTAAAAAAATGAATGTGTTTCTTGTCCATTTTATGTGCAACGTGTAGTCTTAAAGCCATTAGCTTGTGCATATGTACCAAGGATGGATGCAAATGATGTAACTTGAATGATAAACAAGCTATCAACAAGAGAGGGTCTTTCACTTAAACTATTAGCCACAATATTATCCTTCCCAGGTTGCTATTGAATATTAGGATGAATACTTTGAATGAAAGAGGCCCACTTAATGTGGGTAAAAAATAAAGGATGAGAGAGAAGATTGATCCTTTCTTGATTAATTTTATTGATAAATTCAGATCCCATCAAATAATGTTTCCAAATTTTAAGTGCACAGTTATAAATTCCTTGTCATAAGTGTTACACTTAGAGTCAGACAATTTAAGATTTTGACTTTCAAAAGAAACGAGGTGGTTATCTTACGTAAGTATAGCATCTATAACTTTTTTACTAGCATTCAATTCAAAATAATGAATAAATGATAAAAATTGGACAGTGTTCAAAGAGTTGCATTGACAAACGACTCTTTCAAAGCTTGAAAAGATTGATCATGCAAGTCACAATCCAAACATAAGGTGTGGTTTTCTTCAAAATCCATGAGAGAAAATGTGCCTTATATGCAAATTTCCTATATTAAGTACATAAGGCAATTAGGTCTCCCCAATCTAAAAAAAAATAAAAGTATTTCAAATCATATTAAGTGCGTAAGTGAAGGGTGAGTTTTGGAAATAAAAAAAACAGATGGAGGTGGAAAGTCAAAGACCTTAGGTGTCCACATAAAGAGGTGGTCGATTTCACGTTGTATATTGGTGTTTCTCTTCTCCTTTATTTTCCTTTTAGAATTTTCTTCTCATTAATGTGTCCTCTCTCTCTCTCTCTCTCTCTCTCTCTCTCTCTCTCTCTCTCTCGCAAATTTGTATCTGTTCTTCTCACGTCCACCAATTGTTTTGTTGCAAATCTACATGCTTCCTCATTTCCCATTGTTGTGTGCTATAAACTAGCGCATTGTTTTTGTTGTTATTGAGGGAATCTTTGAATAAGGAATACCTTTTAATTTTTTTTGAAGTACATAAGTACATAAGGCCAGAAATGATGTCAACTCATGCTAATTTTTAGGAATTCACCATGATTTGATAGCCTCAATTTTCTTACAATCTACATAAGTACCATTCTTAGAAACTACTTATCCTAAAAACCAATGGCAGATTGAAACAAAGAACTCTTTTTAGGATCACATCAAATTATTCTCAATTTATGCTTTTGTTAAAAGTCAAAAACAGGTGTAACTTGGTGCTTTTTGTCTTCATCCACAAACTTATTAAAAACAAGTATGTGATCAAAGAATACAATTATAAAATCCATAGTGCTCTGTTTGAGTTCTAAAACTGAAAATGATGTCAATTCTATGGCTTCTAGTCTAGAGGATGGTAAACTAGGCAACAATTCATTGATAAAATAGTCTTGAAATTTGTGTGAAAAATGGTTTGCATGGCTCATCACATGTGTGGGTTTCATTTGCAGTTACTTCATTGATAAAAACTCAAGCATGTCTTTTCTTATTTATAGATTGCCCTCTTGGCTTGAGTCTAACAATAAAAGTGCCTTTTTTTGTGGTTCAATAATTGCTTTCAAGTTAATTGATTCATTATGTGTAAATGAGATAACATTTAGGATAATAAATTTGGGATTAAATTTATAAAAAATCAACATACCTAAAATCATGTTAATACCATGCATGGGGTCTACCTTTTGAAAATAACACATGTGTTCAAGAGGTATTTATAAAACCCCTCTACAAACGCACTTTGCCATAAATTAAAAGGCCTTTTTACTTTTGTAAACTTATAAATTCTTTGAAAACTTTCAACCTTTAACCCCTCTTGTACATGTAGTTGTTAGAGTATCTGTTTTCTCATGTAATCACAGCCGAATGAGATAATGAAAGGAGAGTTTTCTCTTAAGAGGATTCTTTAGAATGAATTGTAGATTGTGCAAGGCTGATCTCATTTCACCATTTACACATAGCTTGAAGAGAACAACACGTTAAGATTGACATTCTATTGAGCACTAGATTTGCTTGGAGCACGTCCCTCCTCCAAAAGGACTTTGTATTATAGTTCTCTTAATGAGAGCTCTAATTACAATACACGTTTGTAATATTATGGAGCTTCCTTGAACAAATGAAGATGATGAGCTTCATGATTCTATGGTGTAAGCCTCCTTCCCACACCCTAAACACCCCAATAGGGAGAAAGAATTGCGGGGATGGAGATAGATAAGTGTGAAGATAAATATTTTTCAAGAAAAGAAGTAGTAATTTTTGTTAAGTATGGAGCTTGATTTACCCTTGTAATTTTCTGTGGTAAAAGCGCACATTTGTAAGGCCCCCATTATGAGGAGAAGCCATTGTGCGTGAAGGAAAATCACTCACCGGAAACCAAAAATTTCACGGACAAGAATATGGGGCAACTTTAGAGGCCTCGGGGACAGAGGCCCCCGAGACATTTTTTTTTGGCCGGAATATTCCTTTTCGCCGGAATATTATGGCCGAACGGCGGTCGAAAAACAACCGGTCGGTTGGTCGGTGGCCGGTAGTCAATGGCCAGTGGCCGGTGGTCGAAAGTCAATGGCTGGTGGCCGAATTCAAAAGCGGACTTGTCTTCTCAAGGGTGGCCACACATGGGCGGATTGGAGGGTCCGATTTGGACTTATTCACACAAGGGCGGCTACACATGGCTGTCTCTCATAAGAGAGGGCAGCCCTTTTGGCCTATAAAAGGAGGCCATTTCTACACACATTTCATAGTGTGAAGTTGATGCAACAAGGTGAGTGTGAGGTGGTGAGAGTGAAGCAAGGCGGGAGCTCCATTAAGGGTATAATCCCTTTGTAAACTACTTCTTGTTTTGAAGTACTAAAGCCATTGAGTGGCTGCTTTCCCGTGGACGTAGCCCACATTGGGTGAACCACGTATATCGTGTGTACTCTCTCTCTCTCTCTACTCTATAATCTCATGTATATAAATCTGTCTCTCTCCATTAAGTAATCTACTCAATTATCTATTTAGCTACGTTTTATTTCCTAACAACTGGTATCAAAGCAAGGTTTGCTCGTAGCTAAATTATCTCAAGGAAAGGATTCCTTGAATTGAGTGGGAGTTATGGCAGAGGAAGGGAAGCTCAAGATTGAGAAGTTCAACGGCAAAAACTACCAACATTGGAAGATGAAGATTGAAGACTATCTCTACTAGAAGGACCTCTATTTGCCACTAGGCGGTCTTGCGAAGAAGCCCGCAACAATGGCAGATGAAGCATGGATTGTCCTTGATCGAAAGGCACTGGGAACAATCCGGTTAAGCTTGGCGTCAACGATGGCCTTCAATGTTTCGGAGATGAAGACCACGGAGGACTTGATGAAGTCACTTGACGACTTCTACGAGAAACCATCGGCATCCAATAAGGTATTTCTTATGAAGCGCTTGTTCAATCTAAAGATGGCAGAGAATGGTTCAGTTGCAGAACACCTAAATGACTTTAACACAAACATAAGTCAACTTCGATCAGTGAAAATCAATTTCGATGACGAAGTGCGAGCTCTCCTTATACTATCATCTCTACCGGATAGTTGGGACAGCCTTGTGATGGCTGTAAGTAATTCTATCTCTGGCACAAATACTCTTAAGTTTGATGATGTTGTGGGTGTTCTCCTAAGCGAAGAAATGCGAAGGAGAAGCACAGGAGAATCATCAAGTGCTGCACTATCAGTGGAAACAAGAGGAAGGCCTAAGGAGAGGTTCAAATACCAAAAGGGTCGTGATCGCTCAAGGCGGAGCAAGTCACGCACAAAGTCAGTTCTTGAATGTTGGAACTGCGGCAAGAAGGGCCACGTCAAGAAGGATTGCTGGTCCAAGAAGAAGAAGGAGAGAGAGTCTCAAGACAACAAGCCAACATCGGAGGCCAATGTGGCAGGTAAAGTAGAGCAAGATGCTCTAATTCTCTCATTAGACAATGTGTCTAATTCCTGGATAGTAGATTCCGGGGCTTCATTCCATGCGACACCACACAAGCAACATTTCCAAGACTACACCAAAGGTAATTTTGGGTATGTATACTTGGGAGATGATGAAGCTTGTGAGATTGTCGGCAAAGGTACAGTTTCTGTCAAAACTGCTAACGGAAATGAATGGAAGCTTAAAGATGTTAGGCATGTTCCTTCTCTTCGCAAAAATTTGATCTCTATAGGACAATTGGACGATGAAGGTCACAACATTGCATTCGGAAACAAACGGTGGAAAATCTCAAAGGGATCTTTGGTGGTTGCCAAGGGTGAAAAAGTCGGTACACTTTACTTGTGTACTGTTAGCACGCAACCTTCAGCTTGTGCAACAACTACAGAAGTTGACAGTGCGGTGTGGCACTACCGACTTGGGCATATGAGTGCCAAAGGAATGCAAATCCTTCAAACAAAGAAGCTTCTACCAGGTTTGAAAGAAGTGGACTTAGAGTTCTGTGAAGATTGTGTTTATGGTAAACAAAAGAGGGTAAAATTTCAAAAATCAGGAAATGAAAGAAAAATAAAAAACTTGAGTTGGTTCATTCTGATGTTTGGGGTCTTGCAAGTACACCATCACTTGGTGGCTCATTGTACTATGTAACATTCATAGACGATGCGAGTAGAAAAACATGGGTTTATGTCATGAAGAATAAATCCGATGTATTTTCCATATTTCAAAGGTGGAAAGCCTTTGTGGAAAATGAAACAGGTACCAAGGTTAAATGCCTCAGATCCGACAATGGAGGCGAATATTGCAGCCAAGCTTTTGAAAGCTTTTGTGCTAGCAATGGCATTCGGAGGCAAAGGACAACCCCAAGGACACCTCAAAAAAATGGGATTTCGGAAAGGATGAACATGACAATCATGGAACGAGCACGAAGCATGCGGCTACATGCAGGCCTACCGCTTGAGATTTGGGCGGAAGCTGTAAGTACGTCTGTGTACTTAATCAATCGGTCACCCTCAACGGCATTGGATGGGGGAGTTCCAGAAGAGGCATGGACAGGTAAACCGGTGAATTATGCATTTCTCAAAGTGATTGGGTGTGAGGCTTTCATGCACATAGATAGAAGTCTAAGATCAAAGCTAGATGCAAAGTCCAAAAAGTGTTTCTTCATTGGCTATGGAGAAGGAGACTTTGGGTATCGCCTATGGAATCCTGAAGATGGTAAAATCTTAAGGAGTAGGGATGTAATTTTTAATGAACAAAATATGTACAAAGATTACTTGGAAAGAAAACAAACAAAAAAAACAGGTGATGAGTACATCGAGCTTGAGGACGGTGAAGACTCAAGGACTGCAAACAGTGACAATGTGCAACAACGTAAACCAAATGAGGAGCCTCAACCTATTCCCCAAAGATCTACAAGAGCAAGTAGACCTCCAGAAAGGTTTGTTCCTTCCTTCAACCATCTCTTGATCTCAGATTCTGGAGATCCGGAATCATACGAAGAAGCTATGCAATATGAATCCAAAGAACAATGGATGAAGAGCATGCAAGTGGAGATGGACTCACTACATCGCAACCAAACATGGGAGTTGGTTGAGTTGCCTAAAGGTAAGCGGACACTTCAAAACAAATGGGTGTACAAGCTAAAGGAAGAAGAAGGTGGGAAGAAAAGGTACAAGTCTAGGCTTGTGGTAAAAGGTTTTTCTCAAAAGAAAGGTATTGACTTCAATGAAATATTTTCTCCTGTTGTAAAAATGAACTCAATTACGCTTGTCTTAAGCCTTGTGGCTGCTCATGATCTAAATCTCGAGCAAATGGATGTAAATACGGCATTCCCTCACGGTAACTTAGAGGAGGAAATCTACATGCTTCAACCAAAGGGGTATGAAGTAAAAGGTAAGGAGAAAATGGTTTGCATATTAAAGAAGAGCTTGTATGGTTTAAAGCAAGCATCAAGACAATGGTACTTGAAGTTTGATCGATGGATGTTGGATCATGGATTCACAAGATGCAACTCGGATCACTGCGTCTACATAGAGAATTTGGGAGATGGGAAATTCATCATCCTAATGTTGTATGTTGATGACATGTTGATTGCAAGTGCTAACATGCAGGACATCAAAGACCTAAAAGAGGAGCTGTCCAAATCTTTTTCAATGAAAGATTTAGGTGCTGCAAAGAGGATACTTGGTATGAAAATATCAAGGGACAGGACGAAGAAGACAATAAAGCTATCTCAAGAAGATTACATCAAGAAGGTTCTAGAAAGGTTTGCAATGCAAAATGCAAAACCAGTTTCTACACCTTTGGCTGGTCATTTTAAACTAACGAAGGATATGTGTCCAAAGACACACGAGGAGATAGCCTATATGTCTAAAGTTCCATATGCTGCAGCGGTAGGTTCTCTAATGTATGCTATGGTCTGGACAAGGCCAGACATTGCACATGCAGTGGGAGTTGTGAGTAGGTTCATGGACAACCCAGGTAAAGAGCATTGGCAAGCTGTGAAGTGGATACTTAGGTATCTAAAAGGGACAACAACAAATGCTTTGTATTTTGGAGGAACTGATATTTTTCTAGAAGGGTATGCTGATGCAGATATGGCAGGTGACAAAGATACTCGAAGGAGCACTACTGGCTATGTGTTCATGATTGGAGGCACAGCAGTGAGCTGGGCTTCAAAGCTGCAGAAAGTGGTTTCACTTTCTACCACGGAAGCAGAGTATGTAGCAATGACGGAGGCAAGCAAAGAAATTCTGTGGCTTCATAGATTCTTAGAAGAGCTTGGATTCAAACAAGACAATTGTGTCTTGTACAGTGATAGCCAAAGCGCTATCCATCTTGCGAAGAACTCAGCCTTTCATTCAAGGACAAAGCACATTGAGGTGAGATATCACTTCATACGCACTCTTTTGGAAGAGGGACAACTAAAGCTAGGAAAGGTGTATATAAGTGAAAATCCTGCAGACATGTTTACAAAGGTGGTCAACAAGGAGAAGTTGATCTTTTGCTCATCTTCAATCGGCATTCAAGGATAAGAAGCCAGAATGGAAAGCAGTCACAGGTTTGGTTTGGAGATCAGTCTCCAAGTGGGAGATTGTTAAGTATGGAGCCTGATTTACCCTTGTAATTTTCTGTGGTAAAAGCGCACATTTGTAAGGCCCCCATTATGAGGAGAAGCCATCGTGCGTGAAGGAAAATCACTCACCAGAAACCAAAATTTTCACGGACAAGAATCAGGGGCATCCTTTTCGCCGGAATATTATGGCCGGACGGCGGTCGGAAAGTGGTCGGAAACAACCGGTCGGTTGGCCGGTGGCCGGTAGTCAATGGCCGGTGGCCGGTGGTCGAAAGTCAATGGCCGGTGGCCGAATTCAAAAGCGGACTTGTCTTCTCAAGGGTGGCCACACATGGGCGGATTGGAGGGTCCGATTTGGACTTATTCGCACAAGGGCGGCTACACATGGTTGTCTCTCATAAGAGAGGGCAGCCCTTTTGGCCTATAAAAGGAGGCCATTTCTACACACATTTCATAGTGTGAAGTTGATGCAACAAGGTGAGTGTGAGGTGGTGAGAGTGAAGCAAGGCGGGAGCTCCATTAAGGGTATAATCCCTTTGTAAACTACTTCTTGTTTTGAAGTACTAAAGCCATTGAGTGGCTGCTTTCCCGTGGACGTAGCCCACATTGGGTGAACCACGCATATCGTGTGTACTCTCTCTCTCTCTCTCTCTCTCTCTACTCTATAATCTCGTGTATATAAATCTGTCTCTCTCCATTAAGTAATCTACTCAATTATCTATTTAGCTACATATTATTTCCTAACAATTTCTTATATGCTTACTCCATGGGAAAGCTCTTACCATAGCTAGTATAATAGAGAAGAAGATGAACTTACTTGCTTGAAATTGTTGGATAAAAGCCAACACTTTATTAGTTGCTCCAAAGGTTTCATCCTAGTTAAGGAAAGTGATGTTCTTTCCCCCCTCCTTGAACTTTTTCAACTTACTTGACCTCTTCCATGCTCCATAGCTTCTTTGTTTCCATCTCCCCTTGGCCTTCTTGGATGAAGAACCACTACTCTCCAGATAGGAAGAGGGAGACGATGAAGAGGAAAGATGATGAAGAAGAAGGAGAATATAGTGACCGCTTTCTCCAATTCCTCCTTCGTGAATTATCTTGTCCCTTCTTTGGTTTTACATCAGGACCTCTTCTTCTTGGGGGGGCTTAATGACCACTTTGTCCGGTGTCTTCTTGAGGCCGCATCACTTTGAGAAGTGACAGGATTGTCACTTTCACACCTCTCCCTTGAAAGCTCTTGCCGCATGGAATTCTCTTTGATAGATTTATGTGGGAGTTTGACTTGCACTTCCTATTGATTACCCAAAGAGTTTCCTCTTTTAGAGGTCTCACCAAGAGGCCTCGTAGGAAATCTCTCTTCTTGGGTAATGGGAGGAACTTGAAGAGCTGGTAGTCAGATTTGAATTTTGGCTTGAAAATTAAAGTTTTCCATTGATTGTTGAAGTTTTCCAGACTTTCTTTCCTAAGGCAATGGATGACATTATATCCTTGAAATCAGGATCAGTAGCATACTCATCTATGATAGAAGATAGATCATTGTGAGTTGCTAAAGACACTGCATTTACTTTTGGTCTTCATGATAGTGGGTTGACCACTTGATTGAGCTTGCCAACAATATGAGCAATATGAAAATTAAATTGCGAAAGAAAATTTGCCCACCTCATTTGTTTGTCGAAAATCGTGGTTTGCATCATGAAGTACTTTAAACTTTGGTGATCCGTTCGTAGGATGAATGGACTCCCCAAAAGATAATGCTTCCATGTATCAAGGGCACGTAGAAAAACTAGCATCTCCTTCTCATATATGCCCAACACTCACTCATCGGAATTGAGTCTTTGACTCTCGTATGCTATGGCATGCCCTTCTTGAAGCAAAAATGCTCCAAGGCAATCTCCACAAGCATCACATTGGACCTGTTTTGAGAGATCTGGTAGTGTAAGTACACGTCGAGAGGTAAGCTTCTCTTTGAGCTTCTCAAGAGCATTTTTCTATTTTGTAGTCCATGAATACTCAAGGTTCTTCTTTGTTAAGTCATGTAATGGTTATGCTATTTGTGAGAATTTTTCTATGAAGTGTCTATAGTCACGGTATGCACACATACCAATAAAGCTTCGTAGCTCATGTAGATTCCTTGGATTATGCCATCCTTTTATTACCTGTAACTTTGTTGGATCCATACGGATACCATCTTGAGAGATAATGTGACCTAAGTATTGAATCTCTTGAAGTAAAAATTCACTCTTCGTTTTATTAATGAAAAGTTTATTCTCCCTCAATGCTTGAAAGATTACCTGGAGATGTTGCTTATGCTCCTCGAGAGAATTGGAGTAGATGATGATGTCATCAAAGAATACTCCAGTGAACTTGCGGTAGGGCCTACAAAATTTCTCCATTAGGCAGTTGAATGTGGCCGGAGCATTGGTCGAACCAAAAGGCATGACAAGATATTCATAAAGACCAAATGTTGTGCGAAAAGCGGTCTTTACAATATCTTCATTCACTATCCTTATTTGATGATAGCCACTTTTAAGGTCAATTCTACTAAAGTAGGTAGATCCTTGTAGCTTATCAAACAGATCTTCGTATGAGAAATCTGTTCTTGATAGTAATCTTATTTAGTGCTCTATAGTCAACACACATACGATATGTTTCGTCTTTCTTTTTCACTAAAAGAACTGGTGAATAAAAGGGAGAGAAACTAGGCCTCACCATCCCCTTGTTTACTAGTTCATGCATTTGCCTCATAATCTCCTCTTGTTGAGCTTGAGAAACTCTATAAGGAGGCTTATTAGGCGGTGAGCACCCAATAGAAGCTCTATCTTATGGTCATCATCCCCTCATTTTGGAGGTAACTCCATAGGACGTCATCGATAAAAAACATCTATAAATATATTTAGGAATTTAGACACTCTAATTCCTCTTTATTCCTATCACTTTGATTTGGTAAAGCATTAGGATCATTTTTGGATTCTTTAGCAAAAACCATGAACTCAAAAACTGATCTTTTCATTGACTCATCAAAAGCAGGTGAATTTACAAGAGGCATAGTAGGATCTGGATCATTAGCATCTATATACATGTTCTTTTCCCTGTAGGTGAAATAAATTCTTCTTTCAAGGAACTTTATATTGGTAGCCATGCGGTTGAACCATGGTGCCCCTAGCATAACATCCTCATGTTGGAGAGTGGAGATGAAAAATTCCTCTTTATCGACATAGCTTTGGACATGAAGCCTCAATTTCCCAATCAAGGGAGTAACGGAGGCTTGTTGTCCCTTGAAATCTCCATCAGCAGTCACCATATCTCCCATCTCGAAAACTTGTATGCCTAACATAGTGGCCAACTCCATTGATATGAAGTTGCGAGTAGAGCCAGGGTTAAAAAGGATAAAGGAATCATGATCCCTCACCTTTCCCCAAGGCTCATAGGAAAGGGATGATCCTTTGTAATGAGTATCATCTTTTGGAGCTTCAATTGTCCTTCTTGGTTACTCAAAAACAAACTCCTTACATTCCCATCCTCTTGTGAAACTTGATGACAATATGGAATAATAGCTACCAAGGGTTGAGTGAGTCAAGCATTAGGAGGGGGTAAATCTATATTGTGGTTATACTACTCAAGCTAAAGGCTGAGTAGGCACCAAGGGGGGCTGGGGAGAATTTGAAGCAAATATGATAGGACAACTTCTCTCTTGTGAGGAGGAGAGAGCAAGAGGGAATTATCCCACATGCAATGTATCCAATCTCTAGATCTATATAAGAGGCCCAATTTTTCAATGCAAAGAAAGTCACTTTATAACACTCAAGCACTCTTTTGGCTCAAGTAAGTTTTTGGTGTGTTTTTCAACCTTTACTATTTCCCTTTAGTTATCTTTTGCATCATACTATGATCCACCTTAGCTTACAACGCGCAAGACCACTTGGAGCGTGATTATCCACAAAGAAGGTAGCAAAACAATTATGCTCTACTCGCAAGGTTCCAGATGAGCTAAAGGGTTGTTTGCTATGCTACATATATTGAAAGCCATGCCTATAAATGAGGCAATAATGTATGGTATATGTATTCAAGTCAGGTTCAAGTATGAGTCACTGTGGTGAATGGTTTAATGACTTGCAAACTTTGGACTTTCTTGGTTACATTGAAACAAGGGACGATATTACACCTTGGGTATAATGTGTTTGTAGGGTTCTTAAACACACGCCTATTAAAATATTGCTATGAATAGGTTGATTCCTCTTTTTGGATGAATTAACAAGTTTTTTATCAGAATGGATTAAAAAATCTCTGTCATTCATGTATCTTTATTAAACTGCTTGAATTTTCAAAAACAAAAAATCGCTCTTTTCATAAAATCTAATATCTACCAAACCCAAATGATTTTCTCATATTGGGTATAATGTGTTTGTAGGGTTCTTAAACACACGCCTATTAAAATATTGCTATGAATAGGTTGATTCCTCTTTTTGGATGAATTAACAAGTTTTCTATCAAAATGGATTAAAAAATCTCTCTCGTTCATGTATCTTTATTAAACTGCTTGAATTTTCAAAAATAAAAAATCCCTCTTTTCATAAAATATAATATCTACCAAACCCAAATGATTTTCTCATATTGAACTGATCATTTAATGTGGGAAAATGAAAGGGAACAAGAGTTAAAACATATATATGTGCTTTTAGATCTATCTCAGCACGGGAGCAAAAAGGAGAGAAGGCTACCTCTCATTAAGGGTTAAAAAGGGGGATGATCTATAAAAGAGAAATGAGCACATAATGGAGATTAAAAGACCTTAGGGTTAGCTTCATTAAAGACCTCCAAAGGTTAGTGTTAAAAGTCCTTAGATCTAGGACCTTACGGTACTTTAGACCTTAGGCAAGCTAGGCATGTGCTTGAGGTGCTTGTTGTGATTGAGCTGCCTAGGTGCTTGAGGTGCTTGATGACTAAGGTACTTGAGGTGCTTGTCATGCTTGGTGACTAAGGTGCTTGACATGATTGATGACTAAGGTGCTCGAGGTGTTCCAAAGTCAATCTTGTATCCGACAAATGAGGGAGCAAGCCCTAAAGCTAGGAGCATGAGAGAGAACACACACACATACACACTCAAGGAAAGCCCAAGACTCAAGAGGCAATAAGGACTCATGTCAAGCACCTACCCATGTTTCCCTCATAGTCTGCCTAAAGCCTATCAGATGGCCTTGAGAGAGGTCCAATGAGAATTTAGTTTCATTATTTAATTAGTCAAGCATTATTCAAGTCCTCTTTCTCAAAGGGCAAAGGAAGACACTTGTCCAAATGTTACCCCTATTGCACATGAAGGTGCTACTAATGATGACCCCATGTTTGTGAACTATCTTGTTACTAGGTTGCAACAAGCTATGGGCAATCTTGCTTTGCAAGCCGAAGTTACTCAAAAACTTCGTGCTTATGAGATTCTTTACCTCTCCAAGAGGAGAGACACTACAAGAGGTACTTAATATTAGCGACGCTCATAGTGCGACGCTCAAAAGTGAAAACCCACGGTGTCGCTATAGGCGTCGCTATGAGCGTTGTTCAGTTACAAGTAAACTAGCGACGCCCATAGCGATGCTAGTAACTTAGCGACGCCCATAGCGACGCTAGTAACTTAGCGACGCCGATAGGGGTAAAAAAATAACTGAGAGCGTCTGAAAACTCAGATCTCAGATCTGAGTTTTTGGCGCGTGCTCAAGCAAGCAAAGGTAACCGGCAGTCTCCCTCTCTCTCTCTTTCTTCTCCACACACACACACACACACAAGAGGAGAGGAAGGAGAGCCAGGTATGCTCCTTCCCTCTCATCACTCTCATGTTCCCTTCCCCTCTTTCTCTCTCTCTCTCTCTCCCTCTCTCTCTCTCTCTCTCACACACACACACACACATTGTGTTTTTGAAAGAGAGAGAGAGAGAGAGAGAGAGAGAGAGAGAGAGAGAGAGAGAGAGAGAGAGCACATGCATAAACAAAACACACACACACACACATGTATAAACAAAGAATGCATACACACATTGAGAGAGGAAAAGAGAGAGAGAGAGAGAGAAGAAGAAGAAGAAGAAGAGAGTTTTAACGTCGTAGGAAACTATCCCAAGAGACCTTAAAGATCTAGTCGGCGAGGAGTTGAATTCAAGACCTGTTATTCAAGAGGGAAATGGCATAACCAATCTACCACACTTGGGTGATAGAAAGGTTATACCATTTTACTCTTTTTATTGTGACACACACACACCCACATGCGCGCGCACACACACACACACACACACACACACACACACACACACACACACACACACACACACACACACACACACACACACACACACACACACACACACGAGAAGAAGAGAGTTTTAACGTCGTAGGAACTATCCCAAGAGACGTTAAAAATTAGGTTAGATGTAGACTTACGTTAGATTAGATTTAGGTTTATTTAGGTTAGATTTAGGTTAGATTTAGGTTTATTTTGAGTTTAAGATTAAATTAGATCTAGCTTTATGTTCGATGGACTAGCTTTTTTTAGATTTAGGTTAGATTTTAGTGCATGTCAATGAAGGTGCGCTCATGATGGTAAGCATTGTATGAAAAACACTTGCTCATATGAAAAACACTGAAAAAGACTCCGTTTTCCTACATGAGAAAATTTCCTACTCTCACAGCCTCGACAGTCCATGCGGACCAGCAATTCCACCTGCATGTTCGACTGCTGCTACCATACAATAAGCCGTCATGATCAGCCAATGGAAGAGCAAATTGAGCCTACACTGAAATTAGTGATGCAAGATGACGATTCCAAGGGCCACACACACACACACACACACCACAACCCGTCAAATCTAGAGTAAGAATTAAGTGCTTTGAGCAGGTATCAGCTACATTGCAAGAATGGCGTACCTGCATGCTACAGACAAAGATCTACTGTGAAAGATGTTAAGATGCTGTGAAATGCTACAGCTAGAGAAGAGGCAAAGGGGTTTTTTTCCACTACATGCACTATCATGTAGATGTGGGTGTGTAGAAGTCTTGTACCCACAAATATAGGCATTGACCAATAAAGACGAGATTATAACCCGGTGGTTCTGATCTCCGTGCACCTCTAGAATGAGGTGTGCGGGGATTGGACATGACTAGAGAATGTGATGTAGTTTACAGTGTGAACAAAGAGAGAGAGAGAGAGAGAGAGAGAGAGAGAGAGAGAGAGAGAGAGAGAGAGATAAGATGAAGAATGCCAATAGAAGATTAAATTTGTTGTCCAAAGTTATAAGATTTTTACCCTCATTATGAGTAGTGACGAGAATGTGGGGTCGTCCAACCGAAACACCTATCTCTCAACGAGGATCTTATGTCCTTGTAATCAATGCAAGCATGTTGTGAGATGGACAAGACGCGTTTCTTTGCAGCACATTTGCAAATTTGACGAGTTTGATCTATCTATTATAGATCGAGTTGTTGCCAATTATAACTCGTCGAACTCTGACACTGGCCAACAAGCAGCAATCTTGCAACCCAATAGACGTGTTCGCAGGCGCTTTGGTCAAGCAGCATATGTGAGGCCACAAGATGTAGCCTCTGACAGCTCGAGGGATGATCATGCAGACCACATTCCCAACGAGGCAATGTTTGAGCCCAAGATCGATGAGCTGATCGAGACGATCATGGATTCAAAAAGGCACTCCTGGTTCTTCTCAACATGCAGACAAAGTTTGGATGGAGTGACACTAGCGTCCAACGCTTTTCAGGTGATCTATTACAATTAGTTTACTTTAGTAAAAAACTCTAGATGTATAATGATCTAATAGATTTTTACACAATTGTACCGTATTTTTTTCGTTGTGTAGATTGCTCAAAGAGCACATACTAATGTGATGCCAGATTCCAGGGAGGAAGCAAGAAAGATTTTGCGAAACTTGGGGATGGATTACAATTCGATCCACGCTTGTCCTAACGACTGCATTCTTTTCAGAGGGGAATACATAGACATGGAGAAGTGTCCGAAATGTGGTTCCGAGAGATATCGAGTAGATCTCCACGGAACAAAAATTCCGCAAAAGGGTTTGCGACATTTTCCTCTGCTTCCTCGCATCAAGCATTTCTTCGAATGTAAGTCCATGGCCGCCCTAGCATCATGGAATGAGAAGAATAAATCTTCGGATGGTGTGCTACATATTCCTGTAGACTGCGCAGCCTAGAAACATATAAATGAAACATGGTCAGATTTTGCTAGGGAAGCTCGAAATTTGCGCTTAGATCTGGCTATGGATGGCATAAATCCATTTGGCAAAGATCAACATCTTACGGTGTATGGCCCGATGTCATCGTCAACTACAACATTCCCCCGTGGTTGACTACGAAGAAGGGACACCTATGGTTAAGATTGATTGTGCCGGGGCGATATAAATTGAAGAATATGGATGTGTATCTTCGTCCACTATTGGAAGATCTACAACAATTGTGGATTGGCATAGAAGTGGTGGATATGAGCCGACACACAGGTCGACAGAATGCTTTGATGAGACGTATTCTAATGTGGACCATGCATGACTATCCCGAACTAACAGAATGCTCAGGTGATTTACACTCCTCACTCAAACACTGTAAATCTTGGTTTTTCTCAAGCTTATTTATTATCATGTGTATACATGCAGGGCTTCAAACAAGCGGATACAGAGCATGTGTCACATGTGGACCTAGACTGAATGCACGTCGGGCGCCCTCATTGAAGAAGCAAATCTATGAAGGTCATCAAGCGTATCTTCCAGAGAATCATGTGTTATGTGATGGCTTTTTGGGAAGAGAGCCACCGAGGATGTCTGCACAAGCATGGTTAGAGCAGAAGGAGATGTGTGATGACGGTTTGCCCCCAGGGATGAAGAGAATATCTCTATGGTACGAGTTACCATACTGGCCCCGACTCATGATCAATCACTTGCTCGATCCAATGCACATATTCAAGAATGTGGGTAATCTACTATGGGACCATCTGACCGGCAAGAAAGATACTTTGGGAGCCAGGGTTGACCTTAGAAATGTGGATCTTATGGAGCAATATTGGCCGCAGACAGCATCCGATGGATCAATAAAACTCCCTAAAGCACCATGGATTTTCACAGAAGCCCAAGAACGCAAAGTAAAAGAGACCATTCAATCTTTGCGGACCCCCACTGGTGTAATGCACTCGCTCCAAACTTGTTTTACTAAAGAAGGAAAGCTTACCGGTTTGAAGTCACACGATTGGCATAAAATGTGTCAGGTATGTTCATAGTGGAATATATCATAGTGGGAATTGTGTAACAAATTCTTGTGTGGACTTTAATATCATTGCTGCACATGTTTTGCAGTTTATTTTACCGGTGGCCATTGAGGGATGTTTGTCTCTTAACGTCCGTAACACAATCTACAAACTTGCGAAGTTGGTGCAATCCCGGGGCGGTCCCTTTTTAGAATGTGTATGATATCACGTGAGTTAACCGGAGAGGATTATTAAAAGACCAAAATGTATAAAAATGTATACATACAGAGGGGGGTGGGGTTTTTTTAAATAGGCTCACAATGTAAGTATAGTATGTATATCGGGGTATTATTAATTACCTCTTGAACGCAAGTGATATAGGGGTCTTTTGATAAGTGACTG
This sequence comes from Adiantum capillus-veneris, assembly GCF_014529385.1. Classification (NCBI taxonomy): domain Eukaryota; kingdom Viridiplantae; phylum Streptophyta; class Polypodiopsida; order Polypodiales; family Pteridaceae; genus Adiantum; species Adiantum capillus-veneris. Next base: position 75,351,711 of record NC_140956.1, on the reverse strand, counting down.
CCCCGGGGGTGCAATTGATATCACAAAAGGAATCAACGTAGAGTCCATACCATTTGCCAAACTAAACGCTGCGGAGGTTGTGTGCATGTTTGAGAAACACTTTCCTATTACCATGCTAACCATTCAGGTGCATCTTCCTATTCACATACTTGATGAGGTGGAAATAGCTAGCACAGTACATTCCAGATGGATGTTCTTTTTAGAATGTTTCATGAAAATGCTCAAGGGATATGTGCGTCAGAAGGCACGTCTGGAGGGTAGCATGGTAGAAGGTTGGTTGGTATCAGAGTCCCTAGTGTACATTGGAGAGTGGCTAGACGGATTTGATAAAGCCCGGGATACGCTATGGTGAACCACAGATGATGAGCGCATATCTAGGATTGTCGTGTGAAATCTCGGTGTTGAGAAGAAGATGATGGAAGATCTAGAGGCTAAAATCAACCGATTTTGTATGCTTCACAATCCAGTGATGCAAAAGTGGATTTCACAATATGAGGATGCGAAGCAAGAGCGACAAAGGGCACGAATCGAGTGGAGACGAAGAAGACGACCACTGATGCACTATCCGATGGGTCTGGAGAGCCTACCAAAATTCATGAGCTTAAGATGGTTGCACAACCAATTGCAAAGCGCACACAGTGCGGTGAAGAAGTGACTGAGGAGGAGTGGGAGTACTCTCGGGGTTGCATGACCAAGGTAAGTTTGCAATGTACGACTAGTGACTTTCTAGATGTTTCACTATAACAAAAAAACGTGTTATTGACGCGGCCCATCGCTATGCGCGTCGCTGTGAAACCAGTCGCTATTAGCGACGCGCATAGCGACGACCATAGCAAAAAATTTCTTTCTTTGGCAGAGGACATGTAGCCTGGCCTGTGCCCAGTTAAAAGATGGACACAGCCACATCCAGACTTCCTGCCCTCTGCCCAAGAAATCGAGCAGCACCAAAATATCAACCATGCTCCAGCGCGCATAAATTTTGGCAGAGTTCCCTTTGTTTTTACATAAACTTTTCAAAAAAAACCATATCATTTATACGCCTCCTACATGCTATCCATGTAGGATCTCACATGAGATTTAAGGCCAATGAAAGACAGCCGTACCAACTGAAAAGAATAGCCATAACTTAAAAGCATAACCATAACGAACCATAACCATAACTTAAAAGCATAACCATAACTTAAAAGCATAACCATAACGAACCATAACCATAACTTAAAACCATAACCGGCTATAACCACTTTGATCAAAATCATAATGCAGATAACCATAACCATAAACAAAATTAACAATAACCATAAGCATAACCAGAAAGAGAAACAATAACTGTCTATACAATGACAATGACAATAATCATAACCATAAGGGAAACAATAACTGTCTGAACACTAACTGTTTATACAAAAAAGAGACACAGAAGCATGTCTGTGTCTCACAAAGCATATAGATGAAATCTGGTCCACTAATGACTAGGCGTCGCAACCTGCACATAGGACAACTCACAAAATTAGTATTGATATTACTTCACATATACTGACTTAATTAAATCAACTCACACATATTAACGTCTTACCTCAAGCGATCAGCGAGACTGTAAGGCCTCCCAGTATACAGGCTCTCCTGAAGCTTCAAGATCATTCAGTACTTCATAGATACCTCTGCGATATCCATCTGACTCCTCCTCACGTGATGGAGCTCGATGCATCGTAAGATTCTGCGTTTATACAAAAATCAGAGTAATAAGAATACATGATTCATCGCGTTTTAAAAAATGCCATAGTTAAGATTGGATTAGAAACTCACAAACTCATAGCGAAAGGTGTCGAAGCCTCCGCTGCCAAGATGAGATGTCCCCCTAGTCATCTGTCGTACCTGCGCGGCCTCACGTTGCTGTCTGAACCGCGTGGCCGCTGTCCGCTCATCCTCCTTGATCTGCAGCCACGTCTCGTGTGGGATGCCCGAAGGCTTCGGCGAGCCGGTCCTGAAAGCCTTCCGAGCTGCATCTCGTCGATGTTTGATGGTGTCCCGTGCAACACCCTTGATCCACCGCGCCGAAACAACGGAAGAACCCGGAGCAGGCTGGTACTCTCTCAGGATGGTCTCCACTATGTAAGTGACTTTTCACTTTTCTTACTGATCCCAAGACGTCAGAATGCTGGTTGAAAACTGCAACTCCACGAGCTGGCGAATCCGCTGTCGCATCTCAGTCCCGACTCTATCCATGTCAACCAAACCATCTCCCCGTACAGTATAGAGCTTGGAGGCACTAGGATCGTGTGCCCCCCAAGGTTTCCGAGGTGTGCCAAGTGGTGTGTCGAGAGGTGTGCCTGGGTAAGACGGGGGTCGTGAGCGAGGAGGGGTCGAAGCATCTATGGACCCTCCTCCACAGCAACCACCACCTCCACGTGACGATCGCCGAGATCGGCGAGTGCGCCTGTGCTGCGGAGATGAGGACGTACCCGCCTCTGTCCCACCCCTAGGTGTCGAAGCGGTCGTGATGGGAGAAGAAGGCGTCGTACCCATAGGCGTCCTGAACCCCGTAGACGTCCCCCCCTAGGCGTCGGACCCTCGGGTGTGAAGCCCGAAGGCGTAGTACCCGTGCCTCTGGCTACCCAGTACTGAGAAGCCTCTGCCATCTGAGCAGGCGTCATCCGTGTAACGAAGACCATGAATGCATCTGCACTCATGGAAGCGGGATCTGGAATCTCGTCTGCCATACTAAAGTCATGCACAAAGAAAGTAAAATAAAGCGTCAGAACACAGTTGTTTAAATTAACTTTAAGCTTAATTTTAAATCAAAGTCTTCACACAAACACTTACAGGCCTAGGCCTCGACGAGTGAGGCATCATCGATAAGATCTTGCACCGTATCATCGTCTATCTCTAATTGCAAACATAACTCTGCCCTAACTCGTTCTGGCAGATTGTCTTCATCCATTGCATCTTCATCTACAAGTGTCAATTCTGGCTCGTCTGCGTCATCCCTCGTATATCTGTCAGCTTTCTCTGCCACACCTTCGTCCATCTCATCTAATGTCACAGTAGTATGGACGTCGTCTGACTGACTTTCCTCCAGGAGATCTTGCCCTTCAAATACTTGTTTATTTCTTGGAGCAACCTGAACCACAAACCACCATTGTCGCTCTCGAGGGTTCGGTACAAAGACCACTTGCTCGCAATGTTCGGGGACAGCAAATGTGTCGCTCGCATCTGTCCAAGTCTTTGTAGAATCTATTTGCACAAGTTTGTTTCCATCTCTGCGTACCGTTGCATTGCGACCAGAAGTAATCACCTTGAACCACTTCACATCCAACAAAAACATCTCAAACCGCCTGAAGCTTACTTTCAGGATATTTGACACCAGACCACAGTAATCCAGGTTGCTAGTGCTCTCATTCGTGTCTCTAGCACTGGCCCTGCTCTTTTGCATGAAACTAACCATTACCCCACTGTCAAACGTGTTTCTTCTGCTGTCAATTTGTTGTGTTTTGAAATGCTTTCCATGCGACCACAGTGCCATGTATGTATGATACTTCCAGTCACATCCAATAGCCAGCTCTTCCTCTTCTAGAGATATGGGTTCTCCGATCTGTCGAGCTGCTCTCACTGTCTTGTCCAACCATGCCATTGTAGGGAATTCAGGTAGAGGAGCGAGATAGTCTGGCAAGGGTAAGCCTCTAGTCGTTCGACTTCGCCTGAAATCCTGTCGCTCTAGATTGCGTCTCTCTTTCTCTTCTTCGTACCTTTCAAGCCATTTTTGCATCGGCGCTGAATTTAGTATACAAAACTTCATGATCTTTTCTCGCATGGCCAGGTTTCTCTCGCTATCTCTCTTTCTCTATTTTCCTATCTCTCTCTATTTCTCTATTTTCCTATTTCTCTGCCATAACTCCTGGAGCTCCACTTCCCTATCTCTCTCTCTCTCTCTCTATATCTATATATATATATATATATATATATATATATATATATATATATATATATATATATATATATATATATATATATATATATATATATATATATATATATATATATATATATATATATATATATATATATATATATATATATATATATATATAACTCTCTTTCTCTATCTCTCTATTTCCTATCTCTCTCTCTCTACTTACCTCTCTCTCTCTCTCTCTCTCTCTCTCCCTCTCTACTTCCCTATCTCTCTAATGATCGAACGAGCGACTCATCTAGGGAGATCTAGACGCCCACGACTGCGGAGGACTACACAACATCGACAGAGGCTGCATCAGAGGATCTAGCTAGGTCACTTTGGCTCGACATGCACAACGTCCGATCAAAGTATTGACCATGGAGGAGATCTACCTATCCCAACTAGCTCGTGTAGCCGTTTAGTCCACACCCAACAGTTTAGGATTCCATAATATTTTATTTTGTCATCTTCTTACTCTGACTTTGTATCAGATCCATCACATTGTAACTTTCTTGTCTCATGTCTCATAGGTCACTTTGGCCTTTCGAAGACGTTAATATAACATTTCATTTCATTTCTCTCTTTAATTTTTTTTTCTTTAGTTTTAATTTCCTAAGCATACATTAATTCTCTCTCTCTCTCTCTCTCTCTCTCTCTCTCTCTCTCTCTCTCTCTCTCTCCTACACACACACACACACCGCTCTCTCTCTCTCTCTCTCTCTCTCTCTCTCTCTCTCTCTCTCTCTCTCTTTCCTACACACACACACACACACACACACACGATGTAGAGGTAGAGAGAGAGAGAGAGAGAGAGAGAGAGAGAGAGAGAGAGAGAGAGAGAGCAAGAGAGAGGGGTTGGGGAGGGTGGAGATGGACATAATACCTACGTAGCAGGTTTCGTCCAAGATCCGAGCAGGCGAAAATGGCCCCTACGCACGGGTTTCGCTTTTTTTTCCCAATTTTTTTGGCGTCGATATACGCGTCGCTATACGCGTGGCAAATAAAGCCTTTCCACGCGTATATCGACGCACATTGTGACGCGTATAGCGACGCCCACTAATGTCGTCGATATATGTGTGGAAAGGCATGGCCGTCGATATAGGCGCTTCGATATCTTCATTTAGTGTTGTAGTGTTTGAACGGCCACTCATAATCTTTGTTGGTTGTAGTATAAGTCATACACAACAGCATGGTGTAAAGGTCGACATTTTAGGGTGGAACGGATCGACAAAAAGCGTTTTACTCAAGATTGTGAAATCATGGCAAAATTTGAACAGTCTAGTCGACGACGGTCCTCTGATGCAGATCCTGTGGTGGTGGAACTCACTTACTTCGGCATGCTACAAGAGATTTTGAGGATCAATTATCGAGGATTTTTGGTCGACTTGTTCGACGTGCAATGGTTCAAGATAATCATGGAGGGTCGCAAATGCTACTGTGCGTAGAGGAGACTCTAGTTTTCTTGAGGTGGATTCAACTAAGAAATGGACTGACCTAAGAGACACTTTCGTACTACCCGAGCATTGTGAGCAAGTAAGTATGTAAATAGTTAACATCCCATTTTAGAAGTTATGTGCTTGGAAGCTCTCATGTAAGTTATGTGGCTCTGGCAGGTGATATTTCATCCTACAAAGTCTACATAAAATTGGTGGTACGTCATAGAGGTAGCCCCTCGTAGTGCACGGACGTATGAAGGCTACCATGTGCCAATCACAGCGGCATCAATGGAGGAGATCGGAGAAGATGCTCAGTCAGAAGCGACTGAGGGGGTGCCAAACGAGCATCAAGCTACTACTCTCTATGGGGTGCATGTAGAGGATCTACAAAATGAAATGAAGGACATCTTTTTAAACGGAGAGCTCTATATAGATATATAGGAAGTTATGTTGATCTTTGCGAGGACGAGAGAGAGACCTCTTAAAGCCATGAATATTGTATTTGAACAATCTAGCTCCGTTTTATAATGTATATTGTATTCACGTGGCTTTTTGTCCATTTCTGTCTATATGCGTCATTGTGTCATTGTATTTAATGGTCATTGCATCATTGCGTCGTTGCATTTAATGGTCTTTGCATCCACTCCAGGTACGTATGCTCTAAGTATGTTCTCACAAGCAGGGACGATGAGCATTGCACTCCGAGTGGGATGGAGACTGAAGCTGCAATCATGAAGCTGGTTTGCTCAATATAGATGCTACTCGTCCCACTGCTAGATCTAGTTGATCAGGTGAAAGAGACACTAAGAAGCACTACTACTGCTTCTCAGCGTCTCTTTCACCCAATCAATTAGATTTAGTGGTGGAGCAAGCAGCTTCTATGAGCAGACCTTCACGATGCAGCTTTAGTCTCTATCGCACCCAGAGCGCAGTGCTTTTACAAATTCGAAGAAATTCAACGAAATCTCTCTACATAGAAATCCCTCCCCCTTTATGAGTCCACTCTCTCTCTCTCTCTCTCTCTCTCTCTCTCTCTCTCTCTCTCTATCTATCTATCTACCTGTCCATGTTTTCTTCTCCATTCATTCAATATTGAGTTTAAATGTTCGTGTGTTTAATGCAGCTAAGGATGATGGGCAGTTTCTTTCTTCTTTGTCACCCGAGCAGAGACAGTGGTACGTGGAGTGTCATCGCTCTGGCGCACCATCGCGCGTTCCTACTCCGGCCGCGTCTCCCTCTGTTTCGGAGCATTCAGCACGCTCCGAAGCTTCGGTGTTGACAAGACGATCTTCACACTCGTCTAGGCACCGACGCTCTAGTGGTGGCGGTGGCGGTTGTTGTGGGGATGCCGCCGCCAATGCCTCGACACCGCCGATGCCTGGACGAGGCTCTTTACCCTCCCCTTCTTTTTCCTCCCTAACACCAGCCACGGCATCGCCATCTACACCAGGTTTTGCGCGGCTGACGGCCGTTCCTAGCAGCTACACACCACTAGCTACTCCTCTAGGAGTCACTCCAGTCGACACTCCTCGCTTCGGGTCCCAGACTCCAATGGAGACACCTAACGTTCGTACCCTGGTGGACACGCCTCTAGAGACCCCTGTCAGGACACCCAGGTTCACGCGTCACCGATGAGAGGGCTTGCCTTACTCCGTCAACTTCAGCGGCGGCATCATCTTGGGGATGAAGGCAAGAAGGTGATCTCGCGCACGCATGGTCTTTGCTCTTAGGTGTTTAGATACTACATACTAAACACCTGGAGTGAAGTACAAAGTGATTTAAAAGACAGGGTCATCAGCATGCTTCATGACGAGTTTCTCGTTTCAACACGGGATGACTGCTTCAATGAAGACATGATGAAGGTTCAAATGCATGAAAACTGCAAGCACAAGCATTCCAAACTGCAAAAAGCAATCAAGCATAGGTGGAACAAACCAAATTGGCTGGCCAAAGAAGATTGGAAGAATGCGAAGAAAGCAGCGCGCGAGAATCCCGACAAGTGGAAGCAACAAAAGGAGGCAACCAGAGCACGAGTAGAGGCAAGGAGCTCGCGCCACTTGGGGAGCGGCGGGTGGGCATCATTTGAGGCAATTTTGTAAGTGTTTTTTCATTGCTCTTTAGCTTTGATAGTTTAGGGTTTAGGGGTTTCTAAATTCTAACATAATGGATTCTTTGTATGTTTTGACAGTGGTCGATGATAGGACGTGACCCCACACCGTACGAGCGCGAGTACACAGGCAGGAAGGGCTGAAATGCCTTGATGGACATTTTGAGTTCTTGCGGTAGCATGGTTCGTATTAGGGTTTACTCTTTTCTATTTGCTGTATTGTTTTATAAACATCGCTATATGTTTATACTTACAGAGATCTGTCTTATTGTTTTTTTTTTTGCAGAATCCGACACATACGCCGCTTGGACGCGATGAGACGTCTGATTAAACGACGTCAGTCTAGCCGTAGCTAGATAGCATTAGTTTCTTTTTGTCGTAGCATATGTATCATGAGACGACTTTTATACATCTTTTTGAAAACCATGTATATTTTTTCAATAATGACAATGGTGTTGTAACTATTACATTTGCAAAGTTTAACAATCAAGTGATTTTGCCTATGATGTGTACAATTGTCATTGATTTACTTTCATCAATTTACTTTTGTCAGTTTTGTATCTTTATTCTGCAAACAATACTATAGATGATGGAGTTAATGGTTATATTGTCTTGTGGGGTGACTACTTTGGGTCTATATCTAAGCTTGCACTTTTTTTCAAAGGTGAATCAATTAATGAAACATTCAATATGGTTGATGGGTGGCAGGGCATTGAATGCCCTGTCGCCAAAAAAAATTTCTCTCAGACGTTGCTATGACCGTCGCTATATAAGGCTCTGCATCATCGCTATAAACGTCACTATAGATGGCCTGTAAACGTCGCTATAATCATCGCTATAGGCGTCGCTATATGGCGATAATTATAGCGATGCATGTAGCGACCGTTATAGTGACGCTCATAGCGACGTTCCTGTATCGATGCTATTAGCGGCGCCGGGGAGTATAAAAACCCAATGTATTTCCGTCTCTAACAACCTCACAAGAGCACACAACCTCTTGTAGTGAGAGGCCTAGGAAGCCTCTTGTAGAGACTTCCAAATAAGACTCTCTCCTGTGAGAGAATAAGAGGAATCCAATGAAGAAAAAAGAAGTAAATCTCTAAATTCCTTTAAAGATATTGCTCCACAAAGACGACAGTCTCAACGATCTCCAATTCCTCCCAAGAGAAAAAGATTGCCTGATAGTCCTTCTCCTCGTCACTCCAAAAGAGAAGAGAGGAATTTAAGGAAGAAAGGCAAGAAATAGGTCACCCTCTTCTCCATGTCCATCATCTTCCTCCTCTTTCTATGAAAGCAGTGGGTTTTCTGCTAGAGAATACAAGAGGGGAGGACATCGCAAATCCTATGCTGCTTGGAAAAGAACTACAAGCTTAAGAAGTTCAAGGAGGGGGGAAAGAGCAACTCTTTCTCACCTATGATGGCACCTTTGGTGCTAGGGACAAAGTCTTGGCCTTTATCTAGCAATTCGATGCGGCCTTTGGAAATGAGGGCTTCGTAGAATCCTCTAAGGTACGTCATGTAGCTATGCACTTCCAAAAGTCTCCCTGACAATGGTGGGCTAGCCTCCATGGCAATGGTGAAGCTCCAAAGACATGGAAAACTCTATGAGTTTCCATCATGAAGAAATTTCTTGCAAGAGATGCCAAAGAGAAAGTGCTCACTGAATGGGGAAGCTTGAAGCTACTCCCCAATGAGTCTATCCAAAAGTATGTAGACAAGTTTTGGGATTTATATCTCAAAGATATAGTCTTCCAAAAGAGAGACTTCCCTGAGCAAAAGCAACAATTTTGTGCAGGACTACCTGAAGAAATGGCCGAGTATGTCAACTCTCAAAGGCCTAGGACCATTATCGAAGTCATCCACCACACTATGGCTGCTTCGCGCATCAATTTCCAGCAAGCAGGGATTTAATATTTACGTGATTACCAAAACTTAGTGTGATTGCGAGGTCTTGTTGATATATATATATAATTATAGTTAACATGATAAAAAACAAGCCAGTTTAGAGCGACTTGGAAACCCACAAAAAGCCCGCCAGACTTTTGCGTTTTCCCTACGGGCCCAGTGCCGAGAAAACGCTAAAGCTCGGTGGGCTGCAACTTAATATATAGAGGACCCTAATTGGGCCTGATGGGTGTTTTCTATTGAGCCACACACACACACACACACACACACACACATAGAGAGAGAGAGAGAGAGAGAGAGAGAGAGAGAGAGAGAGAGAGAGAGAGAGAGAGAGAGAGAGAGAGAGAGAGAGAGAGAGAGAGAGAGAGAGAGAGATCAACAACATCCTTTGTTGCGGGAGCTACCTAGTGTCGCCATGATTATAATGACTACTTGCAAGCAAAAAGAAGACATCATTTGATACACTTACAACCACAAATAGCTCGTAAATGCATTAGCACATGTGCTCCGGTTCACGAGGAATGCTTGGCACTGTTGTGTAGCTCTCTCTGAGCCAATCATGATGGTACACTTGAATCTCCAATGCGATGAGCAAGCAGGAAGTAGCGTCAGGATGAAGCTCTCTCTCTCTCTCTCTCTCTCTCTCTCATACACACGGTCAATGACAGCTTAAAACTTTGATTATGATTAAGTTCTCTTTACAAAATGACCTAGGTACCTTATATACTAAGGTTACCATAGTTTAAATCAAAATAGAATTCAAGGGGTCAAATGGCTTTGTATTTACAATCTAGAAGTGCCATTGCACTTCCGCTTCTACAACTAGAATAACTACTCATTATAAATGATGTTTTTAACCATGATCCGCATCATTTCGTAACTCTCAAAAAATAATACTTTGGTATGGAAATTGAATTATGTCGTGTTGTTGACCCATGGGTCAACACTCCCCCCTCCGAATTCATTTCATCCCTGACATGACCTCATTGTCAATGTCGGTGCCATGTTTGTTGTCGTTTTCTTTCTTGTGCTTTATGTCCTTCACATCCAAACCCCAAGCTGCAACATCTATTGTTGTCATTATAGGGCTATTACCATATCTAAATTCATAAAGAATCCAATCTTGTTCAGATTGACTCTTATCATCATGGATAAATAAAGCTGCAAATTCATCCATTTGAAGGTGTCTAGTAACTTGATCACAAACTCTTTTTGTTTCCATATATACGATCACTTTATTTCCATCCATCATTTGCTTCAGTAAATCTGCCAATTTTGAGTATTTCTCATTCTCAAAAACGATTTCTACAATTTGTAGAGTTGAATGATTGGCTTTTAGAGCTTATGAACCAATGACAACTTTGTAAGGATTTTGTAGAAATTGTATGGCTAAACCTTCAACTTGCTTAGGCCAAGTTATACTCCAATACTATGTCTGTCTGTCAAGCCAAATCTGGGAGATAACCAAGTTTGTTAGGGGCCTTTTTATTCTTTGCCTTCTTCGTATCACTTGCGTCAGTATTTTGCTCCATTGCTTTCAATTTAATACTGAAGACATAAGAACTAGATGCTCTTCTTTTCAATATATATTAGAAAAACAATCACTATGAAAGCAATCAAATCTACAAAATATGAGATTTGCAATGCACTCTAGTCAATTCCACATATCGACCACATATGTTTTGAGCAAACATACACATTGCAATGCACTCTCTACATGGCATTATGCAGACAAAAATGATATGAAATTGTCAATGCAATTATAAGTATAATGATTAGTTATACATCCTCTGCGATTTGAAAACAATAAGACACAACTATTTCATAATACATCCTCTTTCATCATACATAATGCACTCCCTATATAAACCAATGCATAAAACAAGGCAATGAGATCTTTAATACAATTACACAATTGAGTACTACTTGTACCCAATCAAGGATTGTAACCCCCTAGCTTATGCATCCAATTTAATATATAAAAGCTAATTTCACCCAATTAAGGATTATAGCTCTCATATTGTGCAGTGACAATGTATATCAATTCAAATCTATGATGGTGAAAAATGCAAGACTTCAAGGATCTTGATATACCCAGTACACTAGTATATGGCACCCTACCCTTGACTATCAACTCGTTATTTAAATATGCTTATCTTCTAAAACCAACTTCGACCCTTTTATGGACCAATCGCTTTGTCACAATGACTCCAAAGTTTCAAATTTTTTGGCTTCATACCTTTAGAATCACGTTCGGTCCAAAAAACGCCCTATCACTCTGTAACCTTAGGTCAATTCACAAGGGATAATTGTACCTGGCGCTCGGTACACTCCAGAGGGATTTGCCTAGTTAAAATGCCAAAGTAAGAAGAGCTTTACTATGTATAGTTTAGTGTTACTATATACATGTGGTAGTGATGTGTGTGAACACACTAGGACCGCCGGGGCATTTTTTCCCTCTTCAGGAGGTTTTTTCCCCCGAGCATTGTATATACACCCATCACTCTAGGGCTATCTATCTTTCCATTGCACACTAAGTAACACACTCTCTATTGTGTGCCTTGAGCTTCCTTCGTCTTCTCCAAGCTGTGTGAGTTTCTCTGCAACCCTAATTCCAACAATAGGATCAGAGCAGGTCATGTCCTCCCGAGCTTAGTCACCAGCTGCTCCAGCACACGCTTGCTCACTTTCTCCGATTTCAGTGAGCTTTGGCGAGCGTTCGCAGGTCGACAAATATTTTGGGAAAGCTCGTTGACTTCGGTCTAATCAGAATTTTGATTTGGGCTCATTTCGGCCTCCGTTCCACTACAGGCAGTACTGCACAGGCTATTTCGTCATTTTGTGCAGAATTTTTGTAAGTGTCGTTTTCTGCATAACAGGTGCCTTATAGTCTTCTACGATTTGTGCTATATAGCACAGGTTGTTCCCGCTCTGTTTCTCTTATTTTTGGGCAGTTTTCACATCAGGTGCAGCATTTACCATGGCTGACAACAACAACACAGATGTGTTCAAGATGTTTGCTTCTGAGGATAGGTTGGATAGGGACAACTACCCTATGTGGGCTTATATGATGCAACATGTTCTTGTGTCAAAGGGTGTCTAGAACATTGTGCAGGGCATTGATGTACGTCCTGGTTCTGAGGATGTAGGCAATGTTGAGGATGTTGCAGGTATTGCTACAAGGATTGCAGCTGTTAGAGTTGTTTTGCCTACGGTAGAACAAGCTCGTTGGGATGTTAAGGATGCGCATGATCATGCATTGATTGCGTTGTCTATGAAGCGCACCATTGTTCCTCACATCCGTTCAACAAAATCTGCAAAACAGGCTTGGGATATTCTAGCAGGTCTTTATGCAAGCCACAATGAGGCTAAAATTGCTTTGCTGCGTAAAGAGTTGGAGTCGAAGATTATGCATGAGGAAGATGATATGGACACTTTCCTTGCTAGTGTCAAGGATATCAATGAGAAACTTATTTCTGCAGGTGAAGTCATTTCAGACAGTTCACTTGTGCAGATTGTTCTTGATGCCTTACCAGATTCTTACCAGACTTTTGCTAGTACTTGGAGACTTATGACCCAAGGAAATCCAGAAGTTGTCAAGTTTGATGCATTATGCACATTGTTGTTGCAAGAGTCACTTTCCAGAAAAAACAGGACTAGACAGCATGCAGTTGAACAGGGTTTTATTGCTTCTCAAAGAAAGGGTGGTAACAGCAATGCAGCCACTTCTTATGGTTCTGCTACGAGTGGCAAAAATTATGTTCCTAATGCTTCTACTGGCAGCAATTCGTCTGGAAATTCTGGTGATAAGGGAAAAAATAAGATGCGTTGCCATTATTGTAAAGCTAATGATCACTTGATCAAGCAGTGTCCTAAGTTGAAGGCAAAATAGGCTAAGAAGAAAGAGGGTGGTTCCACTGCAAATGCTGGTTCCCCTACAAATGCAGCCATTGTTGAGTCTTCTGTAAAAGGAGACTGTAATGCTGATGTTGATGCAGAATGGGCTTTTAGTGCAGAGTGCACTTACAATCTTGCTGTCCATGATGCATGCTTGTCAGTTACTGCAGATTCACATGTGTGGTACTTTGACAGTGGTGCTACAAAGCACATTACCTCACATCGTGAATTGTTTACCTCTCTCAAGTCTGTCCCTCATGGGAATTCTGTCACTTGTGCCAACAATGCCTCTTATCCAGTTCAGGGAGTTGGAAAGATTGTGCTCACTGCTGCTAATGGCAGTTCCTTCACACTTGTTGATTCACTTTATGTACTTGGGATCAAGAAGAATCTCTTGTCTGTATCCGCACTTGCTAGATCTCAGTTTTGGTGATGAAATTGTTGCATCTGGGCTTTTGTGCCGTGGGCTGTATAAGCTCACTTTGTATGACAAGTGTGGACAAAATTTTGCAAATGCTGTTGCAGATTCAAGGGCTATTTCAGATGCAAAACTTTGGCATGCACGTTTTGGTCATCTGCGTTTGCAAAAATCTGATATAGTTGCTTCTTTGCCGCCTCTTGAAGCACCTGTCAAACATGTTTGTGAAGGCTGTATTTTGGGTAAGATGCAGCGTTCTAAATTTCCCAAGGATGGTTCAGTTCGGGCCACATGCAGGTTGCAGCTTGTGCATAGTGATGTTTGTTGGCCCATGCAAACTCCGTCCTTGGGCAATTACCTGTACTTCGTGACTTTCATTGATGATTACTCCAGGCACGCATGGGTATTTCCGCTTAAAGCGAAGTCCAAAGTTTTTATGTGCTTTAAACAATTTCTGGCTATGGCTAAAAATGTCTCGAAATGTACTATGGGCACCCTCCGTTCCGATCGAGGGGGGGAGTATATGTCTCATGAATTTAATGAATTTTTGGCTAGTCGTGGGATAAAACACCAATGTACAGTGCCTTATACACCTCAGCAAAATGGTGTTGCTAAGAGGAAAAATAGGTCATTGACAGAAATGGCACGATGTATGGTCAAAAGTCAAGCTTTACGGCATTCTTTTTGGCTTGAGGCCATCATGTGTGCCACTTATGTGCTTAACAGGTGTCCTACGAAAGCTTTGCAGTCTATTACTCCATATGAAGCATGGCATGATAGAAAGCCTTCTATTGAGCACATCCGTGTTTTTGGCTGTTTGGCATATGCTTTGGTGCCACAAGTGCAGCGCAAAAAATTGGATGATAAGGCTGTAAAATGTATTTTTGTTGGTTATAGTGTTGAAAGCAAAGGTTACAGGTTGTATCATCCGCAAACAAAACGTATTCTGGTTTCTCAGGATGTAGTGTTTGTGGAAGATTCTGTTCAACCCTTGTTGTCATGTACTAGAGACAATAATGTAAGCTCACAGGACATTTATGACACTTTGTTGCCTCTTTTCAGTGGTGGAAATACGAATGTAAGTTCCAATGAGGCAAATGTACAGCCTATGGGGGTTTCTGAAAATGTTTTAGATCAGCCTATTACTAATGCAGATGTACATGATGTACTTGATGAGGAAAGGGCTGAAAATGAGCAGGCTAGAGGTATGCCAAAATGGTTGGTGCACACTTTGCGTGACAGTAAATTGGATGCACCTTTGTCTAGTCGTACTCGTTCAGGCTCTCACCATGCATCTTATCCATCAGATTGTTATTCTTTGGCTGTGTCTAGCTTACATGATGTTGAGGAGCCTCTGTCTTTTGATGAAGCACAGAATTCAGAAAATTGGATGGCTGCCATGCAATCAGAATATGATGCACTTATAGAAAATGACACATGGACTTTATGTGATTTGCCTCCTGGCAAAAAGGCCATTGGTACGAAGTGGGTTTACAAGTTGAAACGCAAACCAGATGGTGAGATCGATCGCCATAAGGCTCGACCTGTTGCAAAGGATTATGCACAGCAAAAAGGCATAGATTATGAAGAGACTTTTTCTCCCACTTGTCGTATGACTACTATGTGTTTTCTATGTGCATTGGCAGCTCATTTTGGTTGGGATGTACATCTATCAGATATTGTTAGTGCTTTCTTCAATGGTGACATATTTGAGAAAGTTTATGTAACGTAGCCTCGCGGTTTTGTCATAAAAGGACAAGAGGACAAAGTGTGCAAATGTAAGAAGGCTTTGTATGGGTTGAAGCAATCTCCTCGTGGTTGGTATGAGAAAGCTGACACTTATTTGGTTAAACAAGGCTTTCGTAACAGTCCAACAGAAAGCACATTGTATGTAAAGCGTGAGGATGATGTACTTCTCATTGTGGTTCTTTACGTCGATGATTTGCTGATCACTGGACCAAATGAGAGACATATTGCTGAATTTAAGGCTGATTTGAGTGCTACTTTCAAGATGAAAGATTTGGGGATGTTGCATCATTACTTGGGTATACAGTTTAAGCAGTGTGATGGTGGTATTTCCTTGTGTCAGAAAAGTTACATAGAGACATTTCTATGTAAGTTTGGAGTCTGGACTTGAGGATTGCAAACCTATTGCCACTCCCATGGAAACATGTTTGAAGTTGAGTCTACATGATGGTGGCGATTCTGCTGATGTCACTCTTTAACAAACTGTTGTTGGCTGCCTCATTTATGTATGCAACACGAGACCAGATAGTCAGTTTGCAGTCTCACAGGTCAGCAGATTCATGCATAGCCTAGGGTCTAAGCATTGGCAGGCTGTCAAGAGGATTTTCCGCTACCTTAGTGGCACTTTACATCTTGGCTTGTTTTATCCCAAGGGGGGATCATTGCCGCCAGACTTACATGCTTTTTCGGGCTGGTTGTTTTGACACGCGAGTGTCCATAAGTGGTTTTTGTTTCATGCTTGGCAGTTCATGTATATCATGGTTGAGCAAGAAGAAACCTATTGTGGCCACTTCGAGTTGTGAGGCTGAGTACAGGGCAGTCTTCACAGCTACGGTTGAGTGTGTATGGCTTAGACGCCTTATGGCTGATTTGGGTGTTGGACAGGACTTTGCCAACACTATCTACATTGACAGTCAGAGCGCATTGGCAGTTGCGAGGAACCCACTTTTTCATGCTCACACAAAGCACATTGAGGTGAATTACCACTATGTCAGAGAGAGGCTCAGCAGGAGAGATCAGCTTGGCTTATGTGCCAACACAGGACAACCTTGCAGATCTTTTCATAAAGGCATTGTCTCGTGAGAAGCTTGAAGCTTTCCGCAAAGCTTTGGGCTTACTCCCCTTTGTGGACTGATCATGTCCTCAGGGCATGGCACTTCCCTTTACTCATGTGCCAGCTCTCGTTCACCGCATCACTCCAAGGGGGATTTGTTACCGTATACATGTGGTAGTGATGTGTGTGACCACACTAGGACCGCCGGGGCATTTTTTCCCTCTTTAGGAGGTTTTTTTCCCTGAGCATTGTATATACGCCCATCACTCTAGGGCTATCTATCTTTCCATTGCACACTAAGTAACACACTCTCTATTGTGTGCCTTGAGCTTCCTTCGTCTTCTCCAAGCTGTGTGCGTTTCTCTGCAACCCTAATTCCAACATTTAGGCCCACTAGGATTTTTCATTTTCTTGGTGCGCCTGTCACGAAAACCTTTAAGCGCGACGGGTCCACCAAGAAAATGAAAAAGCCCGGCAGGCCTACTGGCTCTATTGGTTTTTACAAGTTGCCATCAAGATACGTTAACAATCAACATGGTCGCATCTTTTTTATGTGTAATTACTTGCGATATTAACATGAACTCACGATCGTGATCATATCAGTGAGATACCTGCCAACAAGGGACTAAAAGGAATGCTAAGCCCATGGAAACCAAAGAACGAAATGAATCAAGAGGGAAAAACAATGCTCAAAACTCTTCCCAAGGTAACTCCAACAATAACAACAGCAACAACAAGACCAAGGAGAAAGGAGTTTACAAAGGTAAAAATAAGCTCTCTCCCGAAGAGCTAGAGGCTTTTCGCAAGGACCATAAATGTTTCAAGTGTCGAGAGCAAAGACATGGTTATCGTGTTAAGTATGGAGCCTAATTTACCCCTTGTAATTTTCTGTGTTAAAAACGCACATTTTTAAGGCCCCCACTATGAGGAGAAGCCATCGTGTGTGAAGAAAAATAACTCGCCATAAAATAAAATCACTCATCGGAAGCCAAAATTTTCACGACCTCGCTGGAATATATCCTTTTCGTCGAAATATTATGGCCGTACGGCGGCCGAAAAGTGGTTGGAAGTCAATGACCGATGGCCGGTGGCCGAATTCAAAAGCGGACTCGTCTTCTCAAGGACGGCCACACATGGGCGGATTGGAGGGTCCGATTTGGACTTATGTACACAAGGGCGGCTACACATGGTTGCCTCTCATGAGAGAGGGTATCCCTTTTGGCCTATAAAAGGAGGCCATTTCTACACACATTTTATAGTGTGAAATTGATGCAACAAGGTGGGTGTGAGGTGGTGAGAGTGAAGCAAGGCGGAAGCTCCAAAAGGGTATAAGCCCTTTGTAACCTACTTCTTGTTTTGAAGTACTAAAGCCATTGAGTGGTTGCTTTCTGTGGACGTAGCCCACATTGGGTGAACCACGTATATCGTGTACTCTCTCTCTCTCTCTCTACTCTATAATCTCTTGTGTGTGAATATGATCTCTCTCCATTAAGTAATCTACTCAATTATCTACTAAGCTACGCCCTATTTCCTAACATATCGTTCTTGCTCTAAAGAAATGCAGGCAATGAGACTCCTAGAGCTTCCCGATGGGCGAGAGATCTATCGTGTAGGCAGAGATTTCTTAGCTCCAACAATTCCAAGACTGAGGATGTCATCCAGGCTCAGCTCCCCTTTCTGTGATTTCCACTTTGTGCTATTTCAATGGAGAACAAATGGCTCACCAAAATTCATTTCTTCGAGTGAGCGAGAAAATGCACACACGCAAAACTATGGTGGGTTTTAGGTCAAAATTTCAAGGCTTTGCCAGTTTTTACACTAAAACTCGTGAAATTCATATGTTTGCAAAGAAGCTAATTATTTTAAGGTAAATAGAAGCGTCTTGGCAAGGTATAAGGAGCACAACACTTTTTGTGAGTTACAAATGTCGCAACATGCATCTGACATTGATTTATTTAAAGGGGGGAATGTTATACTTTTATAAAAGAGCATATAATAGTTCTCTGCAAGGTTGCTTTCCCCTTCACCTTGGCTGACATGACGTGTTTAGCGACTGCATCTTTGCACCTTAATTAACCCATTTAATAGGCCTATGGCTATATTATTATATAAAATATTTAATTGTTTTATTGTCTAGGTTACTTGTCTTCCCGAGGATATCTTACAACCTTTGAGATGTTTCTTGTTTTAAGCTTTGTCCTGGCAAAATGACCTAGCTGGATTCCTATTGAAAGGAATTTGCTCGAGAGAGTGATACAACTTTCAAAACCTGGCAAATAATTGAGAGAGAGAGAGAGAGAGAGAATGAGATCGATTGGTTGTTGAGTGTGTGTGTGTGTGTGTGTGTGTGTGTGTGTGTGTGTGTGCGCTTGAAAGAGAGATAGAGAGTGAGATCAACTAATGTTCACTCTGTGTGTGTGTGTGTGTGAGAGAGAGAGAGAGAGATAATGGGAAATTGCCTTGCTTTCTTAGGAGCCATGACTTCAAGGGATCTTGCAACAACATCAACTGGCCTCATGCATGTTCATTCTCTCCACCTCTTACAGAGATGCTTCTAGCTAGACTAACTATGATACCCTTGACCTCAACAAGTGCTTCTCCAACAATATGAGAGAGAGAGAGAGAGAGAGAGAGAGAGAGAGAGAGACCCCACCCTCTTTCTAATGAAAAATGTGGGAAAAAAAATTAGCACTTTTTTTGCAAACTATCATTCTAAACAGAGAAATGTTAGAGCATGCTATATGATTTGAAACTCTCAACAAACTATAGTAGATATTGCAATGTAGCAATGGAAATTGAGACTATGCAAAGTGGTCATAGCCACGTGGTCGATCGACAATGCTATGTAGCAGCGAGAAAGTTTGTGTGCACAATGGAGAGGAAGGAGAGATCTTATTTGCGACAACATGATGGTAATAGGTTGGTTGGTAGGCGAGTCAGTGTATTCAAGGTACTAGTCCATAGATCCAATGACAGTAATATAGGTGCGCCAAAACTAGCCTAGGTAATGATGGACACAAGAGCTTTATAAAGGAAGGGTTGTCATCATGTATGCATTATCATGATGTAAGAGCTATGTAAGGGAACGGTTGGCATCATGTATGCACTATCATCAGACAAGGGTGTGGGAGAGACATTGTAGTGCAGTTGGAGTGGGATTGTGCTCGGTGTGGCATAAAATAGAAGGAAGCCAAGGCAAGGTAGCACACAAGGGATAAAGAAGCATGACTAGATATGGGCAAAAAAAGAGAGGGGGGATATTGGATAGTGTGTGTATCCATGCACCCTTATGGTGTGTCTCATATGACATGAGTGTGTTTGTGTTGTATGCTATTGTATGTGCAATACATGTGCAACATGCATATTGCAACATCATATATGTTGCCTTGGAGAGGAGAAAAGCAATGAAATAAACGAATCCATGTTTTTCTTTGTCGCAACAACTAGCGGGTCACATACTAGTAAGGACGTGCTCACGCGAGGCTTAGTTATCTGTAAGCCTGACCATGGCAGGTACGGACGCTGAGGGTGTGGTGACAAGTAGCAACGGAGAGAGAGAGAGAGAGAGAGAGAGAGAGAGAGAGAGAGAGAGAGACTAGGCGCAACAAGAAAGAGAAGATGCAGTTGACCGTCAACTAACCGGCATAGTTGGTGTAACTATGCCTTTTTTGGCGTAGTTAAACAACTAAGCTAGTAAAAGGATGCTTGTGTAAGATTTGGTCGGGTGTAACTAAGCCTCGCGTGACCATTGCCTAACTTAGCTATGTATCTCATTATTGTAAAAACCAAGACAAGAAAATGGTATTTTTTTCGCTCGAAAGAAATGCATCGGCAACACGTGCTCATCATTCCGAGGAAGCTTGCTAGCTGTACTGTGGCGGGCGATTCAAAACTTGCGAAGTTCAAAGCTCATGGGATCGATCAACACAAGAAGAAGAAGAAGGTTCCAGCTCCATTGCCGAGAAGACAAGCACCAGGCAGAGCAGCAAAGCTATGAAGCTCCTGTTCGGCCTATCTTTCCTCATTACCCTCTTAATCCTCTATCGCCCCAACGTAGAAATCCACAGAGCAAGCAGCGGTGCCCATCGCTACTCTAGACTAGAGGTTTTGACGAAGGGGGAGTACAGCAGTAGCAACCACAGCTTCAGCGGCCATGGCGACCTTGAAAGCTTGCTTTCCCAGTGGCAGCTGGCTCTAAGGAAAGCGCAGGGATATGGCTCTTCAGAGGATGGGGATTCACAAAAGACACATGAACACAGAAAGCTGCGACGGGCAAGATCAACAGAGGTGCTGCGTGAGGGGCTTTCAAGGAGAGCCAGATTGTATGAAAAAACTAGGGTTTTCATGGATTTGGGCTCAAAAAGCAATTCTGAAGAAGTCCAAGGAGACAGTGACAGTATCACCTTCATGCTGGTTACCGGAGAGCGGCCGAGCGTATGCAAGAGTGCAGAAGGTGCACATGTGCTCTTGCAATCTTACAAGAACAAGGTGGAGTACTGTAGCTTGCATGGATGCAAGGTGTGGTACATGTTGGAGTCATGGGAGGAGGGATTCTACGGAGTTTGGGCGCGCTATCCGGCCTTGCTTCGCCTCATGCGCTCTCTACCGTCTGTGGAATGGTTCATGTGGATGGATGCGGATGCTGTCTTCACCGACTACAACTTCTCCATCCCCTTCCACCTATACAATGCTTGGAACAAGAACTTCATTGCTCATGGATTTCCCCACTTGGTATGCCTCTCTCCTTGGTCATTATAATGCTTATTGAAAGCCCTTAGTGAGTAGTTGGGGGCTCCATTGTATAATCATGTTAATATACCACGTGAGTTCAGTAAGAGGGGTTTTTTATTTTTGAAAATTTAAGCAATTTAACAAAGATACAGGAATGAGAGGCTATTTAAATACATTTTGAAAAATCCCCACTAATTTACCAAAAAAGAGGGGTCAATCTATTCATGTCAAGAATTTAAGAAAGGGATCTTTTAAGTACCCAATGAATATACATTATGTAACGGGATTCTTAATAGTGGACCCCCCAAGTAGAGCAATATTTGCAGAGATAGAGGATTAAGGCAGTGGTCACGCAATGCGTAGTTATAAATGATTCTTGAAATAATTGCATCTCTTAAATGGTCACACCTACACCACGTTGTCTTATATATACAATTATGTAAGCCTACAAGTCTTTTTGTAACTGCGTTGATTTTGGCATAGTTGTAGTTAGGC
This sequence comes from Adiantum capillus-veneris, assembly GCF_014529385.1. NCBI lineage: Eukaryota > Viridiplantae > Streptophyta > Polypodiopsida > Polypodiales > Pteridaceae > Adiantum > Adiantum capillus-veneris. Next base: position 75,329,973 of record NC_140956.1, on the reverse strand, counting down.
CAAATGTATATTAGGGAAAAATACCAAAATGTCTTTGAAATTTGTGAAATTTTTCAAGTGACCTCTCAAAAATTAAAAATTACCCAAATATCCCTCATATTTGATCAAAATTTTCCACAATTTTATCGAAATTCTCAATATACCCCTCATTAATTCCAAAATACAATCCCCCCTCATTAAACTATAATGATCGAAAGCGCCACATGTCCAAAGTTGTGGTGGAATATTGGCTCTTAATCGTCAGTAATATTAGGAGTATGATTTTTGATCGTATTGTATAGCTCATTATTTATAGACACAAATGATAGTATTTGTCAACTTATTGGTCAAAATGTTTGAACTAAAATGCTCAAAGAGAGATCTTTATTTTATCAAAAAAGGATTAGGCATGTGAATATTGGAGCAATCCATTAAAAATTGGTAGAAGGGTATTCTGGGAATTTTTTAGATTTTAGGATATTTTTTAGTATTTTCACAAAATTCAAGAGTATTTTGGTGATTTTTTTTGATACATTATTTATAAGTAGTGCATGCGTGATCACATCCTATCGAGAGAGTTTTGTTTTGTTTTTGTTTCTTTTTTTTGTAATGGTGGGGTTTTTTTTGCATCAAATGCCCCTTTTTTACCTCTAAATGATGTTTTGCATAAGTTTGAACAATGTATTTTGTAAATGCAGCTCTATGGGGAAGAGGGGAATTGGTTTTCCTTGAATGCTGGCATTTTCTTGATCAGAAATTGCCCATGGTCATACAAGTTTTTGGAAATATGGAGGGAATTGGGGAAGAGGGAAAGGAGACAAGAGGCAAAGAGGGCATTTAACGAGGAGATTGCAAATAGACCACGTGATTTGAGGGCGGATGACCAAAGTGCACTCATATATATGTTGCGCCAATTGCGAAATGCGACGCAAGACGTCGTTCACATGGAGGCTGCCTACTTCCTACATGGGTATTATGAGCTTATGGTGGATAGATATGAAGAGATGATGGAGAAGGGGCGCCATCTGATGCGTGATGATGAACAATGGCCATTTACAACTCACTTTTGTGGGTGTAGCTTTTGTGGGAGCAAAGAACCTGTCTCCCCTCGTTGCCTTCTTGGTTTTACGCGCGCTTACACTTTTGCCCACAACCAATTCTTGCTATCTACCAAAGCTAACCTTTTCCACCCCAATCTAAACTCTTCTAACCTTATGACCATCCGCCAACCATCCACTAAAACACAAGCTCTATTATTATGAGGACCATCTTAGCAACAATTGAATCTCTATATTTTTATTGAGAAGGAAAATTTACCTCTATCTCTATGATATGCATTATTTGCCTTTTGTCTTCCATGTATGCATTAGATTTCCAACTATACTTTGCGTTGGACTTTCTACAATTTGATATGATTGTAGGTCTTATGCAGAATTTTCTCAAGCTAAGAAACATGTCTCATGAAAGCTTGTGCATTTTGGTCTCCAACAACATTACCGTTTATTTTTTGCTTATTAGGCACAAGTACACCATGATGTACAAAACTCTCTCTCTCTCTCTCTCTCTCTCTCTCTCTCTCTCTCACACACACACACACACACACACACACACACACACACACACAATTACACCTTGTGACAACATACTTACAATTATGATAGGGAATCGGGACAAGATTGGTAATGGGAAAGGGGATCAGGGATTATGGACCCAAAAAATGCCCAACCCTTGTGACTATGAATATATGTGTTGTCCTATAGATCGACTTCGGCCGCAAAAAGTTGTTCATAAAAAATCTCTCTCTCTCTCTCTCTCTCTCTCTCTCTCTCTCCACCAACTTGCAAGCCATCAATGGTATGTGCTACTAAACCATATGCAAACACCCCCCCCCTCCTTTTCAAATTTCAAGTCACATGCATAGAGACTAATTTGCTACATATGTTTCCTCCATACTTCCACGCTATATACCTTCTTACTCCTCATTGTTACCACCATTGTGTATTTTTCCTCTTCTTGCCTCCTACTGCTAATTCATATTCTTTCTTGCAATATCTTCCTTGTACTTTCCAATCACTTATCCATCTTTGTCTATTTAACTTGCTCTCCCTTCCACTCTCTGGAGTCTGTTTTTCAACTTTTTTTTGGAAAAGTTAGTGAAGTATCTAGGGATGAAAGGTTACATTGTCTTGAGCACGAGCTCAAGGGAAATGAGCTCTTTTAGTAGTTAGATTGCCTAGGGTTGAGAAATTACATCCAATTAGATCAACGTTTCCGTCGTGCACCCTCATTTGTACAAGGACTTCATTGTGCTAGACGATAACATGTACCAACCATCTAGAGAAGTATCTTAAGGCTAAGAAAATTCTCTCTATGCACTAGAGGGCATATGGTTCACAAATAATAACATTAACACTAGGTTTGTGTTTGAGCCATTTAAGTGGCTTAAGCCACAACTGTGGGCTGGGCACGCCATTCTATAAATTTTTCTTTAAGACTACCTTATTTTCATGAAACCATGAAGATAAGATATCAATGAGGTCCAATCACATAGAGGAACATTTTAGTATATCATTTATCCCAAAAATGTAGAAAATGAAAAATAGTAAAAAGCCACTAAACTAGCTTTAAAATTTGATAGCATACATGTTTTGGAGGCCTAAAAAGATTTCACAGTCTTTTTAAAAAACCTAATATATACATAAATTCTTATTGTATGCATGGCCAAGTATTTTTCAAATAAGTTTCAATGTGCTTTGAAGGTTTTTGAGGGGTCTACATGGGATATCAAAACTTTTGAGCAAGTTTTTCTTGATTGTACCTTAAAGATAACCCTTGAAAAATATTAATTTTATATAGAATTATTTATCTATACTTGTTTTTAACTCCCTACATGCCTTGAGCACAAATCCCTGAAAGCTGTTGTTGAGGTTTTCTATGGTTGGTGAGAATAAGAATGTACACAAAAGATACTTATAGCCACTAAAGTGGCTTATGTTCACACAACCCTAGTGTTAATCACATTATCCATCATTAACACAAGTGGATTTAGATGAACGAGCAAAGGTTGATGACGATGGAGAAAATTGTGAACATGAGGAGAAAGTTCCTACAAATCATCAAAATGATCATTTAAAAAAAAAAATCCTATTATTTGTCTATGGAAACACTATTTTGGGCCTTTAGTCTCACACTACATTGAAATTAGATAAGCCCTAAAACTTTTTATAGATTGATTTCTTTCTAATATTATAAGATAGTTGAATCCATTGAAAAACCAATAGCTTTTCTATTTTTAGCATAAATGTGCGTTGGTACATAAGAGTGCTACATCTTAAGCTTAACCTATAGAAATATAATGAATGGCATAGACAATCCTTGCCTTTTTGTAGTAACTACGGCATTCGGGTCATGTGTTACTGGATGATTTAGGGTTAGATGTTCATAAATCATATAGGTAGACTAGGATAGTAAGTTTTAATACCTTGTTGCATTAGGATGGAAAGTTGAAAACCTCCTGTCAAAAATGTTTTCATAACAACAATGCACTAATTGTTCTCATCTTGATTGTTTGAGCACTTGCTCTTACTTTTAAGATTGGCTTGGCATAGGGAGTTTTCTTGGTTGTTCTAAACCTTAGTTTCTTACTTCCAAGTGGACAAGAGACATAATAGAAGACCTCTTGGTTATTATGAGGTAAAACTTTTACCTCCAAGCAAGCTTTATCTGTAGTTAGGGCATATACTAGGGCTTGTTTAGTGGAGAAAAAAATTTTGTTGGCCTTCCCAACCAACGAGACAACCGACAAGAAGCATATGGCATAACACTTACAATGGCAGCAATCACGAATAAAACTTCATCACCATTGGTAAAATATATTGAGGAACAATACTCAAATGATGAACCAAACATGGAGCCATACATTCAAGTAGGCTTGGGACATGGTAAGCTCAGCTTTGATCATGCTAATGTTTATGGAGGAAGTGCTATGGTAAGCTCATCTTTGATGCTTATGTTGATGGGGGAAGTGCTTTGAAACATGGTATATCTCAAGTGAATACCCAATGTGATCCCAATATTTGTTTTGGCTTAGGTATTTATTTTACTTATTTTTCAAAGTCTTGGGTAGGGAAATTTGGTAAGGGAGATACATAAGGGCCCCCAGGCTAGTATATTAGGAACACCTAGCCCCCATTGTATAATCACTAACTCATTGCCCAGTTAGTTGGTTCAGCAAACTCTCTCTCTCTCTCTCTCTCTCTCTCTCTCTCTCTCTTTCTCTCTCTCTCTCTCTCTCTCTCTCTCTCTCTCTCTCTCTTTCTCTCTCTCTCTCTCTCTCTCTCTCTCTCTCTCTCTCTCTCGTGCATTCTCCCTATAGGTAGAAGCATGTTAATGTGCTGCGCTTTTTATGCTATTTCACATGTGTGAACAAGCATACCTAGTTAGCATAAGTTTAGGCATGTAAGTCACTATATTAGTAATCATATTTAAAACCTCCTAAAGCAAAAAGTACAATAGAATAATCAAAAGCGATGGCCTATTGAATTTAGTCTTTGAAGTTGTTTGTAGGCACCCGTGGGCGTTACAGAGGAGAGAGTGGGGAAGTGATGAAGCGAAAGGGTCAAAGCAGCGTGGAGCCTGCAAGCAAGGCGGCGCATGGAAGGCATTTGCGTTCTCCTCTCAGCAGCCAGCAGCCAGCAGTAGCTGCTAAGCAGGAAGGGAGATTGGAGTTTGAAGAAAAAGAGCTTCAAAGAGCCGACTGCCCATCCTATACGTAGAAAATGCAGAACCCCTTATGCTTCTCCATCTCCCTGCATTAGGGCAAAGCTATCTTCATCTCAAGGTTCCCCAATGTCCCATTTAAGGCAGGCATTCAAGGTGGAGAAGCATGACTCGAGTACTCTCTCTCTCTCTCTCTCTCTCTCTCTCTCTCTCTCTCTCTCTCTCTCTCTCTCTCTCTCTCTCTCGTGCGGGTTCTGTGTATTTTCACTTCTACCACAAGAAGCTTCATGCAATACAATTGAGCACATTTCCATGCAATACAGTGGAGCACATTTCCATGCAATACATTTGAGCAATACAATTGAGCACATTTCCATGCAATATAGTTGAGCACATTTCCCTTTGATGTGTGCAGGCCGATGGAAAGCTCCAAAGGGCATGATCCCCATGCAAGACAAATTCTGTACAACTTTGGAAGAGTTCAATGCTGCTTATCGCCTATCCATGGAGGGTTTAGATCCCAAAACGGTTAGGTGGGAGTAGGTCACTGATCCTGAATGGTTTAGTGTGTTCAAACAAACAAAGGATCTCAGCCAGTACCACATCAAATGCAGTACCATCCGCACCGAAATGTATGAGTTGATGATGAAACTGCACTACAATGTATACCAGAAGGCCCCAACCAACCTCAAAATTTCCTCTACATTTGCAAAGGGTTTCGTGAAAGAATTCAGTCCTCTCGTGATTGCAAGCGGGACGGTTGTGCAACCTTGAAACACAACGACATCCAATCACACCAGAGATTTGTAAGAAACCATACCTGAATGTATGCTTGCTAGCTAGCATACATGACATATAGTCTGCAAGCTTGATCATATTGGGAATAAAAGGTGTGCTACTTAGCATAATGAATATGCTAATTAGCATGCCAAGTATGCTAGTTATCATACTATATATGCTAGTTAGCATATACAGTATGACATTTAGCATATTGGATATGCTAATTAGCATACCCAGTATACTAGTTAGCATATTGGATATGCTAGTAGGCCTACTTGATTAGCGTATCCAGTATGCTAACTAGCACACTGGATATGCTAGTTAGATGAGTGGATGCTTATTAGCATATCCAATATGCTAGTAAGCATACTGGGTATGCTTATTGAATGCTAATTAGCATATCCAGTATGCTAGTTAGCATATTGGATTGATAGTTGGAATGCTAATTAGCATACAAATGCTAATTAGCATATGGATATGCTAGTTAGCATACTTGATATGCTATTAAGCATGTTGGATATGCTAATTACCAATATTTATATGCTAGAAAGCATTTTGGAGCATATTAGATTAGCTTAGAGATTATAAGGTTTTCTAGTTAGGATACTAGGTCTGCTAGTTGATATGCTTATTAGCATACCAGATATGCAAGTTGGAATAATAGTTAGCATACAAGATATGATAATCAGCATATCCAGTATGCTAGCTAGCATACAAGATATGCTAATTAGCATATCCAGTATACTAGTTAGCATACTGGATATGTTAGTAGGCCTACTTGATTAGCATATCCAGTATGCTAACTAGCACACTGGATATGCTAGTTAGATGAGTGGATGATAATTAGCATATTGGGTATATTAGCATATCGGAGTTAGCATATTGAATGCTAATTAGCATATCCAGTATGCTAGTTAGCATATTGGATTGCTAGTTGGAATGCTAATTAGCATACTGAATATGCTAGTTAGCATACTTGATATGCTATTAAGCATGTTGGAGATGCTAATTACCAATATTTATATGCTAGTAAGCATTTTGGAGCATATTGGATTAGCTTAAAGATTACAAGTTTTTCTAGTTAGCATACTTATATGCTAATTAGCATACCGGATATGCAAGCTGGAATGATAGTTTTTCTAGGTATGCTAGTTAGCATATTGGATATGCTAATTAGCATACCGGATATGCAAGCTGGAATAATAGTTAGCATATAGGATATGCTAATTAGCATGTCTAGTATGCTAGTTGGATATGCTAATTAGCATACTTGATATGCTATTACGCATGTTGGATATGCTAATTAGCATTACCTGGTATGCTTGTTAGCATACTTGATATTCTAGTTAGCATATATGATTATGCTAGCTAATATACACGGGAATGCTAATTAGCATACTAGCCTAGCTGCACACATAGTCATCATATCAAACATACTATGTAGCATACATGACATGCTTGTAAAGGGTGTAATCAAAGATTTTTTTGTTGCAGGCCTCTCAAAGCCCCTGCATGATGTGGGTAGTGTGTGTGACACCAAAGGTAAGGGAAAGGCTGCAATTGAGAACCCTTCGACTGTCATGCGTGCAGCAAACTGACACAGTAAAAGCTTCTCAGTAGACAATGGCTAGTGCTAGTGCCAGTGCCTTAGGGGAAACATTGAAGGCTAACAGCATAGAGGACCCGTAGGAAGCTGGTGATAGCATGCCTGTTGGAACTGAAACAGTAAAAACTCCTCAGCAGACAATGGCTAGTGCTAGTGCTAGTGCCTCAGGGGAATCTTTGAAGACTAACAACAAAGGACCTGCAGGAATTTGGTGATAATAGCCCTCTCAAGGGTTTTTTGCGAAAGGCTAAGGCAAAGAGAAAAGTGGGCCTTGAAGAGGTACTTGAAGAAACTACAAGCAACGGCTGTGGTTCCCCAAAGAAGATGGAGGACAAAGCTGAAAGCATTGAAAGGTGAAAAGAAAGCCACCCACTCAAGAGCTTGCAAAAAACTGTGTCAATGACCTTTGCTTAGATTCTGTATTGTAAGCAGGCAGCTATCACTATTTAGTTGTTTGGCCTTTACTTAGTGTTCCCATGCCTTTGCCCTTCACTCTTATGGCTATGCCATTTAGGAAAACTAATGCCTCTTGTGGATGACATTGTAACTTTTTTTATTCTCCTAGTAAAAATGTATGTGTAATATAATGTTGAGCGGCAATCCATTATAATTTTCTGCCAATCTATGAACTTCTTCACTTAGTATCACTATTTCTTTGCAGAGGAAGAGAAACTGGCATTAATCTCCTTGCCTGATGTAATGCGGCCATGCAATGGCAGAAAGTTTCAAAAAGGCAAGTTTGCAAAGCCAGACAGATAAGGAGACAAAAATTGGAGATTGAAAAGCGGCTCAAACGATATTCATAGCGTGCCCGTAGAATATTTGAGTGCCTAAATTATGTTCACCCATCAGGGGAGGTTACATATGCTAAATGGTATACTCCTCCTCACCCAATATGGGTGCCTAAGTGATTGTGTGATAAAAAAAGGGCTCTTTTACTAGATCTCGACGGTCTTTTGGTAAGGGTGGTAGAGACTCGCTTTGTCGAAAATCCCCCTGCATGTGCAGATGAAATGATAAAATGCAATGTAGAGTGCCATCATGTGTTCTATTGCAAGGATTACCACAAGTTTTTGACTGGTGTCTTTAGTTCTTCAGTGTGTATATTTGGAGCACAAACATGCAGCGTAAAGTCATGACTATTTGCAAGGTTGTTTTTAAATTGCACGTGCCAAGGATTGCCGGTATTCTTGTGCAAGAGCAATGCAAGAGCCAACCCTGGTAGATCTTTAATAAACTTGTGTTTATGAAAGAGTTAGCCGTGTTGTGGAAATACGCCCCAGCGTACAATGCCCAAAACACGCTTCTAATTGATGATAGCCTCTACAAAGTGTCTCAGAACCCAGCACAAGCTTGGCTCATTGCTTCGAAGCTAGATAACTAGAGTGCTAGGAAGTTATAAAAACTATGAAAGACTGGCTTTTTCTTTGGCTGCAGTCGGATAATAGGGTAGTGTATGTGACTGACAATACCTGTGATACAGGCTATGATAACTTATTCTCTGATGAAGTCCTCAAATAGTTGGTAAAGGCGAATAGAAGGCACATGCAAATGAAAGCTAACCTAGAAGCAGAGAGAGCAATGAAAGCTAGGCTAGGTAGGGAATGAAAAGAACATTAGGAAATTTTGGAGGTCATTTGGAGGGCCTTCTAAGAAAATGTATTTTTTGCACTCTCTCTCTAGAAAAAATGGCAAATAAAAGAGCTGGGTCTTTCATAGTAAAAGTTCAAAAAGTGTACTTTAAGTAGATTCCTTACTCTTCTGAACATTTGTTCGTAGTGATTGAGGGATAATCCTCTTTTCAGTTGCATTGAATGAACCTCGTCAATATGGAGGGAATGAGGCTAACATGGAGGGACGAATCCGCAACCGCTATTCACTTTCCATTAAACCTGCACATTTGGCTAATGGCGCACTCCTCAAATGACACAAATGTTACCCAGAAACGAGCCAAATATCACCTTCACATTGATTTGGACAATGAGTACCAACCATTGATTAAGCGCAGTAAAACAAACACACATATACCTCCCGCTTCCATAGACACGCTCAGAGCTCAAGGATCTAAACACATAGATATCTGGACGAGAGGCTCTCTCTACCCTAAGAATCCAATGACTAATGCGTCTCCACCATTTGTCAATCCTACAAGCTTATTGACCTTTGCTGGTGATGGAGAAAAGGGCCTTCTGGGTTATTGTAAATCACTTACAAGAGAAGCTGAAACTTACAAGAGCATTCTCCAAGCTCAACAATGTGAGATTGTTCGCCTTTCACATTTACATTCTACAGATCAGGTTACCATTTTGCAACATAAAACAGAGGTACAAGAACTGAAAGGAAAGGTGCGAAGTTGTCAAATGAAGGACACCATCTTGGGTGGTCGTATCCGAAAGAAGAAATTGCGCAATCTTGAAACATTGCAGGTTGCATCAGGAGGTCTCAAGAAAAGAATCCGAGCATTAAGGTGATGCTTCTTGGTTGGCTACATTGTCTTAGTTAAGTAATCTTTTTGTTTTTTCTTGTTATGCATTGTTTTCATGTGCCTAAATAGTGTTAGTGAAGCAAATTTTCTGTTATTTACTTATGCATTGTCTTCATGTAGAGATTCAATCTATCCTGACAAGGAAAACATTGACCCCAAAGCCAATATAGGAAAGAGATTGAATCCACTTATAAGTAGAAGCCTGGCAGTAGATATAGTACATGACAAGAAGTTTAAGGTCCTACAACGAAATGTAGTGGACCGCTTTATTTCAGAGAACTCAGTGCCTGCAAAAGAGATACAAGGCACACTTGATTCACTTGGTGTAAGCAAAAGAGGATATTCAGCTATCCAAAAGTCTATCTCATCCATCTTTGTTAGGAAGGGTATAAAATCCAAACTTCTACCATCAGCCTCAAGTGTTTGGAAAGAGAGGCTTCAGCTTAACAAGGCACAGGGAGACTATCTTGGACAGCCCTTTCATATTAAAGCAACTTACAGTGGCCATGGAGCAAACATGGCATATGATGAGTTCAACAATATTTTTATGGACCTGCGGATATTACAGAAGAGAATGGTGGAGTTTTACAACATCACATTTGAAGAGTCACGTGGGGTATTACATTTTGTGTTAAAACTGGATGAGTGTGAGCTCGTTAAAGAGAAAAAGCTAGAGCGTGTTACTATTACTTTAATGAATAGAGCCCTCTCAAAGTGTCCCAGTGATGATCCTTTATATTTTAGTGTTCAATCAGAATCTAACATATGGTGGCTTGGTGCGTTTGAGGTAAGCGAGATTCTCAAGTAAGCTCAAATGTTCAGATCTACTTAAATCTCATTTATTTTGTGTTACAGGTAAAGAAAGAAGATCATGAGATTCTATATTGGGTGTTCCATCGAACTAATATTCCGGAGGTGATTGATCGACAGACTAACCAGGGAGAGGTACTACGTCTAGATGGAAGGGAAGACTTTCAAGTTCAGTGGCATCTTGCAGGTGACCTCAAAACATTAAAGTGCATGTATAATTGTGGAATGGGTGAAATGGCAAAGTCACCGTGTTTGTTCTGCATGGAGCCTGCAAAGGTCATGGACCCAAAGTGGTGGAGAAAAGCTCCAACACGTCACATTGAGGATCCTGCTTTTCGACCGGTTTTGAAAATACCACTTGTGAATGTCCACATTTGTACAATGCATGCCCTTTGTAGAATTGTGGAGAAATTGGTCTACTTATACATCGGGTTTTCTTGGAAGATTAAGAACTCCGCAGAACGACAAGTAGCCCTGCAGTGCTTAGAAATGATACTGTCGGATATGGGGCTTCATGGTGGCAATGTGAAAATCCAGCGGGATGAAAAGAGATCAACTGCTGAGAAGGAAGTCCCATGCAAACCATCCATCGGTGGGGTGAAGGCACGGAGGTTTTTATCTAAGCCCCAAGGTACAAGAGATCCAAAGCTAACAAAACATGGAAAAATATATAACACATCTTATGTTAGCAAGGTAGAGTATCAGAGCTGGAAAAAGCTACATATTGCAGTCAAAGACCACGAACCAACTACTCGTAACGCGAAGGCTGAGGTTTGGCGATCAATAGACATCCTATTTTTGATGTGCGACAAAGATGACTGGTCACAAGGTGATATGAACAAGTTCAAGGAAAATCTCAACCTTCTGACAAAATCATTCAAGACAGCATGGACAGACACCCAGATTACTCACTACATGGTATTATCATGTATTTCTTTCTCTCTTATGTGCAAATATGTGACTGTAAAACATTCTAACTAATCTTTTTTCATATCCAGCACATCATCTTCAATCATTTGCCATATTTTATACAGAAGTATGGGAACCCGGCAATATGGAATACCCAAGGGATGGAAAAGTCTCATTACATGGCGAGAAATTCTTATTTCAGGCACACACGACATGGTGGCTCTCGAATCAAGGCTAACAGTTTGAGAGAACTATTTGAATGGTTCTATCGTAGAATCATTCATCGAATGCAGGCAAAAGAAGTCTTGGCAAATTCAGCAACAGCACAAGCCATCAGACATTTACAACAACAAAAAGTTAAAAGATCAATGGCATACAACAACTCCGGAGCTCGTGAAAGTCAACGAAGGTGGAGAGAGACAATGGTGTATGTGAATCACAAGTGGAGAAAGATACTCTGAGTGGATGACATTGTACAAAATTTATGTAATACATGATCTTATACAATTGCTACTTGAAGTGTATCAAGATTTTGAAGGTTCAATTTTGTTTTTTGGCACGTCACCCTTGTAACGAATCATGAGATGTTTGCCATACTCTAAAAGTTCATCTGGGTTTTGTCTACCAAGAGCTAGTGCCATTGCTGTGTAGGTGTAGTAATACGCTGCCCGACCACCTGTATAGCCTGGGCAGTAACCAAAACAATCTCTAGCAAACACTTTGTCCACAAGAATGACTTTATCTGCACTTTTGGGCAGCACCGGTCCACCCAAGAAGCGTGATAGTGTCTTGAATGTGTAAGTTGCTATTGAACCCTCTTGTGACATGGAATTGTGAAAAACTACTATCGGCGACTCGCAAGCTTTGAAAGGTACTGTGCTAGGGCCGCATCCCTTCCTCGATACTCTCTTGTCCGGCGCCGAAGGAAGTCATCCTTGTCAGCAATCCAAGACTGCACATACCATGTCAGAAGTGACACAAAGAGAGAGAGAGAGAGAGAGAGAGAGAGAGAGAGAGAGAGAGAGAGAGAGAGAGAGAGAGAGAGAGTTACCATGAAGCTCTCATCCTGCAGAAAGAGGTTTTCTTGCCACAGGTCTACAGATGTAGTTGACCCCTGACCTGAATGGTTAAACCAATCCTCCACTTCTTTGTTACTTTTCGATGGTCTTAGGCTTTGTCTTATTGCTTGGAAGGTGGCTTCATCAGGTAGTGTCTCCTTGTATTTTTCAGCTTTCTCAAAGCATCTTCGAAGGCATTCCATTGGATTGCTGGATGTTTCCATTACCTCATCATCACTACTATCCTCTTAAACAAATCCACTCCTCTCCTCTTGGACTCTGGAAATAATAGCCAGGGAGAAATCCTCCCTTAAATAAAAGACACTTTGCACATCATGTAAGAAGATATAGGTCCTGTCTCCAATCCTGAAGTGAGGCACAGCAGGCAACATCATCTGAGCATGCTTCTCAGTGAAGTTACTGACATCCAATGGAAGTTTGATTTCTGTGGTTTTCACAGAGAGCATCTTACTTCTTTGTACTTCAATTGCCTCAACCTCAAGGTCTACTGTGTCTTCAACCTCCTCGACTTCTTGCATATGAGTTGTCTCCTCGCATTCTTCATCTGGTGCTGCATCCTGCTCCTCTAACACCTCATCAGGATTCTGCATGAGGAATCCAAACAGGCTGTTCAGGTAAATCATAAAGCCAAAGGCTTCCTGAATGAGTTTGCATTCTTTTTGATGCAAAGGGCAGGCTGAATGTCGGCAAGAAGGTGGTAATTCCCTATACTTCTTCAGTCCCTGTCCCTTTCCACCACAGTCATTTAAATGCACAAGAGTCATAGTAGGCAGAACAACCCTTCCTACCTGCACCATCACTTCAAACTTATCTCTGTAGGACTGCAAGAAATTACTGTGCTGAGCTAACAGGTCTTCAATGTCAAACTTTGGATTAAACATAGAATGAACTAGATCAAACTTGTCCCCAGCACCACAAGATGCTGCAAAATCAAACAGCCTCTCATCAGTTGTAGCTGGGTCTTCCAGAGAAGTTGCATAGGGACTTCCTTCTAGCACATCTGTATCATCTGAGAAGTCTATATTCCTCTTTCTTGTATTTTTCTTCAGAAGTACTGTAGAGGGCACCACAGCCTTGTAGGGTGAAGGATCCTCTTGCCCTGGTGACCTCTCTGATTGATCTTCACCAATTGACTTTTCTTCAGATATGTCCTGACAAAAGTCAACAGTTCTTTTGGCAGATACATTAAGCAACTGAGCCTGCAAGGGTTGAAATCCTGGCACAAGCTCTGGATCACGTTTCAGCCTCTTCTGCCTACTGGACCTTAATCCTATTCATCAGGAAACATGACAAGTCAAAACCATCAGGAAACATGAAAACTCTGCCAAAACCAAAACCATCATGATCTCTCTCTCTCTCTCTCTCTCTCTCTCTCTCTCTCTCTCTCTCTCTCTCTCTCTCTCTCTCTCTCTCTCTCTCTCTCTCTCTCCAGATAGATATAAATAAATATATATATATATATATATATCTGTCTCTCACCAAAGCACAAACAAAAACACACATAGTCTCTCTCTCTCTCTCTCTCTCTCTCTCTCTCTCTCTCTCTCTCTCTCTCTCTCTCTCTCTCTCTCTCTCTCTCTCTCTCTCTTTGTATTTGTCTATTTGTACTAAAGGCGTGCAAGGACGGAAAAGTGCTTTTTGCAACTCTCTCCGCACGCCTTAAGTGCAATTGAGGAAAAGACGCGTAAAGATGTAAACGTGCCTTTTGAGAGAGTCATAACTATACTATAGGCGCGCGGAGAGAGCTAGAGCCAGTGTTTGGTTGGCTATGCGCGCCGTTAGTAACGTGTACAGAGAGGGGAGGGAGAGAGAGAATGTGTATATATCTGTGTGTGTGTGTGTGTCTGTGTGTATGTGTGTCCGTGTCTTTGTCTATGGAAGTATGTGTTGAGGTGTGTGTGTTGAACAACAGTCTGGGTTTTTCTTTGTTTAGACACACACACACACACACACAATTTGTACCAACTGGTGGAAATACAGAGAGAAAGAGTGAGAGATCACCTTTTGTTGGTGGGGTTTGCAAGAATTCCAAGGGAGGTGTCTCCTCCATTGTTTTTTTGTGTGTCAAACTGACTCTGTCTCTCTCCCTCCCTCTCTCTCTCTCTGAGAGTAAGGAGTCCCTCTCTCTATCTCTCTCTCAATCTGTGTCTCTCCCTCTCTCTATCTCTCTCACAATCTGTTCTCTCTCTCTCTCTCTCTCTCTCTCTCTCTCTCTCTCTCTCTCTCTCTCTCTCTCTCTCTCTCTCTCTCTCTCTCTCTTTGTATTTGTCTATTTGTACTAAAGGCGTGCAAGGACGGAAAAGTGCTTTTTGCAACTCTCTCCGCACGCCTTAAGTGCAATTGAGGAAAAGACGCGTAAAGATGTAAACGTGCCTTTTGAGAGAGTCATAACTATACTATAGGCGTGCGGAGAGAGCTAGAGCCAGTGTTTGGTTGGCTATGCGCGCCGTTAGTAACGTGTACAGAGAGGGGAGGGAGAGAGAGAATGTGTATATATCTGTGTGTGTGTGTGTCTGTGTGTATGTGTGTCCGTGTCTTTGTCTATGGAAGTATGTGTTGAGGTGTGTGTGTTGAACAACAGTCTGGGTTTTTCTTTGTTTAGACACACACACACACACACACAATTTGTACCAACTGGTGGAAATACAGAGAGAAAGAGTGAGAGATCACCTTTTGTTGGTGGGGTTTGCAAGAATTCCAAGGGAGGTGTCTCCTCCATTGTTTTTTTGTGTGTCAAACTGACTCTGTCTCTCTCCCTCCCTCTCTCTCTCTCTGAGAGTAAGGAGTCCCTCTCTCTATCTCTCTCTCAATCTGTGTCTCTCCCTCTCTCTATCTCTCTCACAATCTGTTCTCTCTCTCTCTCTCTCTCTCTCTCTCTCTCTCTCTCTCTCTCTCTCTTTTTATCACTCTCTCTCTCTTTCTATGGCTCTCTCTCTCTCTCTCTCTCTCTCTCTCTCTCTCTCTCTCTCTCTCTCTCTCTCTCTCACTCTCTCTCTCTCTCTATTGTTCTCTCTCTTTCTCTCTCTCAAAATCACACTTATAACGGATACACACGGCGGCGCCCCACGTGTCACTATAAATTAGAGTATATTTGCATGTTGTCACACGTGTGGCCATTATTGAGACCGTATACTTTTGTATGTCATATAAAGAGGTCAAGAGAGAGAAAAACCACACCTCGTGAAAGAGAGTGAGTGAAAGAGAGAGAGAGAGAGAGAGTGCAAGAGCCGTCGTCTGCGTCTCCGACAGCAAGCCGACCCATCGACATAACGAAGGTCTGCCTCTCCCTCTGCCTTTGCCTCTATCTCTCTATCTCTGTTTCTGTCACAGTACCAAGCACAGTCTTAACAAACAACCCACACAAACAGTCACACACACACACACACACACACACACACACATACACACACACACACATACACACTCACACACACACACACTCACAAACACACAGACACACATGTTAAAAATACAAACACACACACACACACACACACACAAATATAACTTACACACACACACACAAATACAGGCACGCACACACACACACACACGCATACTCTCTCTCTCTCTCTCTCTCTCTCTCTCTCTCTCTCTCTCTCTCTCTCTCTCTCTCTCTCTCTCTCTCTCTATACCAAAGGCGCGCGTAGAGAGGCATAACCGGTGTGCATGTCTCTATGCGCGCTGTTAGTACTGTGCATTGACCAGAGAGAGAGAGAGAGAGAGAGAGAGAGAGAGAGAGAGAGAGAGAGAGAGAGAGAGAGAGAGAGAGAGAGAGAGAGTGTATTTATTTTACCTTATACTAACGGCGCGCGGAGGTGTTTGTTGAGGTAAAAACGTGCTCCGCGCGCGCCTTTAGTAATGGGCTCTCTCACTCTCTCTCTCTCTCTCTCTCTCTCTCTCTCTATTTAAATATGCTAAGCTATAGAAAGGAGAGAGAGAGAGAGAGAGAGAGAGAGAGAAAGAGAGAGAGAGACTCTTCTTTTGGTGTACAGTGAAATGGCTAGAACAAAAGCCACTGCAAGGAATGCAGGCAAGGGACCAGGATTAGCATCTAAAGCAAGTAGCAGATCTGCAACCCCAAAGAAAAGACCTGGAAAACCAAATAAAATTCTGAAAGGGCCAAGGATGAAGAAGTTGCAAACCTGCATGGGACTTTTCAGAGAAATCAGAAAGGCACAGAAATGTGTAGATTTATGCATACCAAAGCTGCCCTTCCAGAGGATGGTGAGGTCCATATGTGATGAAGCTACCTGGGGCACCAAAAGGTGGAAGGTGGTGGCATTAATGGCTCTAGAGGAAGCAGCAGAGGACTTCCTACTGGAGTACTTCAGTGACATGACCATTGTTGCAGCCCATGCCCACAGGGTTACTATAATGGACAAAGATAGTGAGACACTGAAAAGAATAAGGTGGAGGTATGACAAACCACTGGTCCCCAATGTCTGCAAGGATAAGAAAATGAGGGAAATTTTGTTATACCCCCCGGAGCTAGTGCCACAACTCACAGTTGTAGATGTCACACATGATGTGAATACAAGGGCAAGGGCAGAGACTATTGCTCGCCAAACAGAGGACATGAGGGAAGCAGAGCTTAAGGAGAAAGCAAAAGTAGCAGTGGAGTCCCAAGAGGCAAACAAGTGCAATGTGACCCTGTCCATAGAGGCAAGCAATCAAGAAACTCTACTTTCAATGAAGGATGGTTTGCTTGCAGAGATACCATTTGTAGATGGAGCCAGAAAGCTAGCTCTGGAAAAAGTGGACATTAATTTATTGCAGAATCCAGATGCTCAGATTTCAGACACAATTATCTATGCTTCTCTTAACTAAGTGTTACTATCTTGCTAGCTTTGAAAACTCAGATAATAGGTTTGCTAACTCAGGTAGAGTCTCTGCAGCCTGATCAAAAGTCAACTCCCACTGCACACCCACACAGAGGTGTTTCTTCTTGATCCACAAATGTCAGTGATTATTAGACAAAAGAACAGTCCATCTGGGACCTTTGAGAGTTGGTTTCTCCACTGTGCTATGCTGGAAGTTACTGTGATCATCTTTCCATATGAGAACAACCATCACTGGAGTCTCATATGCCTTGATGTTGACCAATCAGCAGTGTGGGTGTTCCATTCAATAAAAGGAACCCACCCTGAAATTAGGCTGTAAGTGTTTTGTATCAGAAAGTGTTTCTTATAGATACCCATGTAAATTTGAAGCCTCATGCTAACATCTTGACATTGCTTTGTGCAGTTGTATAAAGAGGTTGTTGCTTGCCTATGGCAAGCTATGTGGAAGGTATGAACTATACAAGGCCCAATCAAAGAAGTACCTGTCCCAAATCAAACCGATGGAAATTCTTGCGGCTGGAGATGTCTTCTCCATGCAGAATATGTCCTGCAAAGCTACTTTGCATTAAAACCTTTCATGACTAAGGTACCCATTTGGCAATGCATTCAGTTAGTTTTGGTTTATTCTATAAAAGAATTCTCACCATGTGGTCTTCAATTTTGCAGAGTGCTTTAAAAAACTACACATATGATTATTTGCAAAGATACTGGGTAAGTTTAATACAACACCTGCTTATTATGTCTAGCCCTAGAGAGCTTGAAGATAGCGGCTTGGATGAGCGCACTATTGATCTAACAAAACATGACGTGCCACCACGACAAACCCCTACATCCGATACAGTGGAATCACAACGGGCCAAGGGGGTGATATCAGCAGAAGATGAAAGAGCCGAGGATGAGGAAAGGTCAAATGAGCATATGGAAGGTGCTAAGGTACAACCAGAGGAGACAATGAAAGAGCCAAGTCAGCCAGTGGAGGAGCCAAAAGAGCCTATGGCTGAAACCCAAGATGAGGAAAGCAGGCCTATAGATGAGCAAAAGGATATGGATGAGGAAAGCAGGCCTAGGGATGAGCAAAATGATATGGATCAGGCAGGATGTATGAGGCAAGCCGATCAACCGAGGGAGAGAAAAGACCTTGGAGGAAACCTTCAATGAGGCAGAAAGAGCCATGGGGGAGACCCCTGATGAAGATGTGAATGATGACTATGAAGATAAAGCAGAGGAGAGCAACAACGACATGAACACTACAGAGACCCAGTATGGACCCTTGCTACCTGTAGATACGGTTGTTCCGGTAATGTCTATTCAAGTATGGCAAAATATGTTCAGCTTCTAACTACTTATATGTACTTGTCAACTTTTACAGAGGTTGATTATCTTGGACGTCAATGGATTGCTGCTGATGCGGGTGCCTCTCGGTGACAGAGGACCCTTTGAGGATTTGCAAACGTTTCGGATGGGAACTTGTCGAGTCGTGGTTCGTCCAGGAACCAAGGAATTTATTCAGTTTCTTCTTCCGCGCTTCAGAGTTGCCATATGGTCTTCAATGCAAAGGCAAAACTTGTCGCCACTAGTTGCAATAGTTTGCAGTGTATGCCACGCTCACACGTCAGATTTTGCCTTTTTGTATGATCAAAGAAAATGTGTTACCGTGGAGGGCCACTACCACCCTAAAAAACCACACTTACCTCTTTTGTACAAACCGTTTAGCCAAATCGGTGTACCCTTTGATGCAACTAATACACTACTAATTGATGATACTCCTGAAAAGGGAGAACTAAATCCGCCGGGAACAACTGTCTCACCACCTTCTTTCGAGGGGCATTCCTTCGATTTTTACCTTGAAGAAATTCTGATTCCATACTTACAGAAATTGTATCTCAGTCCATTGTTCACGGACGAGTTTGTACTTTCTAATGAATTAAGATGACTCTTCTATCATGTCTTTGTCTTGTTTAACATATATATATATATATATATATATATATATATAGAGAGAGAGAGAGAGAGAGAGAGAGAGAGAGAGAGAGAGAGATTTGACGTGGTAAAGAAATGTATTTCAAGCACACTTTTTCACAGGGCACAATTGAAAAATGAGCTCAATAAACTTCATGTCTTGAAAGTCATTTGTATACACTTGGGTTCACAAGAATATCTGTTACATTGACACTACTTCAACCCGACCATCCAACTCTTTGCACAAAATATCTTTTTCCCTTCGCCGCATCACCTTACGGCCAGCTAGGAAAAAGGAAAAATCTGATAGGTCCTTGTCCATTGACTCTTCAATGATGTCATGCCGCAAATGCTGAAGACTGCATAGCTCCCTTATTGTAACCACCAATAGTAGGCCATGATCTTTATCAATCACTTCCACATCCACAGCAGGATTATCTTCCAAACCTGCAGAAACCTGGTCCATAGGAATGTACTTACCGTTGAGCATTTGTGATCGCATATACCAAAACGAGAGTAACAGTGATTGGCTTGCAATCATGTACTTGACAACTAGAGTATCAAGCGCGACCTCGCACCGTAAACCAATCTCTTCCTTTGCATACCATCCTTTGTCAAGAAGTTTGTCACAGGATGACTGCTGAAATGACTTGCGCATGAACATAGTTTTTGTATCTCAGATGTTGTAGCTATGAAACAGCTCTATGAAGAGTGCAACAAGACAGAAGTTTGCAATTCTAACCAGTTTGGTAGGAATAGAGCTACGTAGAGACCTTTGTATATCCTTGTAGAGCTTACTTCGCATTGCCTCCACCATTGTTTCCTCGGGAACTGGCCAGTCCACAGTGTTCCAATCGGTTGGTAGAGGCACTTTCACCAACATGCCATTCTTATTCCCTGAGCTGAGTTGGTAAAAGTGGTCATAAAAAAATATTCCCACATCAGCCAGTCTTTTGCTGCTCCTCTCTGAATACTATAGAGAACCAATGTGGGCATGAACAACATGGAAGAGGCCTATTATGCACTCCACAGGCTCCCATTGCTCATAAGAAGAGGGATAAACATCTGCAATATATATAAGAAGAGTTAAACTAAGAGTATCAATAAGTACAAATGACAAATCTAATGTAATTGAGCTGTGAAGAATGGAGACATTGCTCATAACAAGCGGGAGAAACATTGCAAAATATATAAGAAAAGTTATAATGAGAGTATCAGTAAGTTCACATGTCAAGAGTACTTACAATTGCAACGTGGTTAATGTATATCTGATACATTTCCACCGTTTGCTATCACCTCAGGATGGGTAAACGCATGCTGAACAAGAACTTTCTTTACAGATCTTTTGCCGATTTCAACTTTGAAATCCAACACTCTGGCCTTCCATGTTGAGCGGTAAACGTTGATACCACTAGACCTCTTGGGTCTTCTTGGTTGCATGAGGACCCATGAACCTTTGTTTATCCTTTGTCCAACCCATTGGTTCTCTACACTTATTGAAGCTGGTATTGTAATTGAGGATATGCTACTACTTGGCCTTCTAGGAAAAGTGCAGTTGTTGGTTGTTGGTGTGAGAGACAGTAAACACCTGGAGCCTCTTGGGCGAGAAGACGTGGACGCCATAGCTCTCAGAGAAAAGCTTTAGTGGAGGGAGATTCACTTTGAAAGCATTCTAATGGAGGGAAAGTGTTTTAGAATTCCAATATCTTGTGCGGGCTTAATGGTCACCCTCCCGTACGTTAATGACCATAAGAGAATATCAGAAGTGGGACCACATGCAAGCACCTAAAAGCTCGGTAAAAGGAAGGAAATTACTATGCTACAATCCTAGATTCGTGAAAGTTTTATGCTATTTTCCTATTTTTTGAGTCTTTCCACGTACTTTCCTACGTAACGTAGCCTTCATGCTCATTGGACGCGCTCTATTTTTCTCTCTCTTCATATGGCCCTCCAAATGACCTCTGAAATTTCCTAATGAAGGAGCAGCAAATGGAAGCTAATCTAGCATACAAGAGAGAGAAGAAAGCTAGGCTAGAGAGGGAAATAAAAGAAAAGGGGCAACAAAGAGGCAACCTAGAAGAAGAGAGAAAGGAAAAATTAGAGGAAAAGAAGAAAGTAGAGGACAATGTAATGGAAATGGCCTATGAACTTTGAGAATAACAGAATTAAGAGAATTAGAGTGAGAATTTTTGTGAGATTACTTTGAGAACATGGAGGGTGAGCTTAATTGATGGTAGCAACACAAACATAGTACTTAATTAACTTGGCATGAACAATACTTTTGCAAGAGAGAGAGTATTAGAGAACATGACAATAGTTGAGGACACGATTTACTTGGAGACGGCCCCAAAAAGGCGTTTGTATTATAGATTCTCCCATCAAGAGAGACTTGTTACAATACAATCTTTGTGTTCCTTGTGACCTTGGTGATGCTATGAAGATGGAAAGCTTCATGCATCACGAGCTTAACATAAACTTTACAAAAAGCATTAACTATCCCAAGCCTCAGTCCCAAGGCCTCAAACACCTTCGAAGGTGGAGAGAGCTAGCGGGGAATGAGGGTAGGGAAGAGAAAGAAGAATCATCCATAGGAGAAAGAAATAGTTCCTCACTTATCATCACTCTTCTTGCTTAGCATAGCATAATAGCATAGTAATGAAGATGAAGAAGATGGCAAGCTTAAGCATTGAAGCATGGCTCTTGGTTGGATTTGCATTCCATAGCCAAGAGTGTTGGTGTAGGCTCTCCACTTCTCAACAAGCTTGGAGAAGGAGATGTAGCTCTTGCATTTTGCACTCCACACAATGAGAGAATGTGTGTGTGTGTGTGGGAGAGTATAACCCCCCCCCCCCCCCCCCCCCCCTCTCTCTCTCTCTCTCATATTATTTTATTATTTGATTTGGACACGTGTCCTCTTTTTCCCCTTTGAGAGGAAGAACTTAATTATTTATTTTTATGTATCTAAATTCTCATTGGACCCCTTTAAAACCTATCTAATAGCATTCAAACACATCATGAGGGCTGCATGTGGAGAATCATTTGAACATGTGTCTTTTATGCTTGTTAAGTCATTTGGTTGAATTGAATACTTCAAGGACTTAGTCAATCAAGCATGGAAACTTTCATGCCTCTTGAGAGTTATCTTTGAATTGAATACTTCAAGAACTTTAGTCATTTAAGCATGTGAGAAACACCTCAAGCTTTTGGCTAAGGTTCCCACTAACACTTAGTAAGCCAACAAGCACCTCATGCTTGGGTAGGATTCCCACCTCAAGGTCAGCCCTAGCTTGCCTAAGGTCAAAGGACTTTTGAACACTAACTTTTGGAGGTCTTTAATGAAGCTAACCCTACGGTCTTTAAGCTCCATTAGGTAGCATTTCTCTTTAACATACCATCTCTCATTTGGACCCCTTTTAACCTTAGCTCCGTGTTGAGACAGGTCCATAAACACATGTCTATATTCTAACCCTTGTTCACGTTTATTCTCCCATATTAAATGATCAGTTTAATATGAGAAAATCATTTAGGTTGGCTAGATATTAGATTTTATGACATTACCTCTCTCTTGAAATCATATGCATCCTCGACTATGAGGTAGAAGAGATAAAGTCTTAGTCATTAGTCTACGTTTCTTAGCGGGTAGAGGATCCCCTTTTACCGTGCAACATCATTCTAAAATGGATGACTAGTCCATTTGGTGCTTGGGAGACGTAGTTGCCACAAGCATGTCTGCTCTTTAGTCCATATCATACTCCCAAAGTAGAGTGACAGATTCCACTTGGTGTTTGAGTGACGTTATCATCACAAACATGATTCTAAGCATGCATACTATTTAATTAATTTGTGCACAAAAGAGGATTAATCTTATAAGACAAAACATTGTTCATTAAGAAAGCATTTACATTTGCTTACTCTTGTGCAGCATTGTAAGCATTGATAAGGTTCATACTATCCTTAAGTTGTATTCCTTGCATCCATCTAGCATCTTCAAATGGATAATTTTTGAACTTAATAAGATACCGTCGGATAATCTTACCATGCCTAGTACCTTGTCTTCATGCCAAAGGATAGCTTCGGGTTGTAGTACCTCTTCTTGTTCTTTGATTTTTGGAGGGTCTTCAATAATTGGTTCTATTGGTGGCTCTCCTTTGTAGGGCTTAAGTAGCTCACATGAAAATCATTGTGTATGAGCCAATGGTTGGGCAACTTGAGTTGATAAGCCATGCCATGATTGGCTTTAAGATTTGAAAAGGACCATAGTATCTTTTTGCTAATTTAGCATAATACTTTTTGATGGCCACAGGATTTTTGCACGTCGTTTGCCCCAATCAAGCCTTGGGAGACTTAAGTAAGACCCAATCATTTTCTTTGAATGTTAAGGCCCTTCTGTGCTTGTCAGCAGCAACAGCTTTTTGCCTTTGTTGAGAGATGGATATAGCCTCCTTAACCTTTTGAAAATATTCTTGTAGGTCACGGCTATACTCATCATCAACAAAGATCTTCCCACGTACTTTAAGTAGCAAGGGACTTTTAGGTCTTCCCTCTATGATCTCAAAGGGTGCTTTTCCTGTAGTAGTATGGACAGTATTATTGTACGCATACTCTACAAGGGGTAAATACTTCTCCCATTGTGATCGTTGATCTACTTCTGTAACACAAGTCTTTAGTAGATCGAGTATCTTAATATTGGCTATCTCACTTTGGCCATCTGTTTGTGGGTGGTAGGCCGAAGAGAAATTCAATCTTGTACATAGATTTTCAAAGAGACCTTTCCAAAAATTACTGGTCATTCTAGGATCTCTATCTGACACGATGGATGTTGGTAATCCATGGTGTTTGAAAATATGAGATATGAAGATGGTTGTCATTTGGTGTGCCTTACACTACAACAAAAAAACGTGTTATCGACACAGATATCGACGCGCATAGCGACGACCATAGCAGAAAAAAAATTTCTTGGGCAGAGGGCAGGTAGCCTGGCCTATGCCCAGTTAAAAGATGGACACAGCCACAGCCAGACTTCCTACCCTCTGCCCAAGAAAGCGAGCAGCACCAAAATATCAACCATGCTCCCGCGCGCAGAAATTTCGGCAGGGTTCCCTTTGTTTTTACATAAACTTTTCAAAAAAAACCATATCATGTATACGCCTCCTACATGTTATCCATGTAGGATCTCACATGAGATTTAAGGCCAATGAAAGACAGCCATAACTTAAAAGCATAACCATAACGAACCATAACCATAACCATAACTTAAAAGCATAACCATAACTTACAACCATAACCGGCTATAACCACTTTGATCAAAACCATAATGCAGATAACCATAACCATAAACAAAATTAACAATAACCATAAGCATAACCAGAAAGAGAAACAATAATTGTCTATACAATGACAATGACAATGACAATAATCATAACCATAAGGGAAACAATAACTGTCTAAACACTAACTGTTTGTACAAAAAAGAGACACAGAAGCGTGTCTGTGTCTCACAAAGCATATAGATGAAATCTGGTCCACTAATGACTAGGCGTCACAACCTGCACATAGGACAACTCACAAAATTAGTATTGATATTACTTCACATATACTGAGTTAATTAAATCAACTCACACATATTAACGTCTCACCTCAAGCGATCAGTGAGACTGTAAGGCCTCCCAATCTACAGTCTCTCCTGAAGCTTCAAGATCATTCAGTACTTCATAGATACCTCTGCATATCCATGTGACTCCTCCTCGCGTGATGGAGCTCGATGCATCGCAAGATTCTGCGTTTATACAAAAATCAAAGTAATAAGAATACATGATTCATCGCATTTTAAAAAACGCCATAGTTAAGATTGGATTAGAAACTCACAAACTCATAGCGAAAGGTGTCGAAGCCTCCGCTGCCAAGATGAGATGTCCCCCTAGTCCTCTGTCGTACCTGCGCGGCCTCACCCTGCTGTCTGAACCGCGTGGCCGTTGTCCGCTCATCCTCCCTGTGATCTGCAGCCACGTCTCGTGTGGGATGCCCGAAGGCTTCGACGAGCCGGTTCTGAAAGCCTTCCGAGCTGCATCTCGTCGATGTTTGATGGTGTCCCGTGCAACACCCTTGATCCACCGCGCCGAAACAACGGAAGAACCCGGAGCAGGTTGGTACTCTCTCAGGATGGTCTCCACTATGTAAGTGACTTTTTCCTTTTCTTGCTGATCCCAAGACGTCAGAATGCTGGTCGAAAACTGCAGCTCCACGAGCTGGCGAATCCACTGTCGCATCTCAGTCTCGACTCTATCCATGTCAACAGAACCATCTCCCCATATAGTATAGAGCTTGGAGGCACTAGGATCGTGTGCCCCCCAAGGTGTCCGAGGTGTGCCAAGAGGTGTGTCGAGAGGTGTGCCTGGGTAAGACGGGGGTCGTGAGCGAGGAGGGGTCGAAGCATCTGTGGACCCTCCTCCACAGCAACCACCACCTCCACGTGACAATCGCCGAGATCGGCGAGTGCGCCTATGTTACGGAGATGACGACGTACCCGCCTCTGCCCCACCCCTTGGTGTCGAAGCGGCCGTGATGGGAGAAGAAGGCGTCGTACCCATAGGCGTCCTGAACCCCGTAGGCCTCTCTCCCCTAGGTGTCGGACCCTCGAGTGTGAAGCCCAGAGGCGTAGTACCCATGCCTCTGGCTACCCAGTACTGAGAAGCCTCTGCCATCTGAGCAGGCGTTATCCATGTAACGAAGCCCATGAATGCATCTGCACTCATGGAAGCGGGATCTGGAATCTCGTCTGCCATACTAAAGTCCTGCACAAATAAAGTAAAATAAAGCGTCAGAACACAATTGTTTAAATTAACTTTAAGCTTAATTTTAAATCAAAGTCTTCACACAAACACTTACAGGCCTAGGCCTCGACGAGTGAGGCATCATCAATAAGATCTTACACCGTATCATCGTCTATCTCTAATTGCAAACATAACTCTGCCCCAACTCGTTCTGGCAGATTGTCTTCATCCATTGCATCTTCATCTACAAGTGTCAATTTTGGCTCGTCGACGTCATCCCTCGTATATCTGTCGGCTTCCTCTGCCATACCTTCGTCCATCTCATCTAATGTCACAGTAGTATGGACGTCGTCTGACTGACTTTACTCCAGGAGATCTTGCCCTTCAAATACTTGTTTATTTCTTGGAGCAACCTGAACCACAAACCACCATTGTCGCTCTCGAGGTTCCGGTACAAAGACCACAGTAATCCAGATTGCTAGTGCTCTCATTCGTGTCTCTAGCATTGGCCCTGCTCTTTTGCATGAAACTAACCATTACCCCACTGTCAAACGTGTTTCTTCTGCTGTCAATTTGTTGTGTTCTGAAATGCTTTCCATGCGACCACAGTGCCATGTATGTATGATACTTCTAGTCACATCCAATAGCCAGCTCTTCCTCTTCTAGAGATATGGGTTCTCCGATCTGTCGAGCTGCTCTCACTGTCTTGTCCAACCATGCCATTGTAGGGAATTTAGGTAGAGGAGCGAGATAGTCTGGCAAGGGTAAGCCTGTAGTCATTCGACTTCGCCTGAAATCCTGTCGCTCTAGATTGCGTCTCTCTTTCTCTTCTTCGTACCTTTCAAGCCATTTTTACATCGGCGCTGAATTTAGTATACAAAACTTCATGATCTTTTCTCGCATGGCCAGGTTCATTTTCTTCGGCACCCCTTGCCCTTGTGGCTCCTCTCCCACCAGTCTTGCATCCTCATCATCGCTCCACAGTCGAGGCATTTCTGGGTCAGAAACGGATAGAAATTCGGTCGTCAATACAAGAGACTCTTGCACCAGTCATCCTTCTGCCATGCTCCCCTCTGGACGCGCTTTTTGGCGAACAAAACCCTTAAGTGTTTTCATGAACCGCTCTAGAAAGAACATCCAACGGCTGTGGACTGTACCTGCCACTGCAACCTCATCTACAACATGGACGAGCAAGTGCATTTGGATAGTTAGGCAGCTCGTGGGTAGATACTTCTCAATCATGCAAACTGCCTCAATGGAGTTAGCCCTTGCGACTGCAATAACCATTACCAATAACCATTAATAGCCATTACCAGAAGCTTCTCCGTATCCTTGCCAATCATGCATAGTCCACATAAGAAATACATGGATCCTTGCATGATGTTGTCCTACTGGTTCAACTGCATCTGCTATGTCGATCCCATGCCATAACTCCTGGAGCTCGTCAACTAGTGGAGCTAGATAAACATCCATGTTTTTTGCTTTGAACTTACCAGGTACAATCAAGCTTAAAATCAAATGACCCTTCTTGATAGCAAGCCACGGCGGAAGGTTGTAATTGATAAGGCACACAGGCCAAGTGCTCCATGACGAGCTTCTCAAGCCAAATGGATTGACTCCATCCATTGCCATGCCCAAACGCAAATTGCGTGGTTCACTCTTAAAATGTGGCCAGGTATCTTCAATGTGCCTCCAAGCCTTCGAATCAGCGGGCACCCTAAATGTTGCGTCAGTGGATCTATTCGTAGAATGCCACCGCATCAACTTTGCAATGGAACCACAATGAAACATTCTTTTTATCCTAGGAATAATAGGGAAATGCCGCAACACTTTAGTTGGCACTGTCTCCCAACTGCATCTTGTTTGTAGCTCATTGCTCCGCACTTAGGACACGACAGACAATCTGCGAATTCATTGCGAAAAAGAATGCAATCATTTGGACATGCATGAATCTTGTTGTAGTCCAAGCCAACTGAGGTCAGAAGTTGCTTTGCGTCTGGCCTGGAGGGGGGCATTTCATTGCCAGCCGGGAGAATTTTCTCTCGCAATAACCTATTTAAGCCACATTAAATTAAAATTAAATCTCTCCAAGCACATCACCGTTGCAATTGGAAAATCTCTTTTGTAAATTACGTACCTAAACAAAGCAGTGACGCTTGCATC
This sequence comes from Adiantum capillus-veneris, assembly GCF_014529385.1. NCBI lineage: Eukaryota > Viridiplantae > Streptophyta > Polypodiopsida > Polypodiales > Pteridaceae > Adiantum > Adiantum capillus-veneris. Next base: position 75,301,870 of record NC_140956.1, on the reverse strand, counting down.
TGACCACCCGTACACTGACTAAAGATTCAAAAACGCCACACAAGTACGAAGCACATATATTTTGGCGCCTTCATAGATTGATTGACGTGCCAACTTTCTCAACATGTCTTCAGGAGATAGGCGCACGGCTTCTAGTGCTGCTCCGTTCGCATTCTCCTCGCTTGTCTGGAAGAAGGCATCCAGCATCTCCTCCATGCCGTCGTCTTCTATCTGTAAGCCCTTTTCTGCTTCCATCTGTGGCTCTATATTGGTCGGACCTTCACGCATAATCTTTTTTCTCTCTCTCTCAGATGTAGGTGCTATGTCGTGGAAATCAATGCCCGTTCCGTAGGAGTCGTATCGCAGATTCTGTACGGTTTCTCTAGCAAACTCTCCGTACTTGTGCACATGCTCATTACATATCCTACGCTTGTGCAGGATTTGATACTTGCAGAGCGTGCACGAGCATGCAATCTTTTCCTCCATGTTAGTTGATGACGTTGCCATCTACAATGATTATGAATGTTGTTTTGATATATATATATATACTCCTCACAATGTAAACTACCTCACATTCTCTAGTCTTGCCCAATCTCCGTACACCTCGGTCCAGAGGTGTACGGAGATCAGGACCACCGGGTCAAAATCTCGTCTTTATTGGTCAAATCCTAGATGGGTAGACACATACGTGCACTCCCAGGTGTACATGGCAATGCATGTAGAAGGCAAAACCCCTTTGCCTCTTTTAGTTCCATAGTTTCTTCTCTGTCTATGTACCCTATCTCTCGTTCTTTCTCTCTCGATCTCGCTCTCGCTATCTCTCTTTCTCTATTTTCCTATTTCTCTGCCATAACTCCTGGAGCTCCACTTCCCTATCTCTCTCTCTCTCTCTCTCTCTCTCTCTCTCTCTCTCTCTCTCTCTCTATATATATATATATATATATATATATATATATATATATATATATATATATAGTATATATATATAACTCTCTTTCTCTATCTCTCTATTTCCTATCTCTCTCTCTCTCTCTACTTACCTCTCTCTCTCTCTCTCTCTCTCTCTCTCTCTCTCTCTCTCTCTCTCTACTTCCCTATCTCTCTAATGATCGAACGAGCGACTGATCTAGGGAGATCTAGACGCCCACGACTGCGGAGGACTACACAACATCGACAGAGGCTGCATCAGAGGATCTAGCTAGGTCACTTTGGCTCGACATGCACAACGTCCGATCAGAGTACTGACCATGGAGGAGATCTACCTATCCCAACTAGCTCATTTAGTCGTTTAGTCCACACCCAGCAGTTTAGGATTCCATAATATTTTATTTTGTCATCTTCTTACTCTGACTTTGTATCAGATCCATCACATTGTAACTTTCTTGTCTCATGTCTCATAGGTCACTTTGGCCTTTCGAAGACGTTAATATAACATTTCATTTCATTTCTCTCTTTAATTTTTTTCTCTTTAGTTTTAATTTCCTAAGCATACCTTAATTCTCTCTCTCTCTCTCTCTCTCTCTCTCTCTCTCTCTCTCTCTCTCTCTCTCTCTCTCTTTGATTACCTACACACACACACACACACACACATTTCTCTCTCTCTTTCCTACACACACACACACACATTCTCTCTCTCTCTCTCTCTCTCTCTCTCTCTCTCTCCTACACACACACACCTCTCTCTCTCTCTCTTTCCTACACACACACACACCGCTCTCTCTCTCTCTCTCTCTCTCTCTCTCTCTCTCTCTCTCTCTCTCTCTCTCTCTCTCTCTCTCTCTCTCTCTCTCTCTCTTTCCTACACACACACACCGTTCTCTCTCTCTCTCTCTCTCTCTCTCTCTCTCTCTCTCTCCTACACACACACACACACGATGTAGAGGTAGAGAGAGAGAGAGAGGGGTTGGGGAGGGTGGAGATGGACATAATACCTGCGCAGCAGGTTTCGGCCAAGACCCGAGCAGGCGAAAATGGCCCCTGCGCGCGGGTTTTGCTTTTTTTTCCCCAATTTTTTTGGCGTCAATATACGCGTCGCTATACGCGTGGCAAATAAAGCCTTTCCACACGTATAGCGACGCGTATAGCGACGCCCGCTAATGTCGTCGATATACGCGTGGAAAGGCATGGCCGTCGATATAGGCGCGTCGATATCTTCATTTAGTGTTGTAGTGTTAATAGTTTTTTGACAGGAATAAAGTGTACTTGCTTGCTAAATCTGTCGACTATTGTATATATTCCCGTATTCCCATGGATAGACTTGGGTAATCCAAAGATAAAATACATGGGTATACTCTCCCATGGTGAATTAGGGATGGGCAATGGTTGGAGTAATCCAGGTTCTTCCCTCTATCATACTTAGTCTTTTGGCATACCACACATTTTGAAACATACTCTTGTATGTCCACTTTCATGGTAGGCCAATAGAAATACGTCTCTACTCCTCGAAGAGTAGGTTGAATGCCTCTATGCCCTGCATAGGGAGGAGCATGGGATTCATACATGACTTTCTCACACGAAGGGAGTGGGTAACACAGCCTATTGCCATGTAGAAGATAACCATCCTGCAAGGTGAATGGTTCCTCTTTTCTCTCCAAAGCAAGGGCTGACATTATGTCTTTAAAGTCAGGGTCAATAGCATACTCATCTATCATAGAAGTTATATCATTGTGAGTTGCTAAAGACACAGCATTAACTTTTGGTCGTCGTGATAGTGCATCGGCCACTTGATTGTGCTTACCAGCAATGTGAGCAAAATGAAAATTAAATTGCAAAAGAAAATTTTCCCACCTCATTTGTTTGTCAGAAAGCTTTGTTTGCGTCATGAAGTACTTGAGACTTTGATGGTCTGTTCATAACATGAATGGAGTCTCCAATAAATAGTGCTTCCATGTGTCTAGGACATGTAGAACAGCTAAAAGCTCTTTCTCATAAATACCCAAGACCTGTTTATCCGTATTGAGCCTTCAGCTCTCATATGCTAAGGCATGCTCTTCTTGAAGCAAGACTGCTCCAAGGCAATCACCACAAGCATCACATTGGACCTCAAATGCATTAGGAAAAATATAAACCCTCTAGGGGCCCTTTGGGATTAAGGTTAATTAGAGGCCACAGCCAATGAGAAGAGGGTGGTGGACACACTGTATGCCCTCAAAAATGTAGGGGGACAAAGTAGTCTTACACTTCTTAAATGGGCTCTTACCTAGTGAAAAGGTGGGGGGGGGGGGGGGCATATGGAACCTCCAACTTCCCTCCTTTTTGATCCGGTTTTGAAAAAATCCCAAAAATTTGAAATTTTTCAAAATTTTCGAAACTCAAATTTCATCTTCTTAAAATCCCCCCTAAAACTATTTTATGGTCAAAAAGGCATTTTTTGACCTCAAAAAGTCAAAACGTGCACCCAAAAACCCTAAATTTCAATTTTTTTAAAAAAAACTTTTAAAAAATCTTTTTTTGCTATCCAGAGCTCCCCCAATAGTAGTTCTTAGGCAAAAAGTGATTTTCTCTCTCTAGAACCCCTTTTCCAACCCCTTCTTGGTTGCAACCATCACACTCATCCTCTACTCCAACACTCTCTCTCTCTCTACACCATCTCCATTGCTGCAGCAAGGAAGCTCCTCTCTCCTCCCCTACCACCTTCCATTGCCACACCAAGCAAAGGTTATGCACCTTCTCCTCCCATTGCCACACCAAGCAAGGGTTATCCACCTTCTCCTTCCATTTCCACAAGGGTTAACCACCTTCTCATATCACTTTATCCCACCTACATTGTAGCAACAAGCAAGTTCCTTCTCCTTCTCCTAGTTTTCTTTGCTCAACCATGGCCAACTCTACTTCGCAAAAGCGGCCAAAGGATGAGGTCACAGCACTTGCATGCCACAACACTAGAGGTGTAGATGATGAGTGGGTGCCACAAGAGTTCACCAAAGGTGCTTGGGTATACATGCAACCATCTGCTATTGGCCCTCATCGTGTGCGGAATCGTGCAAACTTGGATCTTCATTGGAAAGGAAAGCTCCTTGGCTTCAAGAACCGCAAAGACAAGGGGACCGTAGCCATTTTGCAACATGTTTTCTCAATGTCAACCATGCATTTGTAACAACCACCTCGATTTCCAACACATTGTAAGTAAATGTTTTGAGAATACAAAGCTAGGTGTGAAATCACAGTGTAATGTTATTATGGATTCATACTTAAGATTTGTCATGCATTTATAGTCATATTTCCATCCACGTTGGTGGAGGAGCAGCCACTATATAGTCTCTCCGGCACATTCAATGCTATACATGCGGATATTGGAGCAATAATGTTCCCACATCTTTGCCCAACCAAACTGGTTCAAAGAAGGATTTTCTTCTATTCTCACTCCTATATTGTCCCTACTTCTACACAAGCGTTTGGAACGCTTGAACCCATCAAAGTAACTTCCTTATTAAGTATGGAGTGGCCGGTGCCAGATTTGTGGTCGGTAGCATCTTTCAAGCAAAAGATGATAATGGATGTCCAAAACTCTTTGAAATACTCTAAAGCTTCTAGGTCTGTGGGCTTGAGTTGGTGTTTGCATATTCATTGTTTTGTGCACATTTTTAAAGAGTTTGGATTTGTGGAGACTACCACAATGCTTGTATGTAAAGATGCGCATTACGAGGAATTAGGAAGGCTTTTAGAAGAGGACTGGGATTTTGTGGATGGCATGCACAATGGGGACCGGTACCATTGTAAGGTTGGAGCTTCACGTATTGGAATGCGCTATTTGAAATCCCGCACCTCCTTGTACATACGATTTCACTATGATCGTTGGATGTGCAAGCTTGGAGTGTGGACTCCCTTACAGAGTGTAGACGGCGCTATTGCAAGCTTTGACATTGCAGTGAAGATGCCCAACGATGCTTTGGAGGCAGTCCAAGTGAACAAGCATTGAACTCTCAGTAATGTTCGAGAACATTTGGTTATTATAGGTTTTGAGGCCCTTCAACAAGCACAATTTCGTTTACAAGGTCACAAGGTGAGAATCCTTTCACCACATTTTCGATACATCATGGTTTGTCGATCATTGGATGCTTATTGTAATGAATGTCCGCAGATTGGGAAGAGAATGGAAGACAAATTGAAGGTCGAGGAGGACTGGGGGATGGATGGAACTATGTTATCGATCTTATAACTTTGTAACTCTTGCAATTTTCAAACTGATCCCCACTGTAATCAACATGATTTGCTTCGGTAAATCATGCCTTTGAATATAATTTTTTGCATTGGGATGAGAAATCATTTTTTGGTGAAAGTGCCTTTTTTTAATGTCTTAAAAAAAGGGTCCACTATAAAAGGGGGGCCACCTAACTCATTCACTATTTTCACTTTTGCTCATCCACTCTCTATCTACACCCCAGGCTAGACATGGATGCTTCCACAGCCTCTGCATCTGCAGCCACATCCACCCCTTTGTCACGCTTCATCCTCTTCCTCGAGGACACCAAATACAAAGGGAAGTTGGACCTCCACACCTTTTTTACTCGTCTCCCTAACCTTGATGCCACAGTTGCCCTTCACATGGATGCATTTGCCGAGATTTTTGCGTTCATGGAGGAGCACATCATAAAATATTATGTATCTATCCCCCCACATGTAGGGATCTGGGTGCCTTACGATCTTTTGCGCTATATACACAAAGGTGATCACCCATTCTCCAAGCGGTTGCAACGATTCCAAGAAATTGCAACCGATGCAAGCCATTACTTGGACGAGCAAGCCCCAGGGGGTGTCAGCGCTCAAGAAGCGCAAGTTGGGGGTGGTGTACCTTTCTCGGCTCGCAACATTTATCTTCTTGGTGAGCGAGGAACCTGATTTGGAGGAGCTCCGCTTACCACACCTTCAGGTTGGGTCCTTTATCAAGGACACCAAGGAGCAGCAGGTTATCCCCATGAACCCTGCAGGCGGAAGGAAAGGCACACCTGCTCGAGTACCCTAGGGGTCTTGAGGAAGTGGTTCAGAAATCCATAGTTGCGGCTGGCCCTAGTGACACTCCAATGCCACTGCCACTGACGGATGTGGCTATCCCAGAGGTAGAAATCAGCCGCTTCTCCTCAATGTTAGTGGATGGGGAGGAGTATGTGTTCCTCCATGATTTGGAGAAATCATTTGGCCCGCGCATGGATGAATGCTTGAGTGTGCTATGCAACAGCACCAAATGTCCCTTAGACAATACGCCAGATGCCCTAGAAAGCAAGCTCTTGCCAGATGGGGACTTTGTTGCTGACACTATTGCAGTTGTATGTGTGGAGGCCCTGGCAGCAGAGCAGTTGCACGTGGCTGATGAAGAATTCCAAGCCACGCAAGCCAAGGTTGAGACTGCTAGGATGCCTATGCCATTATGCAACCTCCCATCTGATGATCCAAAGGTCGTATCCGTGGTGCATGGGAGCATTAACTTGGATGCAAAGGGCAACGAGGAGGAGGACGACAAGGAGCAGGAGGTAAACAGTATCCTAATTTTCATGTTACTATTTTATCCTTCATTGTCTTTTTTCTCAACCTTCATCGGTTTATGACAGGATGTCGTGGAGGTTGATGATTTTGCTGCAAGGACGGGTGGCAAGCGGACGGGCTTTGGACCTCAAGCTTCCCTTGCGCATTACTTAGGACAACTCCCCCCTGGCGATGTGGCCATTATCCATAATGAATTTACTCCCCGAGCCCATTTTATGACTTGGTTGTTAAAAGCTTTGAGCAAGTTTTTGTGTTTGAGCACCATTGCTCAAACTGCGCATCAAGTGTTCCTAGTGCGTAGATCCCTTGTATGCACAGCGTTTGGCACTGGATTTCGTGGTAAAGTGCTTGCCCAGATAGGGATACATGCTTCCATTGGCTCAACTGACCCAAAGGCCATAGCACAGTCCCTCTTGACTGGGGAGTTTCCTTACGCACAAAATAGGCGCCAGGAAATGGTCAAAAAAATTATGAACTCCTCAGATACATGATGTAAAATCACCGTTTTGGAAGTAATAAAAAATATTTAAAATTGTCTCTCTATCTTGCAAATTCTTTTGAATGTGATTTGTCAATCTTGAAAATTGTTTCAATTGGTTGATATGAAAATTGTTTTGATTGGTGACTTTGTAATTTCAAGTTCTGTATGTAATTTCAATCAATTTCAGTAAATTTAGATATTTTATGTTCCCTAGGGGGTAGATAATCCTACCAAGGGCCAAAAAAAGCCTGGCCACAGGGGCGCGCAAATGGCCAATCCATCAGTTTTGGATGGGCCATTTGTGCGCCCTTGTGGCCAGGCTTTATTTTGCCCCTGGTAGGCTTATCTACCCCCTAGGATACTTACAAAGCACAAATTTATTGAAATGATTTGGTTTTGCATCATTAATTTAGATGCACCCTTTTTATGGCAATTCCAGTATATGTTCACACTCAAGGACACTAGAAAAGGTGAAATCAATTATGAAATGAAGTTTCCAGCACACGATCGCCTGCTTTAGCTCTACCTAGTACACCCCTACACCAAAAAGTCCAATTACATTGGACATTTGAAAAATCCAAATTAATGTTGCATAAACACTTGGTTTCACAATATGTTATTTTTTTGATATCCTATAGGGAATTCAAAGCTTGAAATGGCCAAAAAAGGGTTTCCACAAGGATCTATGTAAAATAATGTTGTAAAACCAATAGGTTTTAGTAAATTTGTGCTTTTTAAGTACCCTTGGGGGTAGATAAGCCTACAATGGGCAAAAAAAAGACTGGCCACAAGGGCGCGCAAATGGCCCATCCAAAACTAATGGATGGGCCATTTGCGCGCCCTTGTGACCAGGCTTTCTTTTGCCCCTTGTAGGCTTATCTACCCCCAAGGGTACTTAAAAAGCACAAATTTATTGAAATTGACTGAAATTACATACAGAACTTGAAATTACAAAGTCATTTCATTACAAATATAATAGACACAGTAGAGACAATTGTTGATCATATTTTCATTGGAAAGTCAAATCATTACAAAGACAAGGGTGTGCAATACAAAAAGAGGGGTAACTTTGGCTAATGCTCGAAGTCTCGTCGCAATCGACGTGCAAGCTGCATATCTTTTGGTTGTATTGTCACTCGCTTTGCATGTATGGCGCATAGGTTGGTATCTTCCAACACCGAAATAATGTGGGCCTCTGCAGCTTCTTGAATAGCCTCTAGCGCTATTGCTTGCATTCTATACTGGGTTCCATAGCTTTGAAGCACCTCCTTCACAATGCGAGCAAAGCGGGCGCGTTGAATCAAAAGCTCCATCGTCTTTTGGTAGCGGCGGATTTCAGCAAATGCCCTTGCTATTTTTCGGCACCGCTGCGGTTGTCTTGGGGGCACTTGCACATTTGCTGGCAGGCGGCGTTTAGGCTTCTTGAAAAACTTAGACTTGCGCATGTTTACATGCTTAGGGGCTGGTTCTGCATCCTCTTCTGATTCTTCCTCTTCCCTTGGCTGCCAATCTTGTTGTGTGGGGAGAGCTCCCTGGCCTCGAGGCAATGTCTTCCCCCCAACGGCCACTGGGTGTGTGCGCGGTATTTTATCTCACAGCCATGGTGGCTCACTCTCTGATTCAGTGTCTGTATGGACCACCCGAGTCCTGGATTGTCCTGCTTGTGATTGGTGGCGCGACGGCTGCTCCCTATCGGACTCTGTTGTTTGCTGGCCCTCTTCTTCTCTCCAGCGCTCGGTGTGAGGTCCCCACCCAGCCGTTTCCAATGGCAGATCTGATGGTGAACCCGGTGGCCACTAGATCTATTGTGGAAGCAAACAAAATGGTTCAGGGTTCGACTAGCGGACGATCTCTCATCACAAAGTGAGTCGAGTTCGAGCCTACTAGCAGGGAGATCTAGCTCCACCTCGCAGGGGAAGCGTACTTGAACTATCTAGCGATCCTAAGACCCACCTTCCAAGAGGAGAGAAGCCTCGAGTGCCTTTTTCCCCATGTTTTAGAAGCACGTACTCTCGAGAATTCCATGTTTTAGAGGCACGTAGTAATTAGGTCACACAAGGGAAGCCCATCTTGAAGAGGCAGCAAGGACACATGTCAGGCCCCTACCCATGTTACCTTCATGTGTTGCTTGAAGCCTATTGGCTAGGCTTCAAAGGGGTAATATCGAGTAAGCATTATGGGGATAGAGAGTTCCCGACCAATCGGGACCACCCATCTCGTAGGCATTGGCAACCTGAGCCAAGCCCCCACTATCCACCCCCACACTCACACTTCCTTGTGTGACCTAATTACTACCACAAAGGTTGTTCAACATAAACATTCCTTGTTTTAATTCCGAAGCACATTGTTCGTTAAGACAGCCCTTCAACCAGTATTGCAAACAACACCAAGACAGAATTCTAGTAAAAATTCTACTCAAAATTATTCATAAAAGTTCCAATGTTCTGGAGGTACAACATCCCCCCTCCAGCGAGAGTTCACTCCTCCCGTTGTCGCCTAGCTGCCCATACAACTAGGTATGTCCACCGCATAGAAAGCACGTCAAGGACACTCCCACCGCATAGAAAGCAAGACGTGGGTTCCCACCGCATAGAAAGCAAGTCGTGGGAATCCACCGCATAGAAAGCAAGTCGTGGATTCAAGAGTCCTTAACGAGGAACTCTGCCCCCTGTGATCAGTAGGGGGGGTCAGGACTGATTCAACATTGGAAATAAAATGAACATGTCGAGCTAAATTTTCCCTAGCAGACATTCTTTCCTAATTGCAACCAGCATACCCATCAATCATTTCCTTCCTACTTTAGAACTTAATGTACAATGAATTCAATGCCGAGGTTTCCGTCGGATTTCTCCAACATGTTTGGGGATATTTTCATTCCTAACTAAACGTGTGCAATGTTAAATTAAACAACTTGAATGAAATTATGATCTACCTCTTCCATTTCTTCGTTGTGTGTGGATGTAGCAAATTAGCTCCAAAAACACTTTAAATCACCACATTATTCATACATGGTTTGCATATCTACCTTGTAGCCGGTCAGTCGTGATATCTCTCAAACCATTTTGAATTTGCAAAAATTTCCTTCTAATAGCAAGGTTTTCTTGTCGTTTGCTTTTGTCTTCTCACTCGGTTCACACGATACCTTTCTTGTCTTCTAGATTTTTTGTTAGAAAAATCATAGAGGATCCCCTCTTTTTCCTTGGGTTTTGTTTCACTTTTGGAGCTACTTGATACCTCATCCTTAGCATCTATCTCTAGAAGAACATCGTCTTGTGAATCTTGGACCTCTTCCTTGTTTTTGTTGCTTAGATCTCTAATGGAAATCTCATCAACCATACGTTTGCATGCAACAATTTCCTATGTATCTAGATCTTTGGTCTGTGACCCTAATTCCTAGATAACACTCACCATTTGGAAGGGTATTATGTCATAGTCTTCTTTGTCACAAAATCTCGTTGGGGTTACTTTGTTCACACATACATCTAAAGTAGCTAGTGTTTGATTCTAGCCAAAAGGTTCAAACAATTCCTCGAGAAATGGCTCTGGGATATAATCTATATCTTCCACTTGTCTCTCTAGGATGCAATATTCTCTTGCCAGGCTCTCGCACTCAAAAGCCCCACACATCCAAAGATGTGCTTTAGTTTGTAACCATGTAGGCATCTCTTGGTCGTTGACCACCGTCGTTGGGTCAAATTTCTCTATACGAGCTCGACTAACATCTCTATAGCTATGGTCCTTCACATTCATTCTCATAGTAATCTCTTTGTGTGGCAAGTAGATATGGTCATAGCCCCAATCTTGTATCATTTTAAGTTGGCGCATGAATGGTATCCTTAGAATGATATCAAAGTTGTTGCTCTTGTCAAAATCCACTATTACAAAGGTATGCTTGTATTCAATCTTACAAGAGGTTACTATAATTTGTTCCAGCATACCCAACGCAACCGTTTGCAAGTTGTGGTTTCATTCTTGTTTTTTTGAGAGCTGGTCTTCCCCACTTCTCCCATATCTCCTTTGTGGCAATGGCTACCCCAACATAGCTTTTAGGTATAGCAACCATCTTTGTGACTCCTTTGTGTTCCATTGGCAAGGTGGTATGTTACGAAATAAGACGTAGCTAAATAGATTTTTGAGTAGATTACTTAATGGAGAGAGATAGATTTCACACACAAGAGATTATAGAGTATAGAGAGAGAGAGAGAGAGTACACACGATATACGTGGTTCACCCAATGTGGGCTATGTCCAAGGAAAAGCAGCCACTCAATGGCTTTAGCACTTCAAAAGAAGAAGTAGTTTACAAAGGGATTAAACCCTTGATAGAGCTCCCGCCTTGCTTCACTCTCACCACCTCACACTCACCTTGTTGCATCAACTTCACACTATAAAATGTGTGTAGAAATGGCCTCCTTTTATAGGCCAAAAGGGTTGCCCTCTCTTATGAGAGACAGCCATGTGTAGCCACCCTTGTGCGAATAAGTCCAAATTGGACCCTCCAATTCGCCCATGTGTGGCCGCCCTTGAGAAGACAAGTCCGCTTTTGAATTCGGCCACCGGCCACCGGCCATTGACTTCCGATCACCGACCACCGGCCATTGACTTCCGACCACCGGCCATCGGCCATTGACTACCGGCCACCGGCCAACCGACCGATTGTTTTCCGACCACTTTTCGGACGCCGTCCGGCCATAATATTCCGGCAAAAATGAATATTCCGGCGAAAAAAGAAGTCTCGGGGGCCTCCGCCCCCGAGGCCTCTAAAGTTGCCCCTGATTCTTGTCCGTGAAAATTTTGGTTTCCGGTGAGTGATTTTCCTTCACGCACGATGGCTTCTCCTCATAATGGGGGCCTTACAAATGTGCACTTTTACCACAGAAAATTACAAGGGTAAATCAGGCTCCATACTTAACATGGTATTCCCTTCTTTCCCTTCACAATAATCACCCACCTTATTCACAGGTACTGGTTTTGTCTTGGGTTTATCTTGTGTCAATTTACCCATGTGCTCATCTAAAGGAATTTCTTGATGAGGAAATTTTTGTCCCATCTTCTCTAAGTTTTTACCCACTTCTCCCCAAAGATGCGGTCTAATTTGTAACAACTCAGAGAGAGTTATCGTGCATTGTACATGAGTCGACACTAATTTGTGCATTCTCTTCATCTTTGGAATTGGATTCCGATGAGAATGAACTACTTTAACCTTGGATTTTGTCTCATGCTCTCCTATAAAAGATGGAAAAGTCTTCAATGTTTAAGGTTTACTGTCCCCATTGCTTCTGTTCTTGCATCATTGTATTTGGATTGCATATCTTTAAAGTAAAGCTCGTGATCCATATTGATTTCAGTGATAGGTGCAGTCTTGAAAGTTGGACTACCATCCTTTCTTTTCCATATTGTCTCCCATAAAGGCTTGTGGCCATGGCTTTTCCTTTTCTACAATGGGTATCATCACTTGTGACCTGGAGTCATCTGAAAATATACCATCCTAATGTTGTATGTTGATGACATGCTAATTGCAAGTGCTAACATACAGGATATAAGAGAGCTAAAAGAGGAGTTTTCTAAATTTTTTTGAATGAAATATTTAGGTGCTACAAAATGGGTACTTGCTATGAAAATATCAAGGGACAGGTTGAAGAAGACACTAACATTATCATAAGAGGATTACATCAAGAAGGTTCTAGAAAGGTTTACAATGCAAAATGCAAAAGTAGTTTCTACACCTTTGGCTAGTCACTTTAATCTAAACAAGGATATGTGTCCAAAGAAATAAGAGGAGATAGTTTATATGTCTAAAGTTCCACATGCTATAGCAGTAGGTTGTCTTATGTATAGTATGGTTTGGACAAGGCCAGCTATTGTACATGCAGTGGGAGTTTCGAGTAGGTTCATGGAGAATCTTGGAAAAGAACATTGGCGAGTTGTGGAATGGATACCTAGGTATCTGAAAGGGATAACCATAAATGATTTATGTTTTGAAGGCACTGTCATTTTCTTGCAAGGATATGCTGATGCAAATATGGAAGGTGATAAAGATACTCATAGAAGCACTATTGGCTACATCTTCATCATTAGAGGCACAACTATAAGCTAGGCTTCAAAGTTACATAAATTGATCTCACTATTGACCACAAAAGTAGAATATGTAGCTCTTATAGAGGCTAACAAAGAGATTTTATGGCTTCACAGAGTTTTGGAGGCTCCTGGATACAAGCAAGACCATTTTGTCTTGTATAGTCACAGTCAGAGTGCCATTCATATTACGAACAATCCAATATTTCACTCAAGGACGAAGCATATAGAAGTGAGGCATCACTTCATACATACTCTTTTGGAAGAGGGACACCTAAAGCTTGGAAATGTGCACACAAGTTAGAATCCTATAGACATGTTGACAAAAGTTGTTAACAAGGAGAATTTATGTTTTTTCTCATCTACATTTGGTATTAAAGGATAAGAAGCCAAAATGAAAAACAGTCATAGGTTTGGTGGAGATTAGTTTCCAAGTGGGAGATTGTTAAGTATTGAGATTGATTTACCCTTGTGATTTTCATTCTATAAACTTGCATTTATAAGGCCCCCGTTTGAGGAGAAGCCATCATGTGTGAAAATAATATCTTGTTGGAAAACCAAAAAAAAATCACTCTTTCATTGGAATAGATTGTCTGGACGATGATTGAAAATTGAACTGAAACGATTGGCAGATACATGGATGGTGGTTGGTAGTCAATGGTTGGTGATTAATGGCCAGTGGCTGGTAGTTGGAAATTTAATGGACAGTGGTCGGTGACCAAAACTCAATGGTCGATGGCTGGCATTTAATGGTTGGTGGCCGAGTTTTAGGTGGACTTATCTACACATGGATGCCTACCTCTCATGTGAGAGCCAGCTCATAGAGGCTTCTTTGCATCTATAAAAGGAGGCCTCTTTCACACATGAAAATAGAATGAAGCAAGGAGAAATGAGAAGAAGCAAGAATTGCAAGGTAGAGAGAGAATATTGTGGGACGACCATTAAGGGTTTCTAAGCCCTTTGTACAATACTTCAAGTTTGAAGTGTAAAGCCATTGAATGGATACTTTCTCATAGAAATAGCCCACAATTGGGTGAACCACATACATCTTGTGTGCTATCTCTCTCTCTCTCTCTTCTTTATTATCTCTATTGTGAATGTTTTATTTATCTCTATTAAGTACATCACTATAGTTGCTACTTAGTACTCATTAGTCCTAGCTATTATTGAATAGCAAGGTTTTGGGGTGATAATAACTCTTCTCTTAGTTTCAAATGACTAAATAACTTACGAGTTTTTCATCATCTGGCTTCACTTTTAGGTCTTCTTTTATTAAGCCAATTGTAATACTTTGTAAGTATTTATGTGCTTTGTAAATCGAAACTATATTATTTACTTACGAATATTTAATGCAGAGTATTACTTCTTCCATATCTTTTCTATTGTCAAAGTTTGGCAAAGTGTTGATAATATATTCAAGACAATCTAAGGATCTCAACTAGAGTAATTCTTAGTGTCCACAATGGTGCACCCTTTGGTGTTTATAGCACATCCAAGTTGTGCTAGTTATTGGCCAAGATTCATGCAAGAATAATGACAAAAACCAATGAAGAAATTAAATGGGACTATAAATATCTAAAATGTATAAACCTTCTTCTTATTAATTCAACTACTCTTTCCTTTACTGAGCTACTCTTTCCTTTATTGTTGATATGTGATATGTCAATGTCTCATGTTCAAATAAAAAGAGCGAGCATTACTAGTTGGTCTTTAGTGATTTTGATTTGTAATTCACATCATGTCATCAATTGTGCACGTTGGATGGTGTGCTCTAAGAGGCTATTTGAGCCCTTGGTGTGTGCAACACCTTTTTACACCTCACCATCTACTTCCCCTTTATGTCATACCTAGCAATTTTCTCAATAAAAGATTTAGGTTTTTTTTTTTTTGGCCCAAACTCACAATTGTGAGTGAATATATTAAAATCAAGAAAATAACAAAGAGACTCCAAGCACATATGGTGCCTTGAGGGTCAAAGGGTTATAAATAGGACATACACTGCCATACAAAAGAGATTTCTTGAATAAAAGATTTAAATTTGTTGCCACGAACTTGGGAGAATTTTGCTTCACCATAAAAAGTATTTCTCAACATCTTATATTGACACACACAATTTTCTAGATGAGCACATGATTGGTCTATTTCTTTTGTGAGATTGTGAGATGGTACAAACACCAAGGATAATTTTTTTGTCCCCCATTCAAGTGGACTTCATATATAGGATGATTTTTCATTTAAAAAGAAATGCATCAAGTGTTAACCACTTACGAACACCCTATCACCTTTGACAAACGCCTTATCACTCTATTTGAGTCATGGACTGGGCTTGTCGGTCCTATAGATGCATAGGTCATTGCCGATGAGAGACGCACCACTTCTCATTTTTATATTATTTTTGCTATGATCGATCACTGTGGGCCTCCATGTGTGAATGGGTTAGATTCATATAAAAGGTCTATTTTGACCTAAAATCCTCATTCTTGAGGTGCATGCTAAAGAAGTGCTCTTCCTCTACCTCTACCTTCTTCTTTAATGTGTGCTCACGTGTGTGTGTATATAAGCGAGAGAGAGAGAGAGAGAGAGAGAGAGAGAGAGAGAGAGACGGTGAGGCAGTTGAGAGCGGCGACGTCGGCTCCCTCTTCTTCATGGCACAGAATCCTTCACGACACCAAGCATTGAATGGTGAGTGACACACCATTGCCCCTTTGAGCTCACTAGGATACTCTGGTTGTGTGTTTGCAGCCATTCGTGGCTCGCAATACACAGTGTTCTGCAAGTCCCCAGCCTTTGACACGTGTAGTAGATGAAGGGGATCGGGGAGCACCACAGACGGAGAGTGAGAGAGAGAGAAGGAGACACACACACGATGTGGGTGAGGAGACTCCAAAGAGTGAGCAGCCCCCTATACACTTATGCTATGTATAAGGTATACAAGTCAGTGGGCGCCCAGACTCTGGGCGGCCGAGCAAGGCATAGACGCCTATACCCCAACAACCTCCCACTTAAAGGCGACTGTGCCTTTAAGCAAGGGAACCTAGTCTAAAGACTACAAAAGGTGAGAGAAAAACGCTCTCAACTGATGCCCACTGGCTGGCTGTGATCGTGTGCATCCGGCTGTCCTGCTCCAGTGTAAGTCCATACACCACCAGACGTATTGCACACGTACTGCAAGTATGTACACAATACCTGCATATCTCCCTTGTGCACTATGCCATCATCAATCAACAAACGACTGACAACCCCAACTGCAAATGCTCCCACTGTAGCTGCGATATCCGGTCTCAAGATCAGCATCTCATACATGAGACCACCGAATGCCGATGCAATGCTAGCGGGCCCTGCTAGCTCTACGGAGCATGCATCAACATATATATCCGTGGCAATAGGCATCTGTGACTGACGAGGCGTGTCAGCCACATGCATCTCCTGACTGTCCACAAAAGACGCATCAACCTGTCATGCAATCTCATAGCACACCAGATGCTCTAGGTGTCTGCTGAAAGACATATCCTGCACAACTATATCCCCATGCTCACTGTCGAGCATAGAAAGGAATGATTGCATAATCGCTGACGTCTCAGCCTCCTCTGCAATCATCCACTGCAAACATGACCACTCAATCTGCTATGACTCACTAGAGCTCTCATGCTCTAACTCCGTATGCATAGACTCTTGCACAACGTCCTCCTGTCGTGACTCACTAGAGCAAGACCGCTCTACCTGTCTATCCTGCATAGAAGTATCTCGCACAACTGACTCTCTGCTTTGCTCAGTCACTAGCAAAGCATGCATGTCTGACTCTATCACCTCTCTGTGTGACTGCTCAAGTTGTGCCCCAACTGTGTACACAACGAGCTCACTACTCTGCACTCCATGCAAAGCATCCTGCAACCCACAAGCAAAAGAGACTCGCCTGCTCTCTCGCTCTCTACCTGGTTGTGTGATCACAGAGACAACACCGTCTCTCCCGTGATCCACATGCAATGGGTAACCTGTACCACTCCTGGCACCTCTCGCAATCACTAGCGAACCCAAATGCATCACAAAATCTCGCTCTCGTAGCGAAATCTGACATCCACAATCTCTAAGCTGACCAATCGAGATCAAACTCATTGTCAAATCTGGTACATAGCGCACATGTCGTAACAAGTAAGATGCACCACTCGGTAATGACGGTCTCACATCTCCTGCACCTGCTATCGCATGCACCGTTCCATCGGTCAAACGTACACTGCCAAGCATCCCGCTAGAATAGCTACAAAACCATGCACGATGCGGCGTGACATGAAACATAGCATCTGCGTCTAGCAACCACTGCGAAGGGAGTGCACTATCCACATGTATAGCATCTCGTGCATAGCTTGTGGTAAAAGTGACATCCCCGTCACTAGTATACTCCGACACTACATGTGCCTCAACTGTCAAAGCAACTGAGTCCATGGCATCACTACATACATCTCTGAGACTGCCATGTCTCCTACGATGTCGCATACGACAAAAACAACGCCGTCTAACGTGTCCAGAATGACCACAATACCAACATGTCACCTGTCGGCGTGCTCGTGAATGTACATGTCTCACACGAGTTCGTGATGACTCAGATCTATCATACATATCATGTAATCTGCGCCAAAGTGCTCTCGAAGTAGTCTCATACATAACAAGAGCATATACAGATTCTGCAAGGTGCAAAGAGAGTGTAGATAGTGCCATCTCCTCTAGCTCCTGCCACTGATCGTCAGACATGTTTGAAGGTCTACCTGCATCACCACTCAATGGTCGATGCAACCCTCGCTGTGTCAATGCGTCAAGCATACACTCTCTCCATGCCGCAAAGTCTGACCCATCAAACACGCGCATCTGTGAGAGGTCACAATCTGATCGATCACCTGTCTCTGCCATGAGCACAATGTAGCAAACTAGAAAGAAAAACCACCTCACCAACAACACCTAGAAATTGTCTACAAATATGGCCAGAAACACAATGTAAAACCTGTGAGACACACTCCAAAATAGAGCTCCCGCAATGTCAATACAAGCCTTGCATGCTCTAGTATCACACTGCAATCTGTGAGCTAATCACCAAGCCCACACTGTGCGGTATCGATGCATACACACGCACAAATCTCCCACCTGCAGAGAACACCGCACGCAAATGATGAGTGCAACCTGCAATCTCTACCTAGATCGCATAAATGATACGCATAAAACTCCTGGGAAAATTTCGCCAGAGTTTCGACGCACAATGGCTATCAACACAAGATAACCATTGTCCTGCAAGCTCAATACAATGAGCAATCAATGCGCATCAAACTACACTCAACATACATGCATAAGCTTTGCAAAACTATGGCAAACAATGCTCGAGATCACAAGACTCTCCCACCCGAGAGCAAACCACTGTCTCAAGCAAAGAAAGATACACAACTCACTCTTGCGAGAGTGGATACAAAAACACAAAACTGTGTCCAAACTGACAAAACCTGTCAAAGTGAGAGTAAACACTCGATCACAAACTATGGCGAGAATCTGGGAAAAATCGGACAGAATTTCCCCTGAAAACTGAGCAAAAACTCAAGTACAATCTCTACCATAAACCATAACACTACTCAATGCCAATGAGTAAGAATGCCAAAATGGCTCCACATTTTCACATACAATGGCAATCCGCACTCAACGTACATCAACGGAGTGACCGCGCATAAGCAAGCGCCAAAAGATTTGCAATCCGGAAACTTGATGAATGCGAAAACAATGCTCTCAAGAGAGCTCACCGGCACTTGAAAGTGCTCGCCAAAATGCATGTATAATGGGCATCAACCATGCGCCATAACCATATGCAAACCATCCGCAAAGACCATGAATCCAAGCACAAAATCACTGCCAAAGTATCCTGTGAAAACCAGTGAAAGAAGCTCCACCTGTGTGCTCCAAAAAATTGCGTCTCTCAAGAGACCGCCTCGATGGTGTGTAAACGCCTCCGTACTTCGTTGCCCAAGTCTACCAAAAACCCTCAAACCACAAGCTTAACACAAGCTACAATTGCATCTTCACCTCAGAATTTATGCACTCAACTTCAAGCATCTCCCGTGCTTCCAAAAGTGCATCAAACTCGCACACAATGCGACAACAGAAAATCTGGAATTTCTGTATACAGTCAGTCTGAGCTGAATATCAGCAAAACGGTGAGGAATTTGCAAAAAGTTTCTTCTGCAAAGTTGTAGACCACGTCGAGACGGATGGGGATCTGCATCCTACAAGGAGAAAAACGAATCTAAAAATAGTGCTGCTGCGCACACAGTTTTAGGGCAGCACCTTCACTTACACACAATCTTCCACACTCCTTTCTAAGCTTCCACAAGAGCATACATCACTCTCAATTGAGCTCACAAGCTCCCTTTGCATTCTCACAAAGCTTCCAAGCTTTCTTAATCTCTCTACCATCGAGAGCGAGCGAGCTATCGCCTCGAAGCTCTCAAAGCTGTCGTGCTCTCCGCGGTCGCCATAGCTCTGATACCAATTGAAGGGGATCGGGGAGCACCACAGACGGAGAGTGAGAGAGAGAGGAGGAGACACACACACGATGTGGGTGGGGAGACTCCAAAGAGTGAGCAGCCCCCTATACACTTATGCTATGTATAAGGTATACAAGTCAGTGGGCGCCCAGACTCTGGGCGGTCGGGCAAGGCACAGACGCCTATACCCCAATAGTAGAAGCGCACATTTTTGGCGCCGTTGTCGGGGCTTGCCTTGCACCAAGCTCGAGGAGCACTCAGTGCTGCCTCGTGAAGCCATTCACTTCTGTCCTTTTTGTTTTTTCCTGAGTTTAGATTAGATCTGTTAGTGCTGCAATGTGCATGTTTTGTTAGATCTGTTAAGCTTTGTAATGTGCAGGTTTTAGTATGTCTGTTAGTGTTAGTAGCTCTACAAAGTGCAAGTTTTTTAATAGTGTTGAGCAGGTTGTTAGTTCTGTTAGTGTTGTAGTGTGCAGTGTGTTGCAAGGTACAGCTTCGTGCATTATGCAGGCTCTGTGTGCGTGCGCTCAATGTCCACGCAACACAACTTTATCCACAAAAAGTTTTTTAATTTTAAAAAATAAAAAATAAAAAAGAAATAAAAAATGCTAAAAAATTTGAGATAAAAAAGAAATTGCAAAAAGAAAAAGAAAAAGCTTATATTAGAAGAAGGAACCGGGATCATTCTCTAAGTCTAAGCCAAGCCCAAGCCCAGGCCCAGGCCTTAGTCCTGAATTTTATGATATAGAGTAGACACTACTATATACATATAGAGACTACCCCCTCAAGAGGAAGGGAGGGCATGTGGGACAAGTCCTTCACCCTTCCCTTCACAGTTACATCCTTGCACTTACTAATTTTAGCCTTCTTTCCATTTAGAAAAAGATTATTCTTAGGATTCTGAGGGCCTTAAGTAACCAAACTGGGGCTATAAAGCACAACCAAGACGCTCGTTTTGAGCTATCACACGCCATGTTTTGTGGCTCGGTCAGAAAAAAGGACCAAAAATAAAATAAAATTGAGAGTAAATTTGGGTTGCAAAAAAAACTAGGTGAGCGGCCTTCATGGGCGATATATCCTTGCATCTAGGGAAAAGGAAATCAAAAGCTTATGCAAGGCAGAGCAACAGAGAGAGCTAAAGGCAAAGACCCCTATGTCAACATCCATGCTAGTCGAGCAATCGAGTACTCCTGAATTAACAACCACTAAGGGTCAAACCATAGAGAGCCACATTGCATCTAGTTCAATAGACACCCCTAGCACCTCAATCCTAGATGGAGCATTTCTAAATGAAAATTGGGAGTATGAACTACAAACGGAGACTTTAACCAACCTATACACATGTTACACCTATCACGTGAGTTGGTTAGATGTCTTACAATCCACCTCGGGTGCTACTGGCGTAGAGGAGCAACAACAAAGAGTTTGTGATGTCATCCATAGGGTTATTGAACTGGAGATACAGAACAAAGGGATCCACAAGCCTTCAGTGGGTCTCATGAGATTCTTGGATAGAGGGAAGGCTAAGCAACCAACTTTATCACAAATGGAGACTCCCTTGGTAAGCCCGATGGATCCTCCATATGCTGTTTTGCCAGGGGTCTCAGTACAATCTGAGCCCACAAACGATAGATTTACCTTTCCAACTTTAGATCATCTTTCTCTTGATGACACTACGACTACCATGTCTACCCCAATGATGGGCATGACAAAAAACACGCCATGGACCTCATTTATTAGTAAAGCACCTCTACATGGTGGCCCAATGCGTACAACATTATCTACAAGTGTTTATCAATTATATGCACCTATGGGCCCTCGTGCTCATGTAGCTCCTACCCCTCCCATTGTATTAACAACTTATGCTCCACGACCACAACATCCAAGCCCTTATTTCAATGGGACCATACCAGCTAGCATTAGCATGTCACATCCCACGTTTGCTATGCCCAGGGCCACCCATATGAACTTTAAGCCACCACATGGCACAACATTGTACCTAACTTGGGACCCGAGGATCACCTATATGCCTAACCCGATGCCAACCCCCATTCCACATGCAGTCCTGAGAGCGCATGTCCCCACTATACCTGCTCACTTGGGTGACTTGGCAACATTTTCTCAAGCTATTGATCGATCTATTATTGAAAGTATGAGTAACACGCCTGATAGCGAGCCTAGAAGTAAGGCAGTACAAATAGCCAAGCTCACACAAAAAATTAGTGGACACAGGGATGTGAGAAAGCATATCAAAGTATTTGAACAAATATGCGATTCCCTCGGAGAACACAATGAGCTGCATAAGAGTAATGCTTCAGGCCTGACCTTGAGTGGGAAGGCTGGGGATTGATATAGAACCCTAAGGGTGGAAGAGAAAATGATTTACCCTACTCTTAGGAGACTGTTCTTGAAAGAGGACATACGAGAGGGAGTGCTTTGGGGTGTAGCCTCTCAGCTCCAAAAAGCACAACAAGAGGAAGGGGAGTCCGTGAGAGACTTTATTAGTCGCTTGAAGCGCTTGAATTCTCGTTGTAATCCAAATGAGCGCTTCAATAATAATCAATTGCTCAATAGATTCATTAGGGAACTACAACATGAGGATATCTACAATGGCTTAGTCATTAGAGGTATCACCACTTGGAAGAAGCCACCACCAATGCGATCCAATTGGAGGACAATTTAATGATTCAAGGAGAAAGAGTGTCTGTTGAGCCTAAATCTACTAGCTCGCAAGCATCGGGGCATGAGCCAATGACCATAAATCCTATTGCTAAAGAGCCAAAGATATATGAGATGAATTTGGCAGATCTCACCAAGGCCATTCAAGAAAGTCTTAGAGACAATCCTGCTCCACAAAACAATCAGATGTATCCCAAAAGGGAGCAACAATGGTGCTTAGTTTGCTTTGGTCCACATAGTACCAATGAATGCCTTATGTTTAGAGTAAAATTTAATGGGAATTGCAATGCATGTGGAAGGTATGGTCATCAAGATTGCATAGTATTTAAATGCACGATGGCTGATAGACCAACATTAGTATGGACGAACACACCTCGAGTGCCTGCATTGATGCCGTCCCCACTTTTTGAACAACCGTCACAACACATGGTCCCTAGGGCCCAAAATGTTGTTCAAACAACATCATTACCACCTCCCGTGTTAGGACCGCAACCCCCACATCCGAGAATCACTTCTGTGAATCAAGAGGGTTGTGAGTCATCTAATGCTTGTGTGGATTGCGAGGATGAGTCAGACCCTAATGTTGCCTATGGGATTGATGCACTTGAAGAAAGTCCACAATACTACAGGAGGACTATTGGGGATGAGTCAAACCTGTCTATCAAGTAGTTGCTCTTGCGGGCGGCACGATGCCAAAATATCAATTTCACTACCAAGAGACCGCCTCTTCAATGCTACGAGTGTGGGGGTCCACATTGTATAGCTGAGTGTTCTATTAGACTACAAAAGAATGCCACACTAATGCAAATCAATCAAGCGAGTACAACTACAATGCTGATATGTGTAATTGATGTGGCATAGATCATTTGATTGCCTAATGTTCTAATAATCCAAATGCACCAAAGATCATGCCATTGAATTTAATTGAGGTTACTGAGGAGCCATCACAAAGTACACCTGTGGTACTAGTAAATGTAACCACACAATCGATGCTTCAAAACCAAAATTTTATTCTTGAAGAAAGGGACACATCATCAATTGCCCAATCTCAGAAGAAGAAGAAAACATGAAGGAAGAGATTGAAAAAAGCAGTAAAGTCAGACCCCAGTTCAAATACCAACATAAGGACTGGTGACGACCCCCTCTATATAAACGATGTTGAAGAGGATTCTGATTTGAATGAGAACATGGACACTAAACCATCACTAGGAAAGAAACAACCAAGGAAGATCATCATAAGCCACAATGGTCAGGACCAAGGAACCCAAGAAGAAGATAGGAACTTACCCAAACCCTATAGAGGAGATCAAGCGAGTTAAGCAATTAATGAGTTTGTTAGAAGAGACCCAAAGGGATCTATATCCAGGACCTGGGTAGATCCAGATTACAGACACAGTGTTTCCTACAAGAAATCAACCTCACAAAGACCATAGACCGCTAGCCATACCTAGTGTCATCCAAGAAGAACGTGACTTTAAGTCATTGGGAAGTGGGCATACTCCCTTCTTATTAGGGAGAATGTTTACAGAGGGATTACCTAACCCTATCAAAGAAATGGAGATCCCATCTTCCCCATGTCAAGGGACCAAAGCCCAAAAAGTTCAGTTAAATATTGCCAGATTGATGGATTTCATGGATTCAGAAGTTAGAACCACCATCATGTCTAAACTATATGGAGACCCCGTGCTATTCTTAGCTCTTTGAGCTTTTCTCAATGGAGAACTGAAAGTCGGGCTACCACAATTTACACAAATGGATGGAGCTAGGGAGGTGCCAATAGAGGAGAAACATTTTAAATCCACAACCCAACCTAGATGAGGACTTTGTTGTTGAAATACCTGCTAACAAGTTGGGACAATACTTTGAAGGTGATGAATCCAATGCAACCATACCAATCACTACCAAGGAATTAACTATGAAGGGAATCCTTGATGGTGGCGCTGGGGTTAGCATTGTAATTAAAAATCATTGGGAATCTACGGGAAGACCTCACCTGGGGACTACAAACATAGTGGTAAAGATGGCCAATGGGACTATTGTTAAACCTATTGGGATGCTAGAAGATCTCAAGGTCAAGGTCCTTGGACACAAAATAAGACATACTTTCACTGTTATGGATTTTTCCAAGCACACTATGTCATATGAGATGATATTAGGACGTCCTTCATGAGGGTAGAAAAAATGGTGCATGACTGGTTTAAAAACCATGTCTACTTGCAGTTCCAAGACTCTATCATTTGAGTTAATCTTGTAATTGGTCGAGCACATCCTCTAGGAAATAGATTTATAATTGATCATAGATCTGACACCACAATTCACTTGGCCCCATTGCACTATCGTTACACGTGTAAAAAGGACCCTAATGTTGGGGAAGATTCCCCTTATATGGATATTCTATTTGGGATGATTGAGTTTGACGATGTGGATTGGGTCCACCTAGAAGCAACCATAGACACTTGGGGAAATAGGGAGATGACCTGGGTAACACCTGAGGGGGATGAAATGCCACAAGTCGTACCTTTAAATATGATAGGATCAATGCATATAGCTTCTGATGACCTACTAGATGAAAGCTTGACTGACATTGGAACCAGTAACATCTCAAAAGACTACATTCCACACGATTTAATGTCAAAGTCATCAATTGAATTGACTATGAGGACAAAGAATCTGAGTTAAATCTTGGTGCAAATGTGGGGACAAACCATTCAAGACCCAGTGGTACCCTAAATGACAAACTATCTTGGAGAGGAGAAGACACAAGTAGCGACTCTTCATCTAGCAATTCTACACTGGAGATCAACCATAATAAAAAATTAGACAAGATGAGTAAGCAATATAAGAGGTGATGATATCAAGCCAATGTACGTGCTAGGATAAATGAAAAGAAATCTAGCGCAGAATGGCTCAGTTATATGGGGGCATGTGATGCTCATCAAAAGCTGATAAATAATTGGGGTGAATACCTTCAAAGCGTCACCATGTGGTGCAGTCCACAACCCATTGACATTGCACAACTAGAAGCTACATAGAAGCCAAAGTTGAGCCGTCTGTAAGGAGATGACAAAATCAAGAGCTAGCTCAACAAAAAAAGGAAGTGGAAGAGAAATCACACTCCACAGAACAATGAGACCCCACAGATTTACATCCTGCACACATGAGCATTCCAAATCCTACACCACGGAGGAGCGTAAGGTTGTGTATACAAAGGTCCAGAGAACACCTATCGATGGAAGTAATGGAGTCTATGATGGTCTAGAGATAGTTAAGGAAATAGAGCTAGCAGACCCAGCTAAGGAGTCCAAACCTGTTTTCATTGCCCAAGATCTGACAGAGACCGAGTAATATGTACTTAAGGAGCTTCTTAAGGAATTCAAGGATATATTTTCTTGGACATATCATGATATGAAAGGTGTTCCACCTTTCGTGGTGCAACATACAATTCCGATGAATAGCATGGCTAAACCAGTCTAGCAATGACCCTACCCAATGAATCCTAAGTATGCAAAGATTGTTCAAGAAGAGATTGAAAAGCTTGTCAAATGTGGATTCATATACCCTATTGAGCACTCAGAATGGGTGTCTCCAATAGTTATTGTGCCAAAAAGAATGGCAAACTCAGAGTGTGAGTAGATTTTAAGAAGGTCAAAGCTGCCACTAGGAGAGACCACGACCCCTTGCCATATTCAAAACATGTGCTTGAAAGAGTTGCAGGGAAGGAAGCTTATAGCTTTTTAGATGGGTACTCTGGCTACAATCAAATCACAATTGCACTAGAGGACCAAGCTAAAACTACTTTTATAACCAGATTTGGAGTGTTCTCATTTCATGTTATGGCTTTTGCCTTAACCAATGCCCCTGCTACCTTCCAAAGATTGATAAACATTGCTTTTAGGAAATATTTTAGGGAGTTTTGTGAATCTTTCTTAGATGACCTTTGTGTTTATTCTTCTTGGAAAGAACATCTATCATGTTCATGCAAAGTGTTTGAAAAGTGAAAATTGTATTGCATCTCATTAAACCCTTTCAAATGCCAATTTTGGGTTAAACATGGAGTCATTTTAGGGCATGTAGTGTCCACAAATGGGATTTCCATAGATGAAAGCAAAACTAAAGCCATTTCCAATTTGCCACCACCTACAAACTATAAAGGAGTTCAAAGGTTCATGGGCCATGTTGGTTATTACCGACGGTTATTTTAAACTTTGTTGAGATAGATCGCCCATTGTACAAGCTTCTTATTGAGTTCCACTGGACCGCGGAGTGTGACGATGCTTATGAGTTATAAAAAAAGGCCTTGACAAGTTCTCCTATTCTACAAGTACCAGATTGGAATGTAATTTTCCATGTGCATATTGATGCATCAAACCTCCTATTGGATGTGTTCTAGCTCAACCAGGAGAACTTAAATTGGACTACCCCATTAGCTTTGCAAGTCATCAATTAAATGATGCTGAGAGGAACTACACCACTACAGAGCGGGAAGGTTTAGCTATGATTTACGTAGTAAAGAAATTTCGCTACTATCTTCTTGCCAACAAGTTTGTTTTCTATGTGGATCATCAAGCATCGTTATATCTTGTGAATAAACCTTGTTCCATGGGAAGAATTACACGATGGTTATTAATTCTTCTTGAGTTTGATTTTACCGTTGTGATGAGACCCGATAAAATACATGTCATGGCTAATCATTTGTCTTGCATACCCAATGGTAGCCCCTACTGGAATCGATGATGAATTTCCCAATACTTACCTGTTCCTAGTCCAGACCATGCCTGAATGGAGTGAAAAGATTGTGAACTTTTTAGTTAATGGTTTTCCAACCAAAGATCTTCGTAAGGATATAGCGCAAAAACTATTAAAAGAATGTGAACCTTATTCTCTAATTGTAGGAACTCTCTACAAGCTAGGGAAGGACGATATTCGTAGATGTTGTGCTTGTGAGGATGAATATTTATACATACTACAAGAAGCCCACATGGGTATAGGTGGATGAAATTTTTAAGGGGAACTAGCTGCTAGAAAGGTGTTGCAATCAGGCTATTGGTGGCCTACCTTATTCAAGGATGCATCACTTTTTGCAAAAGGGTGTGATGAATGCCAACGATATGAAAGATCACACAACAAAAGGATAAGATGTCCTTACATCCTATTAAAGTGACTCAACCATTTGAAAAATGGGCTTTCGACTTTGTAGGCCCAATTAGTCCAGCAGCTCGTAACACTCAATCTTGATATATTATTGTTGCCACTGACTATGTGACAAAGTGGATAGAAGCCAAGGCGACACGCAAGGCTGATGCAAGGTCAACAGCTAAGTTTCTCCTTGAGAATATTATTATACAATTTGGTTGTCCCCTTGAGATTGTGGGTGACAATGGTATTCATTTAAGAAATGGAGTGATAAAGAAACTCACGAAAAACTTCATGATAGCCCACCATAAGTCTACACCTTATTATCCACAAGCAAATGGCCAAACTAAGAGCACTAACAAGAATTTGATTTCTATCGTGACCAAAACAGTGGAAGCTCATCGCACAAATTGAGATTTGAAGCTGACATCAGCTCTATGGGCTTATAGTACTGCTTACAAAGTGGTTATTAACTGTACATCATTCAAAATGGTATACGGCCAAGAAGCAGTTACGCCATGGGAGTTTGGGACGGTAACCCTTTAGTTGAGCGTTTATATATTCTTGAGAGGTTAGATGAAGAAAGACAATTGGCTATGAAAAATGCACTTGTGGAGAAAGATAGGAGAAATAAATGTTTGACCATCATTTAAAGAACAAAGATATCAAGGTTGGGGATAAAGTCCTTTTGTATGGAGTGTGTAAAAAGAAGAAAAAGTTAAAATATGCGGGAAAAGGACCATATAGAGTATACAAAATCCTCGCAAAATCACCCCACAAGGTACCATTTGTGTGGAAACTCTTGATGGAGTTGAAATTATTGGATTCCTCAATGGGAGTAAATTTAAAAGATACTATGATTCTTTAAGCCAAGAGGAGCTACATGCCATCCATAAAAAAAATACAGCCAAGGCACATGAAGAATTGAAAAAGATACAAGCTCAACCTGAGGCTAAGGAGTGACATCAACTTATTAGACGCCAACAAGAGGCCAACCTTGGAGTTACACATGCATTTCAAGTTGAAAGAGAGGATGATTGGTTGGACTTTGATACACCTCTGCAATACCCTATTGAGTTAAATATGGGAAAGTGCTATATAACACCTTATTGGACACATATGCTAAATATAATCTGCTATCATATGGAGTGTGGTGTCAGTTAGGAAAGCCATCTCTATTTGAGGGTACCATCCAAGTCAAGGGTATCAACAAGAAAAAAACTATTGTTTTTGGAACCTGGCACACTTTTGTCAGCTATGACAATGGGGTCGTAGCTCAGAACGTTTTGGTTATGCCTGCTGGAACTATGGAAGGCAATATAAACCTAGGATGCAAGTGGATGTTAGTGACCAAATGCACTATTGATTGGTGGACTGGGGGTGTCACAACACAAAAACCAATAGTTAGCCCTGCCACTCAAGTGATAGTCTCTGAGATATCACCTCCTGAGGGAATACAACCCAAAACATTGCATGTCCAAGAGGTTGAACCATTTGTACCTATAGCCCAACTCTCTAGAGCTTCAACTTCTGTAGCTGAAACAAAGCATGAGACACACAAGACTCTTCATAATATAGTAAAATAAACATACAAATGGGTCCCAAAAGCTTCTTTAATGCCCATTTCTGACTCTAAAAAACAAAAGCCTTGTAAGAGGTCCACTCGCTCCAAGAAATGTAAAAAATGTTGCGTTGGATTCCTAAACGACTATGGGAAGCCCAAGGCTATTATGAACGGAATGATCAAACGTAAATTGTGTTCGTACCTATCACCTATAGACCTATGTGAGTCAAATCCTGTATCAATAAATCCAATTAAAGACCATGGGAAGGGAAAGATCACAGAATGCTATTCACCTGATCCGGAGCTATTTTGGGTGCCCAAGCAAGAACGACTTATATTGCTCGGCTCAAACATAGAAAAAAAAATGAAGCTTCTTGCTCTTCATGTAGTTTTTCTACAAAAACACAAACTTCTTCACAACTTTCACCTACCACCAAAAATGTAAAAATAAATAAATACAGAATAGCACCTCCCATTGTAAATTCATCACCTAAAATGATGTTTCAAATAAAATCATGGGAGAGTACCTTACCACCCTTGCCACTAGATGAAACACATGGGGTTGTGAAAAACTGT
Source organism: Adiantum capillus-veneris (assembly GCF_014529385.1). Classification (NCBI taxonomy): domain Eukaryota; kingdom Viridiplantae; phylum Streptophyta; class Polypodiopsida; order Polypodiales; family Pteridaceae; genus Adiantum; species Adiantum capillus-veneris. The sequence goes on along the minus strand of NC_140956.1, from coordinate 75,272,389 downwards.
CATAAAAACTAATATCTAATTCTCCCAAATGATTTTCTCATGTCAAGTCTTCTATTCCTCTTCACCGCATGTAGTTCTTCCACGCTCACCAAGCATAAAGCTTTGATACCATGTCAAAGTCGACGATGCGGAGTCCTACAATGAGAAGGGGTAGAAGCATGTTAACGTGCACAAAAAATGTTGTCCCGGACAATGCTAGGTAGTAGTGCTTGCTAGCATACATTTGAGAGACAAGAATATGTCCATTTTGGAATAAACGTTCCATAATTAATTTTAAATTTACTCGGTGCCAAGCTCAAATGTGGCATCTTTTTCAGTTACTGAAGTCATGGTGTAGTGGATGACCTCTCTCTCTCTCTCTATGTCTCTCTCTCTCTTTGTCTCTGTCTCTCTCTCTCTCTCTCTCTCTCTCTCTCTCTCTCTCTCTCTCTCTCTCTCTCTCTCTCTCTCTCTCTCTCTCTCTCCCGACGTTCTCCATGCTCTGTGTAAGCCAAGATCTCTCTCTTTATCTCTCTCTCAAATAGTCTCACCCTCTCGCTCTGCCTCGCATTCTCTTCTTGTAGCCCACTTCCTCCCCATCTCATACAGTTATGGAAAACTATACCTTGCAATCTGATATGGTAGGTTTACTTGCATGTTAAACGAAAGCAAATGAAGGTAGTAGAAGGGATCCTTTACAGACAATGAATCCGAACTTGGAGGACCCAACTTCTACTGTCATTAGGGATTATGTGTGCGCTCCTTGCCGCACTGTCGAAGCAAGGGACTTGCCAATACACCGTATGCGAGCCACAAACGGCTCCAAGCACACAACAAGCCTAAACTAGCAAGCTCAAGGAAACAAAGGGTGTGTCACTCACCGCTCTACGCTCGCCTTCGTGGTGGATTCCTCGCCGCGATGAAGAAGAAGCTGCAGTCGTGCCGCGCTCAACCGCTTCGCCGCCGTCGTGCCTTCGTAATGCTCGATCGCACACACACTCTCCCTCTCTCTCTCTCTCACACACACACACACAAGGAGGTGAAGAAGAAGAAGATGGAGATGGAGCAAGAGCACTCTTCAATTGCACAAATGAGAGAATGAGTAAAAATTAGGTTTAGTTGGCTTTTATAGGAGCTCACCCCATTCACACTTGGGCGCCCATGCTTAACCAACTAATCCCTTGAATGTCCAAGTTAAAGTGCGCCTCTCATCGGCGATCACTCTACCTTTCCCTATTGGACCGACAAGCCCGGTACCTGACTCTACCAAATACATAATACGCGTCCATCGTAGGTGATGGGGTGTCCGTGAGCCATGAGGGTTAACATGCCCCCCTTCCTGATGTAGATTCCGTCCTCGGAAGCTATTGAGTTGAAGCTGGATCGTCGAGGTGGAAGAGCATTTGAGATGAATGTCCTTAGCCTTCTTCAGTCACTGCAAAATCAAACAACATTGGCACAGTAATTGCATTCTCTTAAAAAGCATATGCAGTTTTAGATAGAAAAATTGATTGGTTAAAGAATTTCAAACAATTTGTTAGTAATGAACATTAAATTGCAATGTAATCAAATGCATAAACAGATGTAAAGGTAAAAAATTAAGCAAGTCTGGGGTCACTAATTTGACAGTCAAAAGGCACTAGAGATCGAATATTAATACCATGGGTAAGCTTCTTAATTTTCTGTGGTCAATTAAGTTGTTTAATCGCGAGAGCCAAGTATTCATGTTCGAGGGCTGACTAGAGGCTATATCTAGAAAACCTTGTAGTTAAGCTACCATAAAAGGAATTTCTCATGAAATCATCGCCTGACTGATTACTTTTTCTTTGACCCCCCAAGGTCTTTTCACAGTGATTCAATTATGATGTGTGTGCTTATTTTGTATGCCTTGGGTTTTTTGCTTTTCAAGGAAAAGCGCCCACACTGGGAAACTCTAGGGCTCTAGTACCATAGGCAATACATGTGAGTGAAGTACCAAATCAAGCCAGGATTTCTCTTCCAGCTTAAAATTTTACATTGTGGCACTTTGATTTTTTGTTTGTTCATTTTCAGCATTTAAATTTTGTAACTTTGGGGGGTCATAAAACATTGTTACCCTCCCGAGGCTCATCACATTAGTAAACTCCCTTTATAATACTTAAGCTAAAGGTCACTAGTGTTAAGCCCACTAGAAAGCCCTAGTACATTTCATACAATGCTGCCTAAATCGGATTAAGAACCTAAGTAACCATTGTTTATTAGGAAGGCATTCCCCATGGTATTAAGAGAAGATTTCTAATACCTAGCTTGGTCAAACTAGCTTAGTCGGACTGCTTGATTTTTAAACCTAGACAAGTGATTATGACAAAACATTACATTGAATTAAATGTTTGATACTAAGCCAATGCGCTGAATAGTATGCTACCAATCACAATCAAAGCAGACAAACATAGATGCAAAAAGATAAGGGCAATGCTAATGGACAAGAAACACCTGTTTGTGTTGATGGTCGCGCTTGATTTGAAGGTTCCATGAAGGTCCAAATTCTAACCACAGCAACACGCTCCTGTACACACTATGAAATACAAACAATACCTCTAGGAGGCACATCAGTGGGAAAAGAGAACTTCGCTAATCACTCAACTCTAAAACAGAAACACTCCTATCGTACTAATCTTACCTACCCTCCATCACTCAAGTGATGAGGATCAAAGGTGTTTCATGGCATAGGTTTCTGTTTCACTGTACCCGATGTGACATGTGTAGGTCTGAGTCAATGTTTTGACTTTTAAGGTGCATACTCGTTTGCTAATTGCTCTTGCTCTTTTTTTTTTTTTTTTTTTTTTGTGAGTATAAAGCTTTATATGTACATTCCCTAAGATTGGAATTGAGAGGTCGGGGAAAAAGGTTGAGAGGGAAACAAGTGAATGATGACTGTCAGCAGACACTCCCCCCTTCCTTGGGTAGATCATACCGTTTGAAATGAGCTTGTCACCCTTTGAAACCAATTGTTCCAGTTGGTAATAGGTGAGGATTTTTGCCAGTAGTTTTCTATTACCCTAGGTGCCTCGTCAAGTTGCAAGGGTGGTAAGGTACTCTCCCAGGATCGAACTTGAAGTGGTTCATCAGGTGATTCTTGAACACTGGGAGGTGTGGATTCTTTTGTAGCTTCATGGAGGTCCACTACTATAGATGGAGACTGTGTAGAAGCTTTTACCTCTATGGATGTATTACATGATGAGCTAGAATCTTCATGGGACTCTCCCCTTCCTGAGCTAGGTGGAACAAATCGTTCTTTCTTTGGTACCCAAACTAGCTCGAGAGCGGGTGTGTAGCATTCTGTGATTTTTTTCTTTTCACGATCCTTGATTCGTTTTGGAGATACGGGATTGGGCTCACTTGGGTCAGGTGATAGGTAAGAGCACAATCTACGTTTTGGCACCCAGATTTGATCATTTCCTTGATAGTAGCCTTGGGCTTCCAATAGTCGTTTAGGGATCCATCGCAACATTTTCTTACTTTTCTTGGAGCGAGTGGTACTTTTCTTACAAGGCTTCTGTTTTTTAGCACTAGCTATGGTCGCTAAAGAAGTTTTAGGGACCCACTTGTATGTTTTCTTCGTTACATTAGGACGAGTCTTGTTGGAAGCGATATGCATTGCTTGTAGCATATTTAAGGGTATAGGCATTTCATCGCCCTCAGGTGTTACCCAGGTCGTCCCTCTATTTCCCCAAGTGTCTATGGTTGATGCTAGGTGTACCCAATCCACATTGTCTGATTCCGTCATACCCGGTAACACATCCATGTAAGGAGAATCTTGACCAATGTCTATATCCTTCTTACAAGTGTAACAATATTGTAGTGGGGCTGAGTGAACTGTGGTGTCAGAGCGATGATCAATAATGGTTTTACTCCCTAAGGGGTGTACCTTACCAGTCACCAAATCCACTCTAAGGACAGAGTCTTGGAATTGCAAATAGACATGATTTTTAGACCAATCGTGAACCATGTGTGCTTCCCTCATGAATGGTCGTCCTAAAATCATTTCATATGACATAAGGTGTTTAGAGAAATCCATTACAATGAACGTATGTCGTACCTTGTGTCCTAGAACTTTGATCTTAAGATCCTTGAGCATCCCCATAGGTTTGGCTATGGTACCATTTGCCATCTTTACCACAATGTTAGTAACACTGAGGCGGGGTTTTCCCATGGATTCCCAACAATTTTTTGTAACGATGCTAACTCCCGCACCACCATCAAGAATTCCCTTTATAGTTAATCCCTTGGTAGTGATGGGTAGGGTCGCATTAGACTCGTCGCCTTCAAAATACTGGCCTAATTCGTTAATGGGTACCTCGATCACAGACTCGTGTCCATCTAAGTCAAGTGATTGCACATGATTTTCCTCATCAATCATAATCGAGTCAAGCCTATTTGGTTGCGCAAACTGCGGTAATCCCGTTCGTAGCTCTCCGTTAAGGAATGCTCGAAGTGCAAGGAATAACTCAGGATCTCCATACAGCTTTGCTATGATCGTGGTTCGGACCTCAGAAGACATGAAGTCCACTAGTTTGGCAACATTCATTGGCGTTTTGCATGGTGTAGGTCCTTGACTAGGAACTGGTGAGGATGGAATCTCATATTCCTCAATGGGATCAGGTATTCCTTCGTTAAACATCCTTTCCAACAAGAAAGGTGTATGCTCACTTTCTGATGTCCTGTCCTCACTCCCTTCTTGGATGATACTAGATATGGCTAACGGTCTATGGTTCATGTAGGGTGGATGAACTTGCGTGGGAAACACTGTGTCATGAATTTTGATATGCATGGGTTCTGGTTCTAGTTTCCTTTGAGTCTCCTCCACTAAACCTCTTAGATGTTTCACCTGCTTAATCTCGTCTACTGGGTTTGGGTACGTCCCAATCTTCTTTTTACGATTCTTCCCTTTTTGCCCCTGCGATTTATCTTGGGGGTCTTGGATAGGATTTGGAAACACTTGTGGTGTTTTCAGAGGCTCTTTATGGTTTTCTCTTATTCGGTTTTCATTTGGTCCCATGTTACGGTTTTCCTTGTCGGTCTTTCCCTTTGTGGTATTGGTTCTAGTCTCCATTGTCTCGACTGAATCTGAATCATCCTCGAGGTCATTCATATACACGGGGTCATCTCCTGTTCCTATGTTTGTTTTGGAACTTGGCTTTGAATTTTCCGTATTCTGCGACTTCTTCCTTCGTGTCTTCTTTTTCTTTGCTTGGATAACTGACGCGGTATCTCTCTCTTCGAGGATATGGCCTGGCCCTTGAAGCATGGACCGTGTAATCGCATAAGCGGGTGCGACGGGTGGTATTGGCGATGTCACACTAGCAATTTCGACCAAATTCAGGGGTGTGATTTTAGGCGCATTTGGGTTATAGGGGCATTGGGCAATCAAGTGATCTATGCCACAACGATTACATGTGAGTATTGGCATTGCAGACGTGCTCCCTTGATTCACTTGCATCTGTGCAGTATTCTTTTGCAGCCTAATAGGGCACTCCGCTACTCGATGTGGTCCACCACACTCGTAGCATTGAAGCGGTGGCCTCCTAGCCTGGGTGTTGATATTTTGACCTCTGGATGCAAGAGCAGCAGCTTGATAAACCGGCTTGACTTGTCCCCAACAATCTTCCATGTAGTATATAGGACATTCTTCCAATGTATCAAGTCCATAGGCAATACTAGTGTCTATTTCCTCCTCACAGCCATCTGCATAAGCATTTGATGGCTCGCAACCCACTTGGTTCATAGGGGCGACTCTTGGATGCGGGGGCTGCGGTCCTAGCACAGGAGGTGGTAGCGGTGTAGCTTGTACAACATTTTGAGGTCTAGGGACCATGTGTTGCGGTAGTTGCTCAACAGGTGGAGTAGGCATCAATACAGGAGCTCGAGGCGCATCCGTCCAGGCTACAGGTGGTCTATTTGCCATCATACGTTTGATCATTAAACAATCCTTAGCTTGGTGACCATACCTACCACATGCGTTGCAAGTTCCATTAAATTTTACTCTAAACGTAGGGCACTCACTAGTGCTATGTGGACCTAAGCAAATGGAACACCATTGTTGCTCCCTTCTTGGATACATGTGACTATTTTGAGGGGGTCGATTATCCTTAAGAGACTCTTGGATTGCCTTGGTGAGGTCTGTCAAGAATGTCTCAAATACCTTTGGCTCATTGGCAATGGGCTTTGCAGTCATGGGTTCATACTCAATGGCTTGTGAGCTAGTGGATCTCGTGTCAGTAGACACCCTCATGCCTGCTATCATCAAGTTGTCCTCTAATTGGATTGCATTGGCAGTGACATCTTCCCAGGTTGTGATACCTCTAATCACTAGTCCATTATAGATTCCTTCATTCCTCAACCCTCGAATGAATCGATCAAGCAGTTGGTTATTGTTGAAGCGCTCATTTACAGGGCAGCGAGAGTTTAAGTGCTTTAGACGACTAATGAAGTCCCTTACTGACTCTCCTTCCTTACGTTCGGCCTTCTGTAGCTGAGATGCTACACCCCAAAGCACACCTTCTCGTATGTACTCCTTTCGAAACAACCTTCGAAGGGTAGGGTAGATTGTTTTCTCGTCCACCCTTAGGGTCCTATACCAATCTCCAGCCTTCCCACTTAATGTCAAGCTTAAGGCATTGCACTTATGTAGTTCGTTGCGTTCCCCTAAGGAATCACATACTTGTTCAAACACTTCAATGTGTTTCCTAGCATCTTCGTCCCCATTGAATTTTTGCGTGAGTTTGGCAATTTGTACTGCCTTACTTCTAGGCTCTCTATCAGATGCATGACGCATATTTTCCGCGATAGATCGACCTATGGTTTGAGCAAACGCTGCCAAGTCACCTATGTGAGGAGGTAGGGCCGGTGGAGGTACTCTTGGAATCATATGTGGGAGAGGGACGGGTACTGGTCTTGGCATATGTGTGGATGATGCAGGATATGGAACATAACCGGGCATAGGTCCACTCGGATAAGAGCTAGGGAGCGGCACTCGAGGAGCATAAGCAAGTGGTACAATTGGAGGTGTGGGGGCCATGTGTGCATAAGAGGCTAGAGGCACATATGGTGGAGGCCCCATATTAGGTACTACGACACTAGGTAGTGGCACTGCGCTAACCGTAGATGTCATCGGTACATTCTCTGTCAGGCTTATCCCTGGAGTGAGCACTGTGTTTTCCTTGATAGAGGGTTGAGCCAAGTTAGGGAAGCTAAAGTTTTCGCTCGGAGGCTCAGATTGCATAGAGACCCCAGGTGAAATGACGTAAGATGGGTCCATGGGGCTCATTAGAGGAGTCTCCATTTGAGATAGAGTAGGCTGTTGAGCCTTGCTCGTATCCAGAAATCTCATGGGGCCAGTTGAGAGTATATTTACCCCTCGGTTTTGCCTTTCTGATTGAATAATGCCATGGATAACATTACAGATCATTTTGTGTTGATCTTCGATGCTCGTGGCACTAGAGGTGGATTGTACAATCTCTATCCATCCTACATGGTAGGCGTGGCCAGAGTGTAGATCCGTCAACACCTCAGTGTGGAGGTCGTATGTCCAATGATCATTAATGAACAATCCTTCTAGAGTCGACGTGTTAACGGTTTCTTGTGAGGTAGAAGCAATGTTGCTCCCCGTGGTTTTACTTGCCACCAACGGTACTCTAGAGGGAACTTCTGAAGGAGGCAGCTCAACAGGGCCTTCTTGGTAAGAAGTTGGTAGGATATCCACATGGACACTCTTTGGGGGTGTGGGGTCCACTTGCGATGTGAAAGGAGAGTCCACTTCCCCACCCCCTTCGCGTGCTTCATCTGCATCAGGTTCCGAGCGAGTAGCTCTACCTAATGTTTCCATGAAACGGCTAAACATACTAGTACTAGGCTGTGGAGCTTCGGGAGGTGCATGGCCTTCTCTCTCAGTGTTTTGGGTAGGGTATGCTTCCATGATTTCTGAGTCGGAGGAGGAATCACTAGCGGCTATTTTAGGGTCTTGGGTGGTGCTACCTTGTGTCCCCGCTGAGGGTCTAGAGCTTATCGTGGATGGGTAATGGGTGTCCGTATGAACAGAGGCACCCTCAATATGCTCGTGTTCTAGCACCCGCCCAGAGCGTAAGTGCATGTGCTTTTGATACCCTAAGGTGTCAAAAAGCTGCTCTAGGAGGCCTTGTGACTAGTTTTTAGCGTGTTTTTTGTTTGTTTTTTTGCTAGATTTTTTAGAGCGTATCGTGGAATGGGCCGTGTGATAGCTCAAAACGAGCGTATCGGTCAGAGGGTCGTGCCGTGCTTTACAGCCCTCCGTTTGGTCACTCTATGCCCTCGGAATCCCTAAAACTGTCAATTTCCAGTAGGGAACTAGGCCCAAACTAGAAAGTCTAAGGGTGCAAGTGGGAAGAGAAAGGAGGAGAGTGGAGGACTTGTCCCACATGCTCTCATTCTCTCTTGAGGGAGTAGGGTATATATATAAGAGTGAGTCTAGTATATATCATAAGACTGAGGACTGAGGCCTGGGCCTGGGCCTGGGCCTGGGCCTGGGAAAATGATCCCGATCTATCTTTTATACAAACCAACCCGTCCGTTTTAAGAGTCACGTTTTTTATTTTCGAGAAATTTCGCCGCCCGCTCACTCGCGTTTTTCTATTTCCGAATTTTTATTTTCTTTATTTTTTTTTCCCTTTTTTTTTGGGAGAAAAAATAAAAAACTTTTTTTTTTTTTTGTGCAGAAAATACAGAAATTGAAAACGCAGGTATGCAAAAAACACAGAAATTGCAGAAATTGCAGGAAAAAACGCAGAAATTGTAGAAAATGCAGAAATTGCAGAAAATTGCAGAAATAGTAGGAAAAAACGCAGAAATTGCAGAAAATTAAAAAACGCAGAAATGCAAAAAATTGCAGAAATTGAAAACGCCGAACTTGAAAATGCTGAAATTGCAGAAATTGAAAAAACGCAGACAATAACAGAAATTGAAACTTAACAGCAAATGCAGAAAACGCAAAAAACAGAAATCTCCACACACTCCTTCCCTGCCTTTCCTATGATAGAAATTGCACCACAAGGAAGCGTAAAGTGCTAACCGAGCTTAGTGTAGGGCATATCCCCGACAGCGGCGCCAAAAATGTGCGCTCCTTGCCGAACTGTCGAAGCAAGGGACTTGCCAATACACCGTATGCGAGCCACAAACGGCTCCAAGCACACAACAAGCCTAAACTAGCAAGCTCAAGGAAACAAAGGGTGTGTCACTCACCGCTCTACGCTCGCCTTCGTGGTGGATTCCTCGCCGCGATGAAGAAGAAGCTGCAGTCGTGCCGCGCTCAACCGCTTCGCCGCCGTCGTGCCTTCGTAATGCTCGATCGCACACACACTCTCCCTCTCTCTCTCTCTCACACACACACACACAAGGAGGTGAAGAAGAAGAAGATGGAGATGGAGCAAGAGCACTCTTCAATTGCACAAATGAGAGAATGAGTAAAAATTAGGTTTAGTTGGCTTTTATAGGAGCTCACCCCATTCACACTTGGGCGCCCATGCTTAACCAACTAATCCCTTGAATGTCCAAGTTAAAGTGCGCCTCTCATCGGCGATCACTCTACCTTTCCCTATTGGACCGACAAGCCCGGTACCTGACTCTACCAAATACATAATACGCGTCCATCGTAGGTGATGGGGTGTCCGTGAGCCGTGAGGGTTAACATTATGAGAGACAAAGAAAGAGGAGACAATAAAAGAAGATAAAACTTAAGCAGGTTCAGGTTTGAGAGCTTGCCTTTGAGGAGGAAAAGAAGAAGAAAATTTTGTCTGAGATTGTGGCATTGTTCAAGAGGAGGACTAAAAGAATTAGTACAGAATACAAGCAAGAAATTTGGAATCTATTATCTCATCATCCTGTCGTGCAAGTAGTGTGTCCAAAGGAATCTACTATTCAAAGTGCGATCATGTGCAATGTTCGTAACACCTTGGCGCTTGTGAAGCGGCCAAGCTGTAATAATGAGGAGTTGTATTTGAAGCATACAACATTGTCCATGATGTTGAATTCAAAGGAGAACATGCATATGTCAAAAGTCTCAAGACTCCTTAAATTTCTGCGTCGATCTTTGTACAAGGCTAAATTGCGGGTGACATCGAATGTTGACGGTGGAATGTTTTCATTAGCTGCATGTCAAAAACATGCTCGTCTTAGCACAATCACAGATGAAATGAAAGAGCTAGCTTACACATTTTGGAGGGAAGAGATCCATGTATCCCCCAACAAAAAATATGTTTGTCGAAAGAGGATGGGGAAAAAAACTTACATAAAGCACCCTGTACACCTCCTTGATGAACCTCAAGTAATTGATCTAACCAAAGCACCATCATTCAAGTACACTAAAAAGTATGTGAAACTTTACAGTTAGCATACTGGTTGTTATTTACACTGTAGTTGTTTATGGTTTATTCTAGCTAGAACATGCTATATTGTATATGCTAGTTCAAATCTTCAATATGTTGATCACTTATAGAGTGTGTTATTTATCATATTAGTAATGCTAATTAGTATACAAGCCATACCCGGAGGCACACTGTAAATGCTAGTTAGCATACGGTCAGTGCTAGTTAGCATATTATAGGTGCTGATTAGCATACTGTAAGTGCTAGTTAGCATATTCTAAGTTTAAGTCCCCTTTGTACTCAAGGTGCTAGTTAGCATAATGTAAGTGCATCTTAGCATACTGTAATGCTAGTTAGCAAGATGTATGTGCTTACTAGCATACTGTAAGTGCATCTTAGCATGCTGTAAGTGGTGGTTAGCATATTCTAAGTTTAAGTCCCCTTTGTACTCAAGGTGCTAGTTAGAATAATGTAAGTGCATCTTAGCATACTGTAAGTGCTAGTTAGCATATTCTAAGTTTAAGTCCCCTTTGTACTCAAGGTGCTAGTTAGCATAATGTAAGTGCATCTTAGCATACTGTAATGCTAGTTAGCAAGATGTATGTGCTTACTAGCATATTGTAAGTGCATCGTAGCATGCTGTAAGTGGTGGTTAGCATATTCTAAGTTTAAGTCCTCTTTGTACTCAAGGTGCTAGTTAGAATAATGTAAGTGCATCTTAGCATACTGTAAGTGCTAGTTAGCATATTCTAAGTTTAAGTCCCCTTTGTACTCAAGGTGCTAGTTAGCATAATGTAAGTGCATCTTAGCATAGTGTAATGCTAGTTAGCACTGTGTATGTGCTTACTAGCATACTATGAGTGCTAATTATCATACTTTAAGTGCTGGTGAGCATATTGTAAGTGCTACTTAGTATACTGAATGTGCTAGTTAGCATAATGAATGTGCTTGTTAGCATAATTTGTGCTAGTTAGCACTGTTTGTGCTAATTAGCATACTGAATGTGCTAATTAGCACACTGAATGTACCAATTAGCTAACTAAATGTGCTACTTAGCATACTGAATGTACCAATTACCCTATTGAATGTGTTAGTTAGCATACTGTCAATGCTAGTCAGCATACTCAAGGTGCTAGTTAGCATAATGTAAGTGCATCTTAGCATACTGTAAGTGCTAGTTAGCATATGATAGTGCTAGTTAGCACTTTGTATGTGCTTATTATCATATTGTGAGTGCTAATTAGCATACTTTTAAGTGCTACTTAGCATAATGAATGTGCTTGTTAGCATACTGTTTGTGCTAGTTAGCATACTGAATGTGCTAATTACCACACTGAATGTAACAATTAGCTTACTAAATGTGCTACTTAGCATACTGAATGTACCAATTAGCTACTGAATGTGTTAGTTAGCATACTGCACATGCATGGAAGCATGCTATAAGTGCTAGTTAACATACGGTAATTGTTGGTTACATACAATATGCTTCTGTGCATGGCCTGTATACTAATTAGCATAACTAACGTAATAACCGCCTTCTAACTCTCATAATTGTAGGTTGAGCTCTTCTACAGATTCAAAGAAAAGCATCCAGATTGCAAAATAGGTATGAGAATGTTTGAGATGATGAAGCCATGTTTTGTACGGCGGTTGAAAGATAGATACACATGCTGCTGCGAATATCATGTGCAGATGTCCTTTTTAAAGGACACATTTAACCATATGTGGTCTCAATCATTTGGGCTGCATGGAGCCCAATGCAGATGTACATGTACTGTTTGCGTCAGAGGTGATGAAACTAGCATGGGTTGCATGGCTTTATGTAAAACTTTCAAAGGTGTCACACATCTGTGGGAGTCAGTTGTATGCGCGAAGCAGATAGATGCTAGTTACCACAACAGTGAGTGTTTGATGGGCGAATGTAAGAAATGTGGTGTGAAAAGCTGGAAACATGCTTCTTAGAGACACAAAGCCCATGTAATAATATCTTGGTAAAATGTTTTGCATATGTGGAGGCAACAGGTAAGCACGGAGACAAAAAAAAGAGAAAAGATCTTGTGACTAAAGAAATGCAATGCTGGGAGTTTCTTCAACTCTTACAAACCAAGCTGAAGGTTTTTATCAAACATAACTATATCGCTCGATGGCAAGCACAACAGTTCAAGGATTGCATTCTTAGATATCCGGACGATGTGGTTGTGTCGGTTGTAGACTTTGCAGAAAACTATGCATTCAAGGAGCAAAATGAGATTCAATCCATGCATTGGCACTCAAGTCAAGTAACCATTTTTGTGCACATAACATACTACCACAAGGAAGGGGAAGTAGTAAAGACAATCCACTTCTTCATATCAGATGACAAAGTGCATGACACATTGTTTGTCCAACATTGTTTTATGCTGCATTGTGGTTGGTTACAGAGAGAAGGTGTCACTCCAAAACGTCACTGGGTCTGGTCAGATGGTGCTGCCTCACAGTTTAAGGCTGCTAGGCCTTTCTATTTTGTTACAAGGTATGCTAGACTGATAGGAATGGAGATGACCTGGTTCTTCTTTGGATCAGGAATGGCAAGGGAGAGCATGATGGTGCAGGTGTAGTTGTTAAAAGAACATTGACACATGAACAACTGAAGCCTAAAGGGGCCACTTTAAAGTGTGCTGCACATGTGGTTGCCTATTGCCAAGATAACCTATCAAAGGAGCAGCATCATCATATCCTCTAAAAGAAAGGGAATGTACCCATGTGTTTTGGGAGATCAAAGTAGGTGATGTAAACAGGGAGGTTAAATGGAATTGTGCCACCGTTGAGAAGTCTCGCACCTTGCATGCTTTTCACCGTCACAATCGGCATGATGCGACTGCCATTGCCACAAGACCATTGGCATGCTTTTGTGATGTAGATATAAACCACAATTGGAATTGTTGCACTAACAAATCTCATGTGCAGCCTTGGGATTATCACATTCTAATGCCATTGTCAGATGAAGTTGAGGATGAAGAAGACACTTTGACTGATGATGCCCTTCAAGGACAGATCATTGGATATGAAAAATTTGTGTATGAAGGCCACCATGATGCATTAAGTAGTGCTTTGTGTGTTGGTGACACTTTTGCAGTGAATCCAGATGCTACAACCAATGATGAGACTGTAGACTTTTACTTGGTAAAATGTATTGCAATAAAAGAAAAGGCAAAACAGGGTTTCATTGATGAGTGGAACAATGTAATTGACAAAGGCTCTATGTCGTGCAAGGACTATATTACAAGCAAGTGGATGCATACACCTTGAAACTAGACTACAATCAACCTGTTGTTCACATACTGTATGCTAACTCGCATCGTATATGTTAACTGTATACTATCTACAGTGTATCAATTGTATCTTTTGTAACTAGCATATAGTGTATGCTAACTAGCACAATATATGCTAACTGTATACTCACTACCATACAGTATATGCTAACTAGCATATAGTGTATGCTAACTATCTCAGTATATGCTAATTGTTTACTAACAAGCTTCTACATAGTGTGTGCTAACTAGCAAACAGTATATGCTGACTAGAGAATACAGTATATGCTAACTAGCACAATATATGCTAATTGTATACTAACAAGCTTCTACAAAGTGTGTGCTAGCTAGCATAAAGCAAACTAGCATACAATATATGCTAACTTGCATATACTGTATGCTAACTCGCACAATATATGTTAACTATATACTATCTACAGTGTCTCAATAGTATCTTTTGTAACTAGCATACAATATATGCTAGCTAGCATATAGTGTATGCTAACTAGCACAATATATGTTAACTAAGTACTCACTACCATACAGTATCTGCTAACTAGCATATAGTGTATGCTAACTATCACAGTATATGCTAATTCTTTACTAACAAGCTTCTACATAGTGTGTGCTAACTAGCAAACAATATATGTGTAAGGTTTTCAGTTTCTGAAACCTTAAAGATTGTATAAAGCTTAATTCAACTAATATGATTATTGAAAAAGCAATGTAGAATTGTCCGACCGTGGCAAATATTGGTATTGTTGAAATCTTAAGCACAACAAACCCTGGGCTAGAAATTTTCAGAATCAGATTCCGATAAAATCTGGAAGAGTTATGGGCCTTGAAAGGTTACACTAGGAATTCAATTAGTTAAGTAAAATTGGATGGTTTCAGGAATTATTATTAACAAAGACTTTCTTATCCTAAGGTTCTAGAATTTAATGATATTTCCAATTTTCATCATTAAAAGTCAGTGAAAATAGTCAAAATCAATTCTGGAAGCTGAGGGGACAATGTGGAGCTATGATGAACCTGCCCGGGGCAGATTTAGCAGCAGGGGGCGCCATCTTGAGCGTGGGGGCTGCTTGAACTGCAAGCAACTACCTTTTACAACCTGTGAGAGAGCTTGTGAGTGCCAGAAACCTAAACCTATAAATAGGACCCCTTGCTTCACAATTTAAGAGACTCGGAGCCTTGACACACCCTCCCTCATCTAGAAAGACCGCTACGCAAAAATCACTAGAGATTAAGCTCTAGTTGATTATATTAAACAATAATTAGCCTAATCCTTCTTAATTAGCAAGGTTAGATTAATCTATTTTCTTAGGTCTATGTATACTCAAAAATCCTCTCTTAATTAAATATTCTCTGCTGAATGTTGTAATTAAGCTTAGGGTTATTAAGATAATTAATGATTATATCATATTAGGGTTGAAATTGTCCATATTAACCATAAATTAATGGGAATTATATTAATTAAGTTTAAATTATATTGAGATAATTATCAGAGCTATATTGGACCGTTATTAATCTAGGAAAAATTATCTTATAATTTTTTGAGTAGTTTTCATAATTAATTAGCAGAATTGCACTGGTTTTAGAGAAAAATAAAGGGAAAAATAATCAAATTGATTCTAAACGCTTTGAGGTATTTATCAGAGGTTAACTATACGTTACAAAACCCATGAAAATTATGTTAACTTCAGATAAATAATTTACCTAATTATTTTAGCAGAATTACTCTATTTTTAGGACAAATTAAAAGGGAAAAATTAGTAAATTGATTCAAAATAATTTGAGTTATTTATCAGAGGTTAATTACATGTTAAAAAACCTACGATAATTATGTTAACCTCAGAAAATAATTTACCTAATTACTTTAACAAAATTACTATGTTTTTATCACAAATTAAAAGGGAAAAATAAGCAAATTGATTCAAAATGCTTTGAGTTATTTTTCAGAGCTTAATTACATGTTAGGGAACCTGTGATGATTATGTTAAGTCAGATAATTAATTTACCTAATTACTTTAGCAGAATTACTCTGTTTTTTATACAATTAAAAAGGGGAAATTAGTAAATTGATTCAAAATGCTTTGTGTTATTATCAGAGATTAATTACATTTTAAAAAACCTGTGATAATTATTTTTACCTCAGATAATTAATTTATCTAATTACTTTAGAATAATTACTCTATTTTTAGGACAAATTAAAAGGTGGGAATTAGTAAATTGATTCAAAATGCTTTGCATTATTTATCAAAGATTAATTACATGTTAGATAACAGGTGATAATTATGTTAACCTTAGATAATTAATTTACCTAATTACTTTAGCAAAATTACTATATTTTTATGACAAATTATAAAGGAAAAATTAGCAAATTGATTCAAAATGCTTTGAGTTATTTATTAGAGGTTAACTACATGTTAGGAAACCTCTGATATTTATATTAACCTCAGATAATTAATTTATCTAATTACTTTAGTAGAATTACTCTATTTTTAGGACAAATTAAAAGCGAAAAATTAGTAAATTGATTCAAAATGCTTTGAGTTATTTATGAAAGGTTAATTACATGTTAGGAAACACGTGATAATTATGTTAATTTACCTAATTATCTCAATAAAATTACATTATTTTTAGGGGAAAATAGAAAATTGATCCAAAAACCTTTGATATAATTATCAGAGGTATAACACACCTTGAACAATCCATGATAAATACCCCAACCTCAGATAAATAGTTTAAATATTTATCCTCATTAAAAGCAATCGATTTTGCGTACGAAATAGAGAAAGGAAATTAGTAAGTGAATTTATCTAATTACCAAATAAATAACTGAGGTCCAAAATCACTATTGAAGGGAGGAAAAATTACCTCAGCATAAAGGGTTAGTATAACAAATCACTATCAGTAAAATTTTACCTAAATTATACCATAAGTATAAGAGGGAAAGGTTAGAAATCAAATTTATGAAAATTCCTAAAGATAGAACATATCAAACTACAATTTTGATTGAGTAATCCATTAGTCGATAGGAATTATAATTTACTAAGGTTAAATAAAAAGTATTCATGGAATATACACTAAGGATAAACCTAGTTAAATGGCTTCTCTAATTAAATGGCAATTATGGGAAATTACTAATAGTACCAGGACGTTACAGAAGAAATATCTCATCCAATTAACTATCAAAGATACCTACTTACTCCAAAAATCCTTATATTTGGGTAAAAAGGAAGAAAAGAGATTATTCAATTAAACCTCTAATCGATTAAGTCTTTTTATAAGGATAAGAAGTTATGGCACCTAAAAGGACCCGAGAAAATCCTACATCTGATTATGAGGACGTAGCTCTAAAAAGAACTCGAGCGTCGCACGATGACGAAGCCGGGCCTAGTAGTAGGTCTACGAAGGAGAGTCTTCAGGAGCCACCGCAGCAGCACATGGCCGATCAATCCCAGGTGGGTTTTCCATTATTCAATTAAGTCTTTAAAATAGTTTAAGTTCTTTTATAAGTTAGCATTGCGTACGTAAGAAGTGAGTAAGAATCAAGAAAGGAATATTTGACCAAAAATGGAAGGTAACTCTCAACGTGCATTTGTTTATAATGTAGGAAATAATTGTTTGGGTTAAAACTGGTTGAATTAGGAAAGATATGATTGATCATCCTTAAGACAGCTAGTCTCAAGACACCTCCGACTCCTTGGTATAAATTGATGATAATGATGGCTTTCTAGACATGGTATGTCGGTTACCCCCATGAACGATGAGTTTCTACTCCGTGTTATGTCTTGATGTTTCTACATAAGTTAAGATACCGTTTTTTAATCCTAGGGAAGCCGCTCGGTTGTATGGGCAACTGGTTTGGTGTATGGGCACCCGGAACCTTGGGTGGGGGTTTATCCACTCCGGATTCGGAATAAGGAATGGGTGCCGTTTTTTCCACCCTTAGGTGATCTTGAGACAAGAAGAGTACTGGTCATGGTTATTATGGATAACGTTTTGATTGACAGTACCCTGTCTAAAGATTAAAGATATCTGTTTCTAAAAAAATGCTTTCAATGCTGTCTTCAATACTTGATTGAAGGAATTAGTGTGATGGAAAGTTAAAAGAAACTATTATTTTAAGTGTTAAAACAATTTGATAGTAATTAGAAAACAAAAGAATCATGTGTGAGTGCGGGGTGGTAAGTGGGGATTGACTAAGGTTGTCAATCATGGACGGGTGGACCTGATTAGTCAGGTAACTATCCATCCCCACGCACTAAAAATGTTTGGAACACATCTTCAATTGGAAGAGGAGTCCACCAGCGGCGGCTGTGCCCTCACATATGTTAGGGGGAAAAAACGTTGGTTGAGGATACCTTAGCCCAATTTGTGGAAGTTATAGGGCCGAAATAGTTTTTTGGACTTTTAATACGTTGTCCCATTTTCGCTGCGAGACATGACTAGGTCTTTTCTAAGGCTATAGACCCAAGCCATTGTCAATGGCAAAGGTCTATTCCTTGGATTTTGCTTGTTTAGAAACTCTGGTTTTTATCAGACCTAGAGACCTGTTTAGGATCATATCCCGATCTTGGTATTGGCGGGTTGGGGATCTCACAAGTGGTATCAGAGCCTAGGTTTCAGAGCCTGAGTTAGTTTGGAAAAATTTTGTACTGTCTGAAAATTTAAAAAGAATAAAAATAAAAATAAATATATATATATATATATATATATATATAAATTGGTTAGCTAATCTAAGGCTTATGCATTCAGGAAGATCCTGTGGTTGAATATCGCAAGTTCCAAGTCTTTGAGCTTATTTATGAGAGTGTTTGTCGTTCTCCAAACTATTTTTTTTGACGGAGCGTGATGGAGCTACTGATGAAGGCTCACACTCCTCATTCGACTCGGATAGATAAAGGCTGGGAGCTTGAATGGAGAAATGAAGGCGGGACTTATTACATCAATGCTTGGAAGCTAGGATGTCTTACCACGGATTTAAAGAAACTACGATGGGCTGAGGAATTGAGAGTGGTTCAGTTGTACTACTTCTTGGGTACAAACTCGAGTATCACTGTTCCCACCTACCTAGGAGGCACGGAAAAACCCTTGAACGAATGGGTATGGGATAGAGTGGTGGAGATAATCCCATATCACAAAATCAAAACTTTTTCTCTGAGTACCCCTAAGAAATTGGACCTTGTAATTTACTTTCCGATTTCCAATGAGTATAAGAACTATTATACCAATCAGTTAGAAGATTGTAGAAATCTGACTACGAACACCCATCGTTTGTATCGCCATATTCCAAATCAACCAGCTATGCGAATTCTTTAAAGGTCGCAAAAATTTACAACAAGTTAGGATGAGATACCTAAGGCTCTTTTGTAAGGCTATCCTTGTAAATATTCACCTTATAAATGAAGAACCAAGTCTTTTGAATTGAATATCTTGATCTTGTGTCTATTCTGAAGTTAAATCTTAGCCGTGTCATAAGTCTTTAAATTGTCAGTCCATCGATCTTACGAAATCATGTAGATACTTGCTTATGTTGTTTATACCGTGCTTGTTTCTTCTCAAACAAGTGCAACCCCCTAACTTCAAAGGTAAAGGGGTCAACGTGGAACGAGATGCAGAGGTATGGATTGAAGCCATGAGGCATACATCAATACACGATGCCCTTCTCAGGGCAAATCCTCTTGCAATTGAAGGAACCACTCTTGGGTAAAAAGGAATAAAATAGATTATTCAATCAAACCTCTAATAGATTTAAGTCTTTTTATAAGGATAAGAAGTTATGGCACCTAAAAGGACCCGAGAAAATCCTACATCTGATTATGAGGACGTAGCTCTAAAAAGAACTAGAGCGTCGCACGACGACGAAGACGGGCCTAGTAGTAGGCCTATGAAGGAGAGTCTTCAGGAGCCACCGTAGCACTAGATGGCCGATCAATCCCAGGTGGGTTTTCCATTATAAAATTAAGTCTTTAAATATTTTAAGTTCTTTTATAAGTTAGCATTGCGTACGTAAGAAGTGAGTAAGAATCAGGAAAGGAATATTTGACCAAAAATGGAAGGTAACTTTCAACGTGCATTTGTTTATAATGTAGGACATAATTGTTTGGGTTAAAACTGGTTGAATTAGGAAAGATATGATTGATCATCCTTAAGACAGCTTGTCTCAAGACACCTCCGACTCCTTGGTATAAATTGATGATAATGATGGCTTTCTAGCCATGGTAAGTCGGTTACCCCCATGAACGATGAGTTTCTACTTCGTGTTATGTCTTGATGTTTCTACATAAGTTAGGATACCGTTTTTTAATCCTAGGGAAGCCGCCCGGTTGTATGGGCAACTGGTTTGGTGTATGGGCACCCGGAACCTTGGGTGGGGGTTTATCCACTCCGGATTAGGAATAAGGAATGGGTGCCGTTTTTTTCACCCTTAGGTGATCTTGAGACAAGAAGAGTACTGGTCATGGTTATTATGGACAACGTTTTGATTGACAGTACCCTGTCTTAAGTTTAAAGATGTCTGTTTTCTAAAAAAATGCTTTCAATGCTGTCTTTAATACTTGATTGAAGAAATTAGTGTGATGGAAAGTTAAAAGAAACTATTATTTTAAGTGTTAAAACAATGTGATAGTAAGTAGAAAACAAAAGAATCATATATCAGTGTGGGGTGGTAAGTGGGGATTGACTAAGGTTTTCAATCATGGACGGGTGGACATGATTAGTCAGGTAATTATCCATCCCCGTGCACAAAAAACATTTGGAACACATCTTCAATTGGAAGAGGAGTCCACCAGCGGCTGTGCCCTCACATATATTAGGGGGAAAAAAGCGTTGGTTGAGGATACCTTAGCCCAATTTTGTGGAAGTTATAGGGCCGAAATAGTTTTTTGGACTTTTAGTACGTTGTCCCATTTGCGCTGCGAGAGAGGACTATGTCTTCTTCTAAGGCTATAGACCCAAGCCATTGTCAATGGCAAAGGTCTATTCCTTGGGATTTTCTTGTTTAGAGACTCTGGTTTTTATCATACCTAGAGACCTGTTTAGGATCCCATTCCGATCTTGGTATTGGCGGGTTGGGGATCTCACAATATGCTGACTAGAGTATACAGTATATGCTAACTAGCACAATATATGCTAATTGTTTACTAACAAGCTTCTACAAAGTGTGTTCTAGCTAGCATAAAGCGAACTAGCATACTGTATATGCTAACTAGCATACAATGTATGCTAACTCACACAATATATGTTAATTGTATACTATCCACACTGTATCAATTGTATCAATTGTAATTAGCATACAATATATGATAACTAGCATATAGTGTATGCTAACTAGCAAAAAATATATGCTAACTGGATACCCACTACCATATATGCTAACTAGCATATAGTGTATGCTAACTATCACATAATATGCTAATTGCTTACTAACAAGATTCTACATACTGTTTGCTAACTAGCAAACAATATATGCTGACTAGCGTATACAGTATATGTTAACTAGCACTATATATGCTAATTGTATACTAACTAGCTGCTATATGGTGTGCTAACTAGCGTATAGTATTATGCTAACTAGCACAATATATGCTAACTGTATACTAACTAGCTACTATATGGTGTGCTAACTAGCATATAGTGTATGTTAACTAGCATAGTATATGCTAACTGTATACTAACTAGTTGCTATATGGTGTGCTAACTAGCATACAGTATTATGCTAACTACCATGGTATATGCTAACTGTATACTTACTTGCTACTTTATAGTGTGTGCTACCTAACAAAAAACCCAATACATAATTATGTAACACATAAAAATGGAATAGTAGGAGGCAACTGTTGAAAAGATTATCTCATCATTAATTTCTAGCATCAAATAACATTACATAGGGTTTACTTTTACAATGAGAGTGACACCCCCGTAAAAATATTTAGGCCTACTCACAGGGCGTACGTATAGACCGCGCTTTTCTCCTGCCTCCTTTTTCTTTGCTTTCTCTTTGTCCTCTGCTTTCTCCTTTTCCTCTCCTTTCTCCTTGTTGTCATAAAATCTAATATCTAACCAACCCAAACGCTTTTCTTGTATTAAACTGATCATTTTATGTGGGAGAATAAACGGGAATAAGGGTTAGAATATAGACATGTGTTTATGGATCTGTTTCAACACGGGGCCAAGGTTAAAAGGGGTCCAAATGAGAGATGGTATGTTAAAGAGCAATGCTACCTAATGGAGCTTAAAGACCGTAGGGTTAGCTTCATTAAAGACCTCCAAAAGTTAGTGTTCAAAATTCCTTTGACCTTAGGCAAGCTAGGGCTGACCTTGAGGTGGGAATCCTACCCAAGCATGAGGTGCTTGTTGGCTTGCTAAGTGTTAGTGGGAACCTTACTCAAAAGCTTGAGGTGTTTCTCACATGCTTAAATGACTAAAGTTCTTGAAGTATTCAATTCAAAGATAACTCTCAAGAGGCATGAACGTTTCCATGCTTGATTTACTAAGTCCTTGAAGTATTCAATTCAACAAAATGACTTAATAAGCATAAAAGACACATGTTTAAATGATCCTCCACATGCAGCCCTCATGATGTGTTTGAATGCTATTAGATAGTTTTGAAGGGGTCCAATGAGAATTTAGATACATAAAAATAAATAATTAAGTTCTTTCTCTCAAAGGGGAAAAAGAGGACACATGTCCAAATGAAATAATAAAATAATATGAGAGAGATAGATAGATAGATAGAGAGAGAGAGAGAGAGAGAGAGAGAGAGGTGTGGACCAAGCATGAGAGGGGGGGTATACCCTCCCTCCCCCACACACACATTCTCTCATTCTCTGGAGTGCAAAATGCAAGAGCTACATCTCCTTCTCCAAGCTTGTTGAAAAGTGGAGAGTCTACACCAACACTCTTGGCTATGGAATGCAAATCCAATCAAGAGCCATGCTTCAATGCTGAAGCTTTCCATCTTCTTCATCTTCATTACTATGCTATTATGCTATGCTAAGCAATAAGAGTGATGATAAGTGAGGAACTATTTCTTTCTCCTATGGATGATTCTTCTTCCTCTTCCCTACCCTCATTCCCCGCTAGCTCTCTCCACCTTCGAAGGTGTTTGAGGCATTGGGATAGTTAATGCTTTTTGAAAAATTTATGTTAAGCTCGTGATACATGAAGCTTTCCATCTTCATAGCATCACCAAGGTCACAAGGAACACAAAGATTGTATTGTAACAAGTCTCACTTGATGGGAGAATCTATAATACAAACGCCTTTTGCAGGGGGGACCGTCTGCAAGTAAATCCGGTCTCAACTATTGTCATGTTCTCTAATACTCTCTCTCTTGCAAAAGTATTGTTCATGCCAAGTTAATTCAGTACTATGTTTATGTTGCTACCATCAATTAAGTTCACCCTCCATGTTCTCAAAGTAATCTCACAAAAATGCTCACTCTAATTCTCTTAATTATGCTATTCTCAAAGTTCATAGGCAATTTTCATTACATTGGTATCACAATATTTGGTTTCTCTTTTTTTGCTTAAGAAGAGAGGTTCTTAAGTAGCCTATTAATGGTTGATTTTGTTAATTATATTAAGGTAAGTGGAAGTTTGTTGAGCCCACTATGTGGGATATGGTGCACACCTCGAGAGATTTGGTTTTAATAATGGGGTCTTTTTAGACTTGCCTATGGCTTTACCATTATTAAGCCATAATAAGTACGAAAGGAGCTATCCCTCGGTAATTCTGCTATGCTATACCCACCCCACTAATCTCTATAATTAACCACTTTGAGCCGTGGGTGTAGATACTTAAGTGCTTATTTTCAAAGGCTAAGAGGAGTAGCAACTAAGGTTTTGAGTTGCCAAAGAGTAAACTAAGTAAACACATAAGTACAATTAGCATGGTTGACAGTAACCAAGAGAGTAGAATGAACATTGATAACTTTGATTTTGCATATAAAGGTGCTAATGATGATGCCCCCATGTTTATCAATTATCTTGTTACTAGGTTGAATCAATCTATGGGCAACCCTCCTTTGCAAGCCGAAGTTACTCAATAACTTCGTGCTTATGGGATTTCCCTTCCTCTCCAAGAGGAGAGAGAGCTTAGGAGGCCTCTTGATGAGACCCCCAAAAGAAGACTCTCTCCCATACAAGAGGAGGAATCCAAATAAAAAGAAAGTAATGAATCCCTAAGTTCCTCTGAAGACGTGGCTCCACGAAGACGGCGGTCTAGACGATCGCCAACTCCTCCCATGAGGAAACGGTCAACACACAGTCCTTCTCCTAGTCACTCCAAAAGGGAAGAGAGGAAACAAAGGAAGAAAAGGTCAAGAAAGAGGTCACACTCTTCTCCTTCTTCTTCACTTTCCTCCTCTCCCGAAGAAAGCTATGGATATTCTCGTAGAGAATACAAGAGGGGAGGACATCGCAAATCATACCTTGCATGGTGAAGATCACAAAAGCTCAAGAAGTTCAAAGAGGGAGGAAAGGGTATCTCTTTTCTCACCTATGATGGCACCTTTGGTGCCACCGACAAAGTATTGGCCTTCATCCAACAATTTGATGTGGTCTTTGGATACGAGGGCTTCACGCAGTCCTCCAAGCTACGCCATGTAGCTATGCACTTCCAAAAATTGGCTCGTCAATGGTGGGCTAGCCTTCGTGGCAACGTGAAGCCCCAAAGACATCAAAAACTCTACGAGTTTCCATCATGAAGCAATTCCTTGCAAAGTACTTACCAAATGGCGCAGTTTGAAGCTTCTCTCACATGAGTCTATTCACAAATATGTGGACAAGTTTTGGGATTTACATCTCAAGGATACTGTCTTCCAAAAGATAGAATTTGCTGTGAAAAAGCAACAAGTTTGTGCAGGATTACCTGAAGAAATGGCTGAGTATGTCAATTCCCAACGGCCTGGTTCTATCACCGAAGTAATCCACCACACCATGGTTGCTTCCCGCATCAATTTCCAACAAGGGACTAGATGGAATGTCAAACCCATGGAAAACAAAGACAAAAATGATGCAAAAGGGGAAAACCAATGCCCAAAATTCTTCCCAAGGCACTTCCTACAACAACAACAATAGGTCCAAGGAGAAGGGAGTTTACAAAGGTAAAACAAACTCTCTCATGAAGAGCTTGAAGCTTTTCGCAAGGACCATAAGTGTTTTAAGTGTGGGGAGCAAGGACATGGCTATCGTTCTTGCCCCAAGAAAAATGCTCGCACAATGAGACTCCTAGGGCTTCCACCTTCGAAGCTCCAAAAAGAGGATGCTCATTGCAAAGGATCATCTCTTTCCTATGCTTGGGGAAAGTTAAGGAAGCATGGTGCCTTCATCTTGTTTGACCCTGGCTCTACTCACAACTTCATATCAATGGATTTGGCCACCAAGTTGGGCATTCAAGCTTTCGAGATGGGAGATATTGTAACGGTTCACACATCTTTCAAGGGACAACAAGCCTCCATTACTCCCTTGATTGGAAGACTTGTTCATCTCTCTTCTCCCCAACATGAGGATGCTATCCTAGGGGCGCCATGGTTTGATCGCATGGATACCAACATGAAGTTCCCTAAAAAGAGAATCTACTTCACCTACAAGGAAAAGAACATGTATATAGATGCTAATGAGTCTGGTCGTATTATACCACTTGTAAATTCATTAGCTTTTGATAAGTCAATGAAAGCTCAATTTTTGCGTACATGATTTTTGTCAAAGAATCCACTAATGACGCTAATGGTTTATCAAATGAAAATGGTAGGAATCAAGAAGAGTTAGACTTTTCTAACTTTCTAAAAGGATTCCAAGATGTATTCATCGATGATATCCCTACTGACTTACCTCCAAAACGAGGGGATGATGACAATGATTTGAGCTCCTATCAGGAAGCTCACCGCCTAACAAGCCTCCTTATCAAGTTTCCCAAGCTCACAAGAGGATATTATGAGGCAAGTATAAGAATTGATAGACAAAGGGATGGTGAGGCCTAGCTCCTCTCCCTTTTGTTCTCCAGTCCTTTTAGTGCAAAAGAAAGATGGTACATACCGCATGTGTGTGGACTATCGTGCACTAAACCATATCACTATCAGAAACAGATTTCCTGTACCTCGGATAGAAGATTTGTTTGATAAGCTACAAGGCTCTACCTACTTCAATAGGATTGACCTTAAAAGTGGCTATCATCAAATAAGAATAGTGGAGGAAGATAAAGACCGCATTTTGTACAACGTTTGGTCTTTATGAATATCTAGTCATGCCTTTTGGCTTGACCAATGTACCTGCCACATTCAATCATTTGATGGAGAAAATATTTAGACCCTACTGCAATTCACTGGAGTGTTTTTTGATGATATCATGATCTACTCCAAGTCCTTGGAGGAACATAAGCAACATCTCCAAGTGATTTTTCAAGCATTGAGAGAGAACAAGCTTTTTCTCAACCAAAAGAAAAGCAAATTTTTCCTTCAAGAGATTCAATAATTAGGTCATATTATCTCTCAAGATGGTATCCGTATGGATCCATCAAAGTTAGAGGTAATAAAAGCATGGCCTAATCCAAGGAATCTACATGAGCTAAAAAGCTTTATTAGTATGTGTGCATCCTATAGACGCTGCATAACAAAATTTTCTTGAATAACATGACCATTACATGACTTAACAAAGAAGAACATTAAGTATTCATGGATTGCTAAGGAGCAAAAAGCTTTTGACAAGATCAAATAGAAGCTTACCTCTCAACCAGTCCTCATGCTTCCGGATCTCTCAAAGCCCATTAGGAGAAATATGAACTTTGCATGGGCTTTGTAAGGAATCCTAATTTTTAGGGATTAAGGCTAATGTTGTGTGGGGTTTAGGGGGCAAGGGCATTGAAGAAGGTAGTTTTGAGTAGGCTTTTCTAGCCTTTTTTTAAGACAAATGTAGGATGTGGACCTAAAGGGTTACTTTCTCTCTCTAGCTTTTTTTAAAGTGAAGGAAGCATAGGGGTGTCTCCACATAAGCAAAAACGTGGGTCACAAAGAGACAAAATTTGACTTTTTTTTAAAAAATTCATTTTTACTTGTTTTTTACTTAAAACTCCCTCCCAACATATATACATATTCAAAAATCATTTTTTGACCCATTTTTTAACCCACAAGCTTAGAAAGTCCATTTTTTCAAAACTCTTTTCCCCCAAAAAGTAATAAACATTTTCCTTCCTCCTCCCTCCTCCCTCCTCCCTCCTCTCTCTCTCTCTCCCTCTCCTCTCCCTCCGTGCCCCTACCTTCCTCCTCCTCCCCAATCTCTCTCTCCTCCCCCTCCCTCCTTCTCTCCTCCTATCTTCCTCAACCTCTCTACCCTTCCCCCTCTATCTTTTCATCATTTGCTTCCTCACGCAACAGCTTCCATGGTGCTCACGGACATCACAAATGGTTTGCTTCCACCACCACGTACTCCGCACACCAAAAGCATACATATTCGCTTACCCACGGCATTTGCACCAAAGACCACTAGTGAAGGTGATCAAAGGTCATCACAGGAACGTCGCACCGCTTGTGAGACCAATGTTGACATTTGGGTGGATGGCCATTTGTACCCTTACGATCCTATAAGCCGCTTCCATCCACCGTTTAATAGCCTTTCCACATTTCTTCAATTTCTTAGGAGGGGAGAAACATGCTTGTTAGGCTATTGCAAGCGGTTGTGTATGGGTGCAGGTGCTTCTTTGCATATGTGGATGCACGAATGTCAAGCTCTTCACCTCAAGATGATGACATTACAAGAGAGTGTTGCCTCTTCGGAGAGGGTAGTTAAAACTCTTGAACAACAAATGCAAGAAAAGGAGTCCCACATCCAGAAGCTTACCAACACCATCACATACTTGAAAGAAGCACCCCTTGGTGCAAGGGAACGCAAACGCACGTATTCATCCATTGAAACTCTTGCACATTCGAGAGGAGCACGCAAACGACGAGTTACAGCCACAAGGTGATTTGATCTTTACTTGCATGATGCATTCTTACTTCACACTATTTTCTAACATTTATGTTTATTTGTTGCTAGAAACTTCATCCAGGAGGCATGTGGTGGAACAAGCCAAGATGATCGAGTCAACCTTCTCACTAGTTGTCTCAATACCTAGGACGTGATTTCTATCTTACAATCACCTGGAGATGAGCACATTAAGGATGCAGTCACCAAGGACCTTATGCGTAAATTAAGAAATGTTGTTAGTGATGATAAAGTTCAACAAGCTTGTGATGAGGCTGGAATCAGCACCAAAGCCTATCAGGCTATTTTCCAACTCCTAAAGGATGCCCTCAAAGAACATGGCATTGTGGAAAACCTATTTCCCGTTCCTCACAAGGTCAAGCTCACAAAGAAGGCCGCAAACGAAGATGTGTTCTCCCGCATTGGGACATACCTACACATTGAGGACACAATGCCAACTTTCCTTTATGCTTCGTGCGCAACAAAGACAAGGGAAAAAGGTAAGAAACAATCCATAAGACCTTCGGAGAAGGGCTTTCCTTACACAATGTGGAACAATATTTTCGTGGATCTTAGAAGGCTTCAAGAAGCCATGCTTAGATTTTACGAGTTACCTGAAGAAGGTGACACACTTTACTTTTTTCTTTGGTATTATTCTTATCATAGACTCTGAAGTTTAAGGTCTTAGCACTATTTATTTTGTAGTGCTTGGCACAAAAGTCGCTTTTGTGCTGAAACTCGATGAGTGTCAAATAGTGAAAGGCCGAAGGTTAGAGAGGCTAAGTGTCACTCTAATGAGCGAGGCCCTTCTGCAAACCAAGCGAAGGGATTTAGTCGAGCCATCTCCCACCCCATCTTTTAGCGTGCAATCAGAGAAAGACATTTGGTGGTTGGGTGCTATTCAGGTGCCCAAAGAGACCAATGGAGTACTTTCATGGATTTTTGAGAGAACTCCATGGATCACAGAAGTAATACACTCCCAAATTGCAGGTCAGAAGTTGGAGATTGAGGGTTTTGGTAGTTATGATGTGGAGTGGCACTTAGGTGGGGATTTGAAGACCATAAAGTGTTTGCTTGGCTGCAAACAAGGGGCTTCTTCTCTCATGCCTTGTCCATTTTGCACTCGAGGGTACAAACCTAATGGACAAAAATCACATAAGAGAACTACAAAGGCCGGTTCCATGCTTCCATGGCAAGGGCATGGAGAACGAGGGTTAGATTGTCGTGATGTCGGAGATGAAGGTAGAGAATGGGAAGCATCTATTCTGAGATGTCCCATGCTCAATGCCCCAGATCGTGATCAAAAGGACCACGCTTGGAATCCAATCTTTCGATTTCCTCTATCGAATGTACATTTTTGTACATTACATGCATTCATGCGCATTTTTGATAGGCTATTGAAGCTCCACATTGACTATGCTTTTAGAATGAAACCGTTGGAAAAGTCCCAGGAAGCGATCGAAAGAGTGGAGGTACTCTTGAATTCCATTGGCTGTCATGGTGGAAATCTGTCTATCGTTGCTGCAAAGAACACATGGGAGGCCCATGAAATTTCTCAACAAGTGTCAATGAGTGGACAAAAAGCTAGACACTTTTTGAAGAAAGTTTCCCAAGGAAAGCCAAGTCGATATGATGCTCAAAACAGCTCCAACCAGCAGGCAGGTAACCTTTGGGAGCTTTGGAAGGAGTCATGCAAAGCTACTACTGACAATGATTCAAATGGCGAGCTTGCAAACAAGCGCAAGCAAGTTTGGGCACATTTTGATAAAATGGTCAAGCTTATGGACCTTAACAGCACAACAGAAGAACAACGCCAATCATTTCAAGAAGCCTTGGAGGATTTTACCAAGGTCTTCACCCTTTCTTGGGGTGAAAATAACATCACACATTACATGGTAAGTCATTTTACATGGTGTATTCATTACAAGGGATTGTTTTTATTTAATAATGTGGATCGTTTACTCGTGTAAACAAAATATCTTGTTTGCACATGGTGCATTTTTTATGCACAAGTATGGATCGCTTGAAATTTTTAGCACTCAAGGCATGGATCAGAAGTCCCATTATCGAGCAAGGGGAGTGTACTTCAAAAATACTCGACATGGTGGTGGAATGGTGCAATCCAATTATTTGGAGGAGATGTTCAATTGGTTTTTTTGCACAACATTTTCTCGTAAGCTCACAATGGAGCGTGCGCGACAATCCAAGATTGCTATTGAAGTGCGGAAATGGAGGCGTCAAGAGCATAGCACAACAAGTGGCAAATGTCGCAAGGTCCCACCAAGCATGCTGCATGGCGGCGATGCAGAGTGCGACAAGGATCAAAGTGGATACTGCGCAAGTCACTAAACGTGAACGCAGGGTCCAACTCTTAACGACATGTTTATTTAAAAAATAATACTTTTTTAAAAAAATTAGTGTGAACAGGGCCCTTTTTAAATGGGCCCTTATAAATATTGCATGCTCTCATAAACCACTCATTTCTTAAGAACAGGTGAGCTCTTACCAACGAAATGACGCGCACCAAACAAACCACGAAAGAGCACCCGCCTGCCAACAAAAACACCCTCCAAGGATGTGAGAAGCCGTCATGGCTTAAAGGCACAAGAAAACGGCCACGAATGCCTGGCCGTTCCAGGAACTCATCTGGTAGTGGGCATGGTGGTAGGGCACGAGAGTCATCGAGGACTGTTGAATCTCCACCTTCTCAAGATATAACACCTAGAAGGAGAATGAAGCAACGTGCCCAGTGTAAGGTCTCTGACCCCGATCAAAAAGAGCACCCTTGTACCATGAACTGAATATAATGGAATAAGTTACTATTTTTAGCAGTTTTTCAGATTCTGTCAGTGCCATGATGTTTAGAATGTTTTAAAGCTCTGAAATGTGAATTAAAATAATTTTTGTAAAAAAAATCCAAAAATAGTAAGTTTTTGGTCACCCGACCCGTCCAGTTCTGATCGTCTCGAAAAACTGCACCCGTACCATGAATTTCAAAAAAATGCATTTTCGGACCTCGAGGGCTGCTAAATATGGTAGGTACTCAGGCCAGTACGCCTTAGTTAGAGCTTGCTATAGCAATTTTCGGCATCAAAATCCGACTCGTATGACCCGTTTTAGCCTAGAACCAATTTTCCTAAAAATTGTCCGGGGAGGTACCGGGGGCCCGGGACTGTGTGGGAACAGACTCCAGCCCACTCCAGATCAGCTTTAGCAGCGAGGGGGCGCCCTCTTGCTTTGTGGGAGTCCTAGGAGAGTTTCCAAGCCAGTAACTAAGTCTTAGAGTCAATTAAACTAGCCAACCTGACACTTGGTGAGTAGGCAACTAGACTTGCCAATGCAGTGAACTGAGTGCTCCTCCAGATGCTAATAGCAGGGCTGGTCGATTTTCAGCCTGTAGGAGCCTATTTAAAGGCCTGCACACACACACACACACACACACACACACACACACAGTGCACACACACACACACACACCTACACACACTCTGGGAAGGTGCTGCCGGAACACACGCCTTTTGAAGGAGAAGCAAGGAGGGAGGTGCTGTCGAATTCTCGCCTCAAGAAGCTCGATTAGATCAGAGAATCAAGAGGATTATCAGCCCTTAATCACGGTAACCACGGTTTAATTAATGCTTTCTGCAAATCCTTTTCATTACCATCTAAATTTCTCGTCTATTATGCTTATTCCTAGTCCTAATTCTCTATAATCACTCTCTAAATTCTCCTTAACCATATTCTATTATGTAATCATCATCCCATAGCTGAATTATCAGCCATTCATCACTCTTAATTAACGATTAGTGCACGATTATTAGAATTTTCTCTCTCTAGGTAGCATAGAAATTAATCGATAAGCTGGTAATTGTGTAGATTGATGAGAATCACTCTTTCTATCACGCATTGATATTGTAGCTGATTTAGATCCATCTTTGTTATGCATTAAGATATAATTAAGGTAAGATTAATCTATCATTAAGTCTCTAAGAGGTGGTTTTTCTCACACCTATGCATGCGGTGATTCTGCACCCTCTAATTGCTAGGAAAGAGATTAATCGTGCTTAATTCATCTCTCTGGTAATTCCATTAGTGAAATCCTATTATTCTTAATCATGTAAGCCGAGTAATTATCTTTAGAGCCGGTTCCCATAGGATTATGTGTCATCCATAATGATTGCTATATGGAAAAATCTAAACCTCTCATGTAGCAGGCATTGTTTGATGTTGCTAATCTATCATTTGGCTTGTTATGACGCTTACGGACATTAGCTCTTTTCCCCAAGTTAATTACTTAAAGTAGTGAGTTTAAAATGGCCCCGGTTAAGAGGACTCGCTTTGGTGGAGCCCACGACCACGAGGCAGGAACGAGCAAGGTGAACGGAAAGGGAAAAGCTCCCATGGAGGAACAAATAACGGCCATCTCACGGGCCATCGACGAAGAAATGGAAGAGGTTGATCATAATTTCATTCAAGTTGTTTAATTTAACATTGCACACGTTTAGTTAGGAATGAAAATATCCCCAAACATGTTGGAGAAATCCGACGGAAACCTCGGCATTGAATTCATTGTACATTAAGTTCTAAAGTAGGAAGGAAATGATTGATGGGTATGCTGGTTGCAATTAGGAAAGAATGTCTGCTAGGGAAAATTTAGCTCGACATGTTCATTTTATTTCCAATGTTGAATCAGTCCTGACCCCCCCTACTGATCACAGGGGGTAGAGTTCCTCGTTAAGGACTCTTGAATCCACGATTTGCTTTCTATGCGGTGGATACCCACGACTTGCTTTCTATGCAGTGGGAACCCACATCTTGCTTTCTATGCGGTGGGAGTGTCCATGACGTGCTTTCTATGCAGTGGACATACCTAGTTGTATGGGCAGCTAGGCGACAACGGGAGGAGTGAACTCTCGCTGGAGGGGGGATGTTGTACCTCCAGAACATTGGAACTTTTATGAATAATTTTGAGTAGAATTTTTACTAGAATTCTGTCTTGGTGTTGTTTGCAATACTGGTTGAAGGGCTGTCTTAACGAACAATGTGCTTTGGAATTAAAACAAGGAATGTTTATGTTGAACAACCTTTGTGGTAGTAATTAGGTCACACAAGGAAGTGTGAGTGTGGGGGTGGATAGTGGGGGCTTGGCTCAGGTTGCCAATGCCTACGAGATGGGTGGTCCCGATTGGTCGGGAACTCTCTGTCCCCATAATGCTTACTCGATATTAGTAATGCTCATTGCCCCTAGAGCGGGGAATTCTCGAGAGTATGTGCCTCTGAAACATGGGGAAAAAGGCACTCGAGGCTTCTCTCCTCTTGGAAGGTGGGTCTTAGGATCGCTAGATAGTTCAAGTACGCTTCCCCTGCGAGGTGGAGCTAGATCTCCCTGCTAGTAGGCTCGAACTCGACTCACTTTGTGATGAGAGATCGTCCGCTAGTCAAACCCTGAACCATTTTGTTTGCCTCCGTAATAGATCTAGTGGCCACCGGGTTCACCATCAGATCCGCCATTGGAAACGGCGGGGTGGGGACCTCACACCTGGTATCAGAGCCTAGGTTAGGCTGGGAAATAAAGTCGTATTGTTTGAACATTTAAAAGGAACTGAAAGTATATAGGTAGTTGATCCGAATTCCTTGCATTGGTGTTGCAGGAAGACCCCGTGCTCGAATATCGGAAGTTCCAAGTGTTTGATCTTATTTATGAGCAAGCTCGAAGATCCCCAGTTTACCAGTTCAGGCGAGATGTCATGGAGATACTGTTGAAGGCTTATACGCCACACTCCACTCGCATTGATAGAGGATGGGAACTTGATTGGACATTTCCAGGAGGGGTTTACTACATCAACGCTCGGAAGCTAGGATGTCTGGCTACCGACTTGAAGAAGATACGTTGGGGAGAAGAGTTGAGAGTAATAGAGATATTCTACTTGGTGCCTACACGATTGAACCGGACTGTTTCAGGCAACTCCAATCAAACCATCAACGACTGTATCTTGGAGAAGGTCACCAACGTGATCCCAGCGAACCGAGTCAAAACCTTTGCATTACTGAAAGCAGAACTCCGGCTTGATATCCTAGTTTATTATCCACTCAAGAATGAGTATAGGAACTATTACACGAATGAAGTAGTGCATCATGTGAATACCATCTCCTAAGCGTATTTTATACGCAATCCATAAAGCCATGTAATAAGCTGATCATCAGTTATCCTAAACCTTGAGGGGTTTCAATTGTAATAAATTTTCATCAATAAAGTGCTTTTTGTCTCTGAATCTCTGTCTCTTGATAAAGTAGAATCTTGAATTTTATTTAAAGTCTCGTGTCTATTTTGAAATCCAAGTAATGTATCAAGAATTCATATAACCCATGTAGGCACCGCCTGTTGCTCTGTACTCGGCAGCGCAAGAGAAGAAGCTCCTCCTTAAGCAAGCCCAACCCCCGATATTTAAGGGCGAGGGGGCAAATGTGGAGAGAGATGCAGAAGTATGTATGGAAGCCATGGACGACTACTTTGAAGCTGTGGGAACCCAACCCGTAAATCAGACCATGCTTGCGATGTTCCGCTTGACTGGCGATGCCAAGATATGGTGGAAGAAACATTGCAGGGACATGGATATTAAGGGATCTTCCCAGTCCTGGGAAGACATCAAAGATGCAATAATAAGACGTTATTTACCGCCTGTCTATAGAACCTTGAGGATGAATGAATTCTTTTCACTTCGGCAGTTGAATTCATCTGTCGAAGAATACTATGCAAAGTTTGTCACTCTTCGGAGATATTCTCCTAAGATGACCTTGGAACAACAGGTGGCAAGGTTCTGTCAAGGACTAATTGATCCCCTGAATACTCGGCTGGAAGCTCTCAGGCCGACGACGCTACAGGATGCCTTGTTAAGGGCCAAACCTCTAGCTCTCGAAGTACAAAAGGCTAATCAGAACACAAGGAATCATTGGGCAAAGAGGTCAAGGACCACTGCTTGGGATAACAGACCAGCCAACCAAGCGTATAACCAGCGCCCTATTGTGGCTACCACCACAACCATGGAGTTCCCCGATGTTCGATGCTATGGTTGCGGCGAGCATGGACATTACAGATCCAATTGCCCCAGGAACATTCAGGCAACCAACGCCAATGCCATACCCTTGAATACCCGTGGGTGTGGCCAAGCTAATGGAAGAGGAGGACGAGGAAGGATGAACAGAGGGCGAGGGCGTGGAGCTACCGCCAGAGTGAATGCCGCAGTAGTACAACCAACTGTGGGGCATGAGTGGAAGAAGCGAAAAATGGTCCTATGCTCCACACAAAATCGTCGAGCCAGGGCACACTCAATTCGATGCTAGTCAACTACGGTCCTTTCCCTTGCTAAGCGACTACGCACACGTGATGTCCTTCCTTCTTCCTTAGTCTTCCCCATGTCTTCGTCTAGGCCTCTTTGCATGAGCATGCAAGCCATGACCTTGCTTTTCGCTCTAGCTCAGATACCAATGTGAGGTAGGGTTTTGAACTCCATACTCTCATTTCAGCCTCTTGTCAATATATAGGTAACCCCTGAGTGGAGTCCAGACTTGGCCCCTGGGCTCTAGGCCCTTGGCCTGCTGACCTGCCCCCCCACCCCCACCCTTCTCACTAGGTAAGGGGCCATTAAGAATGTGTAAGACTACTTTGCCTGATGATGAAAAATCTTGAATTTTAGTAGCTTTTTTTGTAAATGAACATGCATTTATGGCAACCAGACTAGGAGCGTTCATTTACTCATTGTGGGACGGGTGTCTAACCTCACTCCTATCTTATTACAGACGTAGCGAGAACCACGATTAAATTCTCAATCCATGGGACGAAGCTGACTCGACTAGTGCATAGAGGCTACAAGAGGTTGTCAATCTCTTGAAAAACAACAAACAACTCCCATCTAACTCAAGCTACACTCAAGTGACTAAAATCACCAAAAGCCAATCGCTTATCGGCAAACAAATCACATCCGTTACAGCATCAAATAACATCCAAACGTAACAAAACTTTTAGGACAAGTTTATAAGACCTAAGCACACATGCTTATGGTCTCAAATCCCACTTTAGGTCAAGTACAAAAATCGTGATTATTAACAACAGTGGATTTTTAACCTAGTCATTTTCGACCCCGAATGCATCTAAATGCTTAGCAATGATGCCCCAATACCCCGCCTATACTTAGTTTTTGATTTTGAAGTGTAAATTCCTACTTATGATGAGATTAGACCGCGGGTCGACGACGCCAAAAGCTACGAAATACTGTGGAATGCTTACGTCAACGCGTAGAGCTCTTATCTACGGTTTCAATGCAACAGACGCAACTGCAATGGGACAATAGGGGAGGGAGTAGGAAGCGCGAGAAGAAGAGAAGTGAGCACCATTAGCTCACGCTGTGTATTTCATTATCCAAAACTTAAAAATAATTTACAAAAATTGGCTTTTATACCTTAGCCAAGGTTTTTGGTCGTCAAAACTAATAATCTGGGAGCTCTAACTAAAGATAGGTAAAGACAGGTTGATACAATCTGGAAGCTTGTAGCCCGGCTCATCAATTACAAAGTTTATCCAAAAAATAGGAGTTACAATATTTCCGATTCATCAAAATAATAAATGTTTTTACAATGAGAGCTCCAAAAAATGGTATCCGAGTTAGCTTGCTGCTAACACTTACATGAATAGAAAGTGTGTGAGCCACTGAAGCTTATCCGTAGTGTGTTTGTGATCTTATGCCAAGCAAGTCTCTAGAGGGACTAGTTACTTTGTAACTTCGGGTTTATTGTTTGAAACATAAGGATGAGGTTTTCCCTACGTTCGATAAGTTCCTTGCACTAGTTGAGAATCAGTTGGGACAAAAGCTTAAGGAGAGCTTACAGCTTGTGGACTGACAAACTGCGGGGAGTATGGTTCCAAAGAGATGGAAAAATTCTATGCAAAGAGAGGGATTTGGTGGTAGTTTACTACATTATACATATCTTCCCAGAATGAAGTTACTAAGTTTATGAACTGTGTTATATAGGATTGTGTTCTAGCTATTATTTCTATGAAAAATTTACACAAGGCTTTTGGGCATCATATTATTAATCGGTCTCCTACCATGCCATTGGATTACAAGATTCTAGAAGATTTATGGTCAGGTAAGAAGCCACATTACAACCATTTATGTGTCTTTGGTTGCAAGGCATATGCTCATGTGCCAAAAGAGCTTAGATCAAAGTTTGATCCAAAGTCACATAAATGCATCTTCATTGGTTTTGGTGTAGATGGAGAAATTGGTCATCGTCACTGGAACCCAGAATCTCGTAAGATAATCAGGAGTTCTAATGTCATCTTTAATGAGCCAAAGATGCACAAACAACATGTTAAAGAGATTCAATACCAAAAAGCTTTTTTTGAGGCTGTTGCCTCAAGTGCGTTTGATAATAGACGACGATATTTCTTTCAGAGCAAGACCTTTTATATATATATATATATATATATATATATATATATAGAGAGAGAGAGAGAGAGAGAGAGAGAGAGAGAGAGAGAGAGAGAGAGAGGCTATTTTCATAGCCATCCCAAAACCCCACTCAAGAAAAAGAAACCCACTGGGCTCAAAAATCATATGCATCAATTCACTACGTTCCTCTTGAAAGGCAGTGCCAACTAGTTTTGCTTGGTGGACCTTGAAGATGGTGTTAATTTAAATAAAGTTGCAAGTATTTTTTAACAATGCATCTACTAGATGTGAAATTTTGAAGTGGACCATGGTGGCAATAATGTAAGAGAGACATTGTCTTGAGCAACACTACATATGTAGCAATTGAAGATGGTGTTGATTTCAGTAAAGTTGCAAGTATTTTGAAGATGAAGCAATATACTATATGTGAAATTTAAAAGTGGATCGTGGTGGTAATAATGTACGAGAGAAATTGTCTTGAGTAACACTACATAAAAGAGTGTAATTGATTGAGAAAAAAAAGAAGATGTTGTGTTAGCAGAATGACACCTTTAAACAAGCATGTGTAGCAATGGCAAAAAAAAAAAAAAAACACTTTGTTTGTTTTAGAACGTGTATTTCTTGTAGTGAGGGGGGTGAGCTTGCGAGTGAGGTTGTGCTATTATGTCTACCGATGAATTCTTTTTGTAGCATACGTGCTACAGGTAATTCCTCCAAATGGAAAGTATTTCACACAAAAAATGTTTTCATTGAATGGTTGATAGCACAGAATGTCACCCCACATCTTTGAAGGTTGATGTCAAGTGTGTTCGGCCATTCTTCTATTGTAGTTATTTGTGACACCTATGTACTTGCGTCCATTTTGGTGGCATGTGATGGAGTATACTGTGTATCCGATATCCTTTGTCTTTTGTTGGTTGGATTGTCTTGTTCAAGCAGCAAAATTTGGCTCTTGCTATCCTGTTCTACACAGTAAGAACAAGGGTAGTGTTGGATTGGATGTTGAAATTCAAGAATTGTGGAGTATATATTGGAGTGAGATATTTGATGAAAATTGTCTGAGGTGATTCGACCTATAAGCTGGTTGTCTATGTTGATGAAGGCGTATGGATCAAAACTTCAGAATTGTGTTCTATAAACATCCTTGTCGTGTTGCCATGTGAGCTTTTTGTCTGTGATTGATGGTGCCTCATCATTGCAATGTTTCTTGAAGTTTTCTAGGATCTCACTTGCATCACTAGTTGTTGTATCTAATAGGTCCTCGAGGGTGACATCGTAGGCATAGTGGAGAATCTCAAGAACGTAGGGCTTTATTGTTGTCTTTGTCTGAAGTAAACGATTACCATCCTCAACCGTCATGAGATCCTTGTGCATGTCAAATTCTTTATCTGGTCTGTTGATGATCTCTTTCATGAAACCTAAAAAGAATAAAAAGAATAAAGAAATATTTTAGTGTGTTTGTTGTAGGTAGTAAAGCAATGGCATGAACAAAATCATAATCATATTGATGTGTGTGTATAACTAACCTACTGCTCTTTTGATGCCCATGCTTTTGTTTTGGTTGTGTTTTTTCACGGATTTGTCTATGAATGATCACATTTCTATATAGTTTGTAAAACCTTTAATGTAAATGTTTGGGCGACAACCTGCCATATTAATCAGTTGCATTTGCTTCTCCGTCATGGCTGCTTCTGTGAGGAAATGTTTCGCTTGAAAAGATTAACAAGTCTCTATAAGGGTATCTAGATATTATCAGTATGTACATTGGTGTGCATCGAAGGAACAACATGTGTCATGTTTTATAGACTAGTATACCTTTGAGTTTCTCATTTTGTTTTGTTGAGAATGTACATGATGCGTGCAATTGTGACATGATCAGATTTTGTAATGAGAAATCAATAGTAGAAGGGTGTGGAAGAGTTGAGAGAATGTCACAACAATAAAGACAAATCAAAATAGAATAGGGTTATAGAGAGTTAAGTAAAGCCCAATGACCATGCAAAATCAACATAAAGAAACAACTTTTGAGACATCAGTTAGTTACATAATAATTGTTGCACACTTGTTCCATTCATGAATTTTCATTTTCATTGCAAAACAAAGCCATGGGAAAATTTAAAGAACTACCAGGATATATATTTAACTGTTGAAATGTTTCCAATGAATTCCGTGGAAAATCTCAAGCGGAATAGGGTAGAACATATCAGAAATTCGTAGGTTGAGAATTTTGATGTTTTTATGGTCTGTGATTTGTGACAACATGACATAGGCAAGGCCTCGTGCAAATGCATCTCTAAAGATAAGAAGAATTTGTCAAAAGTTGTTGCACCCTGTGCCTTGTGTCCAGTCATGGCGTATGCAAGTGTCAAGGGGCATATGGATTTAGGGTACCATGTTCCATTCATCAAATTTTGCTTCAATAGAGCACCATATTTTTCCCAGTATAATGAATGAGGACAATGATACAAGTAACTCGACCGTCTGTGTTAAGTGTTATCGCATCAACAGTACATGTTGCACCATTTGATGCATCGATTGTTAAGTTGATGTTTTCAGTGAGCACCAATTACAATTGACTCCAGCTCGTTGAACTTAGGGTCTAGGATCCACTGTTGAAGTACATTTATGTTAATTGTAATTATCTTCATATCAACCTATGTAATCCCAGTTTGATTGTACAACTTATTCAAAACAAGGTTGTTGTAGTGTTGAACGTTTGATCTTTGAGTACAGATTATTGTAGTGGAGTTGTTGATGTAGTCATGCACATGCATTTCATCTATAATACATGTACCCAAGGTACCCTCCATCTCATTTATAATCCGTTGCAATGCTTATAGAGCATGACATCTTTTAGAAAGTTGCATGTAGCTAGTGGACTGAGCTTGTGATATGTGTAACAAAGTTCCCATGCATTATTACAAATTGGGGATAGTTGGGCAAGGTCACCATGCAAAACAACACATTGTTGCCAATGTACCGCTTGTTACATTGACGATTTGTCTTACGACAAGGTCATAAGTAGTTCATGTGAGCATGGATAGCTCATCTATGATTATAATATCTGTATCTCTTATGTCCATATTTCTCTCATCGATCTTGTGAATGGAGAGGGGATATCGTTAATTCCTAGTTAGTATTTTGATCTAGTAATGGACTGTGGATGCGATCTACTAAGTCTTGTTGTTTCCACTCCGGTGGATACAGTAAGTATGACGCTCATGTTTTGTTTAACATATTCATACATCAAATATCTTATTAAATGTGTTTTTTTGCTCCCTGGTATGCCTGTCACAATGTGCAATCCATTCTTGGCAGTCAATAGTTGATTTTATATGCTCAATTGTTCCGTTGTGGGTTTCAAATCATTGATAACAGCGAACTCCTTTAGAATGGCCAATGACTTCAGTCAATGGTGGTCCCATGGTTAAGTATTGTTTGTCAAAGATGTCATTGTTTCATTTACAAAGTATCATATGGAAAAGCTCAATTTGTTCACTAACTAGCATATTTTGAAGTGTATACTTTGTAATGTACATCTCCAAGTCCTCGTTGCTTTGGATCAGATCCCTTGTCTGACACTCTACAAAGTAAGAACCTGTCATATTATCTGGGAATAGTAGCTTGGATTCTCTCCGGAAGCATACATGACGCAACAAGATGTTGTAGAAGAAGGCCTCTGTGTGGTGTCCAAGATGGTATTCGGTGAACCTGACCAATTTTTTATGATGTATGATGGCATTGCCATAAATAAAGGCATGGGTTGTGCACTCAATGATGACCGTTTTGTGACAATGTGGTTTTTATGGTACTCAAAGATTTTTTTTCAAGGGTGGTTGGTCTAGCACAATACAAATCAACAGGGTGCATTATAACATTGTGTGATTTGGACAGGAGATGTTGTCTAAGTTCTGGAGGTAATGAATCAATATAGAAAACAACGTTGCTTTCTGTTCTGATAGAAATCTGCAGCTTCTATGGTAGAAATTGGCTTCATCAAAAGTGTAGCAACTATCAGTTGTAGTTTAATATTGTCGAGTCCTTCCAAGCCCAATTTTACGACTGTCACGATAGATATGTTTAATGTTCCAATTGTTTCAGTCTTCATTGTGTACTTGAGTAGATAATATGATATTGATGGTTTTTGTGGCGTGTTGGATGTTCATATGAGTGCCCCAAAGGAGAAGAATGGTTGCATGGTAAGGAACCACGTTTTGATCTTTGCAACTTGGCCAGTAGTACATCCACTTCCAGGAATGAGGATCTAGATCTAGAGGGGGGGTTTGGTTGGATATCATGCGGAAATTCATATTTTCACTTACCATTGTTGTTGTGCTTCTTGAGGATGACCTCGTGAAGTGTCCTTGCATGCATATCATTGGAAAGTGCGACAAGGATATGAGCAAAAATCTCTGATGTTGTTTGCTTGATGTCGTTCTCATCCACCCACATAATAATATGGGCATGGAGAGATCCCCTGTTTTGGATCTCATACCACACAAGGTGGTAATGAATGCGGTCTAGGATTTGACTTCCCTGCAAGATGTAGCAATTCATGAACTATTTTAATCGATGTGGAGAGCAACACGCATTCAACTAGGCAATCTTTCCAAGAGAACTTGGGGTTGAATGTTAGAGCTATATTCTTGATTGTGTGGGCCTCATTCCATTTTGTGGTGGGGTCACTTTATTTGTTATGAATGTAATGAATATGTTTGGTAAACCCCATGCATCAACCATGTTGTTCAAATTCTATGCTAGGATGGACTACCAGCAATCATTGCTGATTGAAGCGAAGTATGTTCCTATGGCTTCCTGGTCGCTTGCATTCTTGTGTGCCCTTTTACACTTGTCAATACTATGTGCACAATGGTAGTTATTGTGATGTTCAGGAATAAAATTGCCTACTTCTATTGGTATATTAGCATGAGATATGGCTTGTATAATGTATACAAGGAAAATAGGGTGTGGATTCTTATTTGAAT
This sequence comes from Adiantum capillus-veneris, assembly GCF_014529385.1. NCBI lineage: Eukaryota > Viridiplantae > Streptophyta > Polypodiopsida > Polypodiales > Pteridaceae > Adiantum > Adiantum capillus-veneris. Next base: position 75,230,347 of record NC_140956.1, on the reverse strand, counting down.
GTAGTAGTTCAATTGAATGTGTCCATTGTACTTGCCATGTCCATATGGAAATAAGAACGAAAAAACAGCTTACTCTATTGTGATGTCTTTGAAGTCTGACATCCGTCTTGGTAAGCCATTATGCATGAAGGAAGCAACATGGCTAAGAAGCATATCTCCATTGAGAACCTGCATGGAGACAAACTCATGTGTATTAGATGTGGTATATGCGTGTCATCTTGATGACTCAACCAATGTTTCCAAAATTGAGAAACTACTTTTGTTCTGAACCTGATCCATGAGGTCAAAGGGTTGTAGTTCTGAATGGCGATGTATCATTTTGCCTAGAACGTCTTCAAATAGTATGCACAACCCTATTCTTTTGTGCGGTTTGGCCATGCACTTATATCTTTGCAATATAGGATTCTTCTCGATGCTCAAATCAAGGACATCTGATATGGTTGAGGTGGAAAGTTCATGAGTTGTAGAGTGTAGAGTAGCATTACTCAACCAAGATATTAGTGGATATCAAGCAGTGACCTCCGCTCTAGAAATCCTTGCACTATAGCATGTGTAGTCTGTGTATGTAGTTGTCATGTAGAGAGATTTTGTTGTATGTAGTCATGTGCATGGACGACAACATATCTTGATGGAAATTAGATTTTTTACAAGAAGTGCAAGTAGTCCATGAGTAGTTGACTTCTGTATGTTCCAAAGCACCAAGCAATAATACTGAAGTGAGGACAACAAGATTGTCTACTTCATTTTTCTAATGATTTCATTTATCGTTATATGTGAGGCCTATTGTCGTGCAAGAGGGACATATTTCTAGATTGTGTGCAAGAATGCCACTCTACATGATTTCATTTATCATTATATGTGAGGTTTGTTGTCATGCAAGAGGGACATATTTCTAGATTGTGTGCAAATATGCCACTCTACATGGTCCAATCTCTACATAGCGCATTAATTTCAAACCATGACCTAACATATGGACAGTGAGCTAGTTTCAATCTGGTTGCAACTCGCTCCCTAGCTTTTTGACGCTTGGATTGTAGTCTTGTAGATCTTGAGATCCTCATATTGAGACCTAGTATGGGAGAAACAAGGACATATATAGTATGACATCAATTATTTAGGAATAAAGTAAAGATGCACAAGGTGCATTTACTACTCGTATACATTACAGGCATTGGCTAGCAACCGTATGCAAAGAATTGCATGTCTAATTAATATGTACAGATGTTCATCAACATCGAGTGTTCACTAGTGAAAATAACATGCAGGTAAAGTAAACTAAAGGAAGCACTCTGAATTCCAAAACAAGTAAATGGATAAAGCATCAATGGACTGCAATAATAAAGGAAGCACTTTACTGACCTGGCAATCTTGTATAGGTCTTTTTTTATTGTCCAAGCTACAAGTCGATGTTTGAGTCAAGCTACAGAAACAAATGTGACTAGTTAAACATTTTGTCTCGCAATGAAGTGTCACAGACTAAAAATACTAAGTATATAGAGCACGTCATGCAGAAGTGTCATACAAAAGTATGATGGAGAGTTGGCACTGTGGTCTCTCCATAAATTATAAGAAATGGAAGGCATGCCTTGCCCCATAGGATTTATGTGTTGGGCTAAGCAAATGTATAGGCATGGGGAATTGGATGCAAATAACGGACCTTCCAGTATTGTCAAGTTGGAGTCGTGCTTGTGCAGTCAAAACATCCACTATTATGAATATACATCCTTTTTATCAGACACAAAACAGGACTTAAGACAAATACAAAAGATACATGATATAGATTAAACTTAAAGAGAAGTAGAGCTAACTTTATGTTCTATGTCGTAGATGGTGTACGGTTGATTGTAAAGACGAGTTCTTAGTTAGAAAGCCCCAGTGGAACCTAGTGAAACATGTTGCTGCCATGAATCATCCTATAAGCTCCTACAAATCTTCCCAGCAGTTCATCACCACGAAATTGTGCATCCATCCCACAGCCCATCACACATCTGTCTTTCTCCAACATCCCCTTATTGTCTTGTTTCTAGCTAGCTAACCCTTGGCAAGATTTATTTTCGGTTCGCCATTGGTAAAGATATTTGGGTACACTTCCAAGACACATGATTTTCCTTGCACTTTAGAATTCTTTGGCATTTCAGGTGCTGACGCTCTATGCTCCTTCTCCTTGAGGTCCAAGGGTTGGATCACTCTATCACACCGTTGTCTCCATCACTCAACAATACAAAAGCTGTCATAAAATCTAATATCTACCTATCCCAAATGATTTCTCATATTGAACTGATCATTTATGTGGGAAAATAAATGGGAACAAGAGTTCGAATATAGATATGTGCTTTTAGACTTATCTCAGCACGGGACCAAATAAACAGAAAGCTACATCTCATTGAGGGTCCAAAAAGGAGATGGTCTACCAAAGAGCAATGAGCAGGTAATGGAGCTTAAAAGACGTTAGGGTTAGTTACATTAAATACCTCCAAAGGTTAGTGTTAAAAGTCCTTAGACCCAGGACCTTTAGGTACTTTAGACCTTAGGCAAGTTAAGCCTATGCTTGAGGCACTTGTCGTGCTTAATGACTAAGGTGCTTGAGGTGCTTGTCGTGCTTGATGACTAAGGTGCTTCAGGTGTTCAAGTCAAAGATGAGCCCCAAAGGTAGGGGCATGAGGGATAACACTCTCACACACACAAGGCAAGCCCAAGATTCGAGAGGCATCAAGGCCACATGTCAGGCTCCTAGCAATATTGCCCTCATAAAGTGCTTGAATCCTATTGGATGACCTATAGATGAAGGTCCAATGAAAATTTAGATTCAATTAAATAATTTAGATCTTTCTCTTAAAAAGGGAAAGGAGGACACTTGTCCAAATGCTATAATTAAATAATTACGATCTTTCGCTCAAAGGAGGAAAGGAGGACACTTGTCCAAATGCTACACCCCTTGCTTGTTATGACTAGAGCCATTCATTGGCTAGCCCAAGGCTTGAGCCAATAGGCTTGTATAAAGAGTAAAGTAGCAAAATCAAATTCTCTCTATCTCTCTCTCTCTCTCTCTCTCTCTCTCTCTCTCTCTCTCAAATGCTTCACAAGCCACAGACACACTCCCCCATTGTGTGTTGTGCACACAAGTCATCACCATCTACAAGCTTGAGAAGTGGAGAGTCTACACCAACACCCCTTGGCTATGGAATGCAAATCCAACCAAGATTTATGCTCAAAGTAATGCTTATCAATCTCTCCATCGTCATTATCATTATGTTAAGCTATACTCTAAGAGTGATTATATGTAAGGAGACTAATTCTTTCTCGTAGAGAAACATCTTCTTCTCTTTATCTTCCTCACTCCCTGCTAGCGCTCGCCACCTTTGAATGTGTTTGAGGTCTTGGGATTGAGGCCGGGGACAAGTTAATGTTTTTGCAAGTTAGTTATGGGCATAATATTGGTGCACCAAGCTTACCATCTTCATGGCATCAACAAGGTCTCAAGGAACACAAAACATGTATTATACCAAGTCTCTCTTCAAGGGAGAATCTATAATACGAAAGAATTTTGGAGGGGGGACCGGATCCAAGTAAATCCAATCCTACTGTTGTCAATTTCTATAATTCTCTCTCTCGTTTGCAAGTATTGTTCATGCCAAGCTAACTAGGTATAATGTTTATTTTGCTACCTTCAATCAAGTACTCTCCTTATGTTCATTAAGAATCCTCTTAAGGAAATGCTCACTATTGTTACTTTAATTCCTCTACAATCCATGTTATTAGCCATATTTCGTTACATTTGTATCACATCTATTGGTTTCCATCCCCAACTCCTCCATAGAGGAAAGGATTGTCATATAGTCTTTCTCCTCGTCATTCTGAGAAGAAAGAGAGGAATCTAAAGAAGAAAAAGGCCAGAAAAAGGTCACCATCTTCTCCATCTTCATCATCTTCCTCCTCTTCCAATAAAAGCAATGGTTTTTCACCTAGAGAGTACAAGAGGATACGACATCACAAATCCTGAGGATACGACATCACAAATCCTATGCTGCTTGGAAAAGGTCCTACAAGCTTAAGAAGTTCAAGGAGGGAGAAAAGAGCATCTCTTTTCTCACCTATGATGGCACCTTTGGTGCTACCAACAAAGTTTTGGCCTTCATCCAACAATTTGATGCAGCCTTTGGAGATAAGGGCTACACGGAGTCCTCTAAGCTACATCATGTAGTATGCATTTCCAAAAGTGCCAGAAAATGGCGTGCTAGTCTACAAGGTAATGGCAAAGCTCCAAAGACATGGAAAACCCTACGAGTTTCCGTAATGAAGCAGTTTCTTGCAACCGATACCAAAGACACAATACTTACCGAATGGTGAAGTTTGAAGCTATCTCCCAATGAGTCTATCCACAAGTATGTGGACAAGTTTTGGGATTTACATTGCAAAGCCACCGTCTACCAAAAGATGGACTTCGTCGAACAAAAGCAATAATTTTGTGCAGGACTACTTGAAGATATGGCCGAGTATGTCAACTCTCAAAGGCCTAGGACTATCACTGAAGTGATTCACCATACTGGGGTCGCTTCACGAATCAATTTCCAACAAGAGGCTAAAAGGAATTTTAAGTCCATGAAAACTAGAGACCAAAATGAACCTAGAGGGAAGAACAATGCTCAAAATTCTTCCCAAGGCAATTCTAGCAACAACAACCACAACAAAACCAAGGAGAGATGTGTTTACAAAGGTAAAAATAAACTCTCTCATGAAGAGTTAGAGGCTTTTTGCAAAGATCACAAATGTTTCAAGTGTGGGGAGCAAGGACATGGTTATCGTTTTTTCCCAAAAGAAATTCACGCAATGAGACTCCTAGAGCTTCCATGGTTGAAGCTCCAAAAGAGAATACTCATTGCAAAGGATCATCCCTTTCCTATGCTTGGGAAAAGGTGAGGGAGCATGATGCCTTTATCCTTTTTGACCCTGGCTCTACTCACAACTTCATATCAACGGAGTTGACCATTAAGTTAGACATACAAGCTCATGAGATGGGAGACACCGTTAAGGTCGATGGAGCTTGCAAGCGACAAGAAGCCACAATTACTCCCTTGATCAGGAAATTGAGGCTTCATGTCCAAATCTACGTCAACAAAGACGACTTTTTCATCTCCCCTCTGTTCAACATGAGGATGTTATCCCAGGGGCACCATGGTTCAACTGCATGGCTGTCAATATGAAGTTCCCTGAAAGGAAAATTTATTTCAACTATAGGGAAAAGAACATGTACAAAGATGCTAATGACTCGGCTCGTACTATACCCCTAGAAAATACGCTTGCTTTTGATAAGTCAATGAAATGTTCAGTTTCCGTGTATATGATTTTTGTTACCCTCTCCCTCACTTTGTTCACCATCCTTTCAAAAGAAGTCAATACAAATTACCGTTATGTGTATTTGGACTATAGAGCACTAAATTGGGAGTATCGGCTATCAAAAACCAGATTTCACAGTGCCGTGGGTAGTAGATCTTTTGATAAGCTACAAGGTTTTTACCTACTTGTGTTGGATTGACTTAAAATGGCTACCATCAAACAAGGATACTACATTTTTTGGGGGGTGGGATTGACTTAATAAGGCTAACAAAAAAGGATATTGTTATAGATGCTTTTCGACACTTTTTTACAACATTTGGTCTTTATGAATATCTTGTCATGTCTTTTGGCTTAACAAATGCTCTGGCCACATTCATCCGCTTAATGGAGAATATTTTTAGGCCCTACCACAAGTTCACTGGAGTATTCTTTGATGATATCATCATCTACTCCAATTCTCTCAAGGAGCATAAGCAACACCTCCACGTAATCTTTCAAGCTTTGAGGGAGAATAAACGTTTCATTAATCAAAAGAAGAGTGAATTTTTCCTTCAAGAGATTCAATACTTAGGTCACATTATCTCTCAAAATGATATGCGTATGGACCCAACAAAGTTAGAGGTAGTAAAAGGATGGCCTAATCCAAGGAATCTACATGAACTACGAAGATTTATTAGTATGTGTGCATACTATAGACGTTTCATAGAAAAATTATCGCAAATAGCAGGACCATTCTACAATCCATGTTATTAGCCATATTCCATTACAAAAGCAGCGAGTAATCAATATTTAGTAAAGAGATAGCGTTTTAGGGTTAGCATGTATGGACCAACGATTATGACAAAGTAAGCATTTTTAGGTATCTGATATGCACCGCATGGTTATTGTACAACTTTCTCTTTTCCAGGACACATAGAGAGATGAACAACTATACATTCTTTTGTCTCCATCCAGTTTTTTGGGATAAGCCCAACTTGAACATTTTTGTTTGAACCCCCTCTTGAGATATTTGTAGATATCCATGATATCTGTAAATTGGACCGTAAGAAAATATCCTACCTATTGAAGAGATTCTACTAGACATAACGTGTTATGACTGTTGGAATTAGGGTTGCAGAGAAACGCACACAGCTTGGAGAAGACGAAGGAAGCTCAAGGCACACAATACAGACTGTGTTACTTAGTATGCAATGGAAAGATAGATAGCCCTAGAGTGATGGGTGTATATATAATGCTCGGGGAAAAAATCTCCTAAAGAGGGAAAAAATGCCCCGGCGGTCCTAGTGTGTTCACACACATCACTACCACATGTATATGGTAACAAATCCCCTTGGAGTGATGCGGTGAAAGAGAGCTGGCACATGAGTAAAGGGAAGTGCCATGCCCTAAGGACATGATCAGTCCACAAAGGGGAGTAAGCCCAAAGCTTTGTGAAAAGCTTCAAGCTTCTCACGAGACAATGCCTTTGTGAAAAGATCTGCAAGGTTGTCCTGTGTTGGCACATAAGCCAAGCTGATCTCTCCTGCTGAGAGCCTCTCCCTGACATAGTGGTAATGCACCTCAATATGCTTTGTGCGAGCAAGAAAAACTGGGTTCCTCGCAACTGCCAATGCGCTCTAACTGTCAATGTAGATAGTGTTGGCAGTGTCCTGTCCAACACCCAAATCATCCATAAGGCGTCTGAGCCATACACACTCAACCGTAGCTGTGAAGACTGCCCTGTACTCAACCTCACAAACGGAAGTGGCCACAGTAGGTTGCTTCTTGCTCAACCATGATATACATGAACTGCCAAGCATGAAACAAAAACCACTTGTGGACACTCGCGTGTCAAAACAACCAACTGAATCTGAGACCGAAAAAGCATGTAAGTCTGGCGGCAATGATCCCCCCTTGGGATAAAACAAGCCAAGATGTAAAGTGCCACTAAGGTAGCGGAAAATCCTCTTGACAACCTGCCAATGCTTACACCCTGGGCTATGCATAAATCTGTTGACCTGTGAGACTGCAAACTGAATATCTAGCCTCGTGTTGCATACATAAATGAGGCAGCCAAGAGCAGTTTGGTAAAGAGTGACATCAGCATGATCGCCAACATCATGTAGACTCAACTTCAAACCTGTTTCCATGGTAGTGGCAATAGGTTTGCAATCCTCAAGTCCAAACTTACATAGCAATGTCTGTATGTAACTTTTCTGACACAAGGCAATACCACCATCACATTGCTTAAACTGTATACCCAAGTAATGATGCAACAGCCCCAAATCTTTCATCTTGAAAGTAGCATTCAAATCAGCCTTAAATACAGCAATATGTCTCTTATTTGGTCCAGTGATCAGCAAATCATCGACATAAAGAACCACAATGAGAAGTACATCATCTTCACGCTTTACATACAATGTGCTTTCTGTTGGACTATTTTACGAAAGCCTCGTTTAACCAAATGAGTGTTAGCTTTCTCATACCGAGCACGAGGAGATTGCTTCAACCCATACAAAGCCTTCTTACATCTACACACTTTGTCCTCTTGTCCTTTTATGAAAAAACCGCGAGGCTGCGTTACATAAACTTCCTCAAATATGTCACCATTCAAGAAAGCAGTAACAATGTCTAATTGATGTACATCCCAGCCAAAATGAGCTGCCAATGCACATAGAAAAAGCACAGTAGTCATACGACAAGTGGGAGCAAAAGTCTCTTCATAATCTATGCCTTTTTGCTATGCATAACCCTTTGCAACAAGTCGAGCCTTATGGCGATCGATCTCACCATCCGGCTTGCGTTTCAACTTGTAAACCCACTTCGTACCAATGGCCTTTTTGCCACGAGGCAAATCACATAAAGTCTATGTGTCATTTTCTATAAGTGCATCATATTCTGATTGCATGGTAGCCATCCAATTTTTTGAATTTTGTGCTTCATCAAAAGACAGAGGCTCCTCAACATCATGTAAGCTAGACACAGCCAAAGCATAATAATCTGATGCATAAGATTCATGGTGAGAGCCTGAACGAGTACGAATAGACAAAGGTGCATCCAATTTACTGTCACACAAAGTGTGCACCAGCCATTTTGGCATACCTCTAGCCTGCTCATTTTCAGCCCTTTCCTCATCAAGTACATCATGTACATCTGCATCAGTAATAGGCTGATCTGTAACATTTTCAAAAAACCCCATAGGCTGTACATTTGCCTCATTGGAAATTACATTCGTATTTCCACCACTGAAAAGAGGCAACAAAGTGTCATAAATGTCCTGTGAGCTTACATTACTGTCTCTAGTACATGACAGCAAGGACTGAACAGAATCTTCCACAAACACTACATCCCGTGAAACTAGAATACGTTTTGTTTGCTGATGATACAACCTGTAACCTTTGCTTTCAGCACTATAACCAACAAAAATACATTTGACAGCCTTATCATCCAATTTTCTGCGTTGTGTTTGTGGCACCAAAGCATATGCCAAATAGCCAAAAACACGCATGTGCTCAATAGAAGGCTTTCTATCATGCCAAGCTTCATATGGAGTAATAGACTGCAAAGCTTTCGTAGGACACCTGTTAAGTACATAAGTGGCACACATAATGGCCTCAAGCCAAAAAGAATGCGGCAAAGCTTGACTTTTGACCATACATCGTGCCATTTCCGTCAGTGACCTGTTTTTCCTCTCAGCAACACCATTTTGCTGAGGTGTATAAGGCACTGTACATTGGTGTTTTATCCCACGACTAGCCAGAAATGCATTAAATTCATGAGACATATGCTCCCCACCTCGATCGGAACAGAGGGTGCTCATAGTACATTTCGAGAGATTTTCAGCCATAGCCAAAAAAAAATTGAAGCACATAAAAACTTCGGACTTCGCTTTAAGCGGAAATACCCATGCATGCCTGGAGTAATCATCAATGAAAGTCACGAAGTAAACGTAATTGCCCAAGGACGGAGTTTGCATGGGCCCACAAACATCACTATGCACAAGCTACAACCTGCATGTGGCCCGAATTGAACCATCCTTTGGAAACTTAGAACGTTGCATCTTACCCAAAATACAGCCTTCACAAACATGTTTGACAGGTGCTTCAAGAGGCGGCAAAGAAGCAACCATATCAGATTTCTGCAAACGCAGCAAACTTGCAAAATTCAGATGACCAAAACGTGCATGCCAAAGTTTTGCATCTGAAATAGCCCTTGAATCTGCAACAGCATTTGCAAAACTTTGTCCACACTTGTCATACAAAGTGAGCTTATACAGCCACAGCAAAAAAGGCCATATGCAACAATTTCATCACCAAAACTGAGATCATGAACTCTACATCTGTCATTCACAAATTTGACTACAAGTCCAAGTCTAGCAAGTGCGGATACAAACAAAAGATTCTTCTTAATCCCAGGTACATAAAGTGCATCAACAAGTGTGAAGGAACTACCATTTGCAGCAGTAAGCACAATCTTTCCAACTCCCTGAACTGGATAAGAGGCATTGTTGGCACAAGTGACTGAATTTCCATGACGGATAGACTCGAGAGAGGTAAACAATTCACGATGTGAGGTAATATGCTTTGTAGCACCACTGTCAAAACACCACACATGTGAATCTATAGCAACTGACGAGCATGCATCATGGATAGCAGGATTGTAAGTGCACTCTGCGTTAAAATTCCATTCTGCATCAACATCAGCAATACAGTCTCCTTTCACAAATGGCTCAACAATGGCTGCATTTGTAGTGGAACCAGCATTTGCAGTGGAACCACCCTCTTTCTTCTTAGCCTCTTTGGCCTTCAACTTAGGACACGACTTGATCAAGTGATCATTAGCTTTACAATAATGGCAACTCATCTTCTTTTTGCCCTTATCACCAGAATTTCCAGATGAATTGCTGCCAGCAGAAGCATTAGGAACAGAAGTTTTGCCACTCGCAGCAGAACCATAAGAAGTGGCCGCATTGCTGTTACCACCCTTTCTTTGAGAAGCAATAAAAGCATGTTCAACTGCAGGCTGCCTAGTTCTGTTTTTTGTAGAAAGTGACTCTTGCAACAGTAATGTGCATAATGCATCAAACTTGACAACTTCAGGATTTCCTTGGGTCATCAATCTCCAAGTACTAGCAAAAGTCTGGTAGGAATTTGGTAAGGCATCAAGAACAGTCTGCACAAGGGAACTGTCTGAAATGACTTCACCTATAGAAATAAGTTGCTCATTGATATCCTTGATACCAGCAAGGAAAGTGTCCATATCATCTTCCTCGTGCATAATCTTCGACACCAACTCTTTATGCAGCAAAGCGATTTTAGCCTGATTTCGGCTTGCATAAAGACCTGCTAGAATATCCCAAGCCTGAACGAATGTGAGGAACAATGGTGCGCTTCACAGACAACGCAATCAATGCATGAGCTTGCGCATCCTTTACATCCCAACGAGCTTGTTCTGCCGTAGGCAAAACAACTCTAATAGCAGCAATCCTTGCAGCAAGACTTGCAACATCCTCAACATCGCCTACATCTTCAGAACCAGGACGTACATCAATGCCCTACACAATGTTCCACACGCCCTTTGACACAAGAACATGTTGCATCATATAAGCCCACATAGGGTAGTTGTCCCCATCCAACTTGTCCTCAGCAGCAAACATCTTGAACACATATGTGGTGTTGTCATCCATGGTAAATGTTGCACCTGATGTGAAAACTACCCGAAAATAGGAGAAACGGAGCAGGAACAACACGTGCTATATAGCACAAACCGTAGAAGACTATGAGGCACCTGTTATGCAAAAACAGCACTGACAGAAATTTTGCACAAAATGACGAAATAGCATGTGCAGTACTGCTTGTAGTGGAAACGGAGGCCGAAAGGAGCCCGAATAAAAAATTTGAGCAGACTCAGCTCTACGAGCTATCTCGAAATTTTTGTCGACCTACGAACGCTTGCTGAAGCTCACTGAAATCGGAGAAAGTGAGCAGGCGTGTGGTGGAGCAGCTGGCAACTAAGCTCGGGAGGACTCAACCTACTCTAATACCAATTGTTGGAATTAGGGTTGTAGAGAAACGCACACAGCTTGGAGAAGATGAAGGAAGCTCGAGGCACACAATAGAGAGTGTGTTACTTAGTATGCAATGGAAAGATAGATAGCCCTAGAGTGATGGGTGTATATATAATGCTCGGGGGAAAAAACCTCCTAAAGAGGGAAAAAATGCCCCGACGGTCCTAGTGTGTTCACACACATCACTACCACATGTATATGGTAACAATGACCTTCAAAATATCTAGCTTTGTAGAAAGCCTATTTAAAGGCTACCCTATGAATAAGCAACCTCACTTTCTCGTTTATAGAAACTGGACATTCTCTCTCTTGAATTGACTATATGAGAAGCCATAATCGTAGGAGGCCATCGTACTATTGCTCAACTTTGGCTAGCATTCCTATTGTTTTTTATTTGTACAGTGAAGCCAATCAGCGCTTGCTCTTGTGCAAAAAATTGTTGCTTCATCAACTGCAATGTGTAAAATATGTGTCCACTCTAAGGAGAGTGCACAATATTTTGTTCACAACATAGATTAGAGAGGACCAATGGCAAAAAGAAATTGATTTCGCTACATATGTAATAAGATGGTGTTATTATAAAGCCTTTGATGTTCTGCGATAATAGAGATAATGTTCAAAACGGATAACAGATTATGAGAGAGAGAGAGAGCTTGCAGAAGGGGGTGATGATGCCAATGATGACAGGTTGACAAACTTGTTGGTTAGTCTTTATACAACACGGCTGGTGCTTTTAGAGATGGCGGCTCTCTTTTTACTTGGTGCAACTCTATTTTTTTTCCTTTTTTCGACAATAGTAGGACTGGTGCTCTGCGCCATTGGATTGAGTTTTATTCTATGCTCAGGATTGAGCGAAGTGGCTAAATCATTAGGCCTTATTTGAGAAAAGCACCTTTGACTTACCAAAAAAGTAGGTGGTACCCATTTCAAAAAAGTTTTTTTTAAAAGTTAATTAGCTTCAAAGATTCTTTTAACTATCGTAGAAGGCTGTGAAGCAACAATGGCCATGATGGCATGCTAGCCACGGCTCTTTCACTCCAAAGGGTTGTGAACTGGACATGGGCACAGTGGTGGAGTGCCAATCACCTCTCTCTCTCTCTCTCTCTCTCTCTCTCTCTCTCTCTCTCTCTCTCTCTCTCTCTCTCTCTCTCTCTCTCTCTCTCTCTCTCTCTCTCTCTCTTTGTGTGTGTGTGTGTGTGTGTATGTGTGTGTGTGTGTGTGCGCGCGTGCAACTCGAGGATGTAAGGCAGTGCGAGCACCGCAAGAATGAAGGAGGGGAGCGGTTGAGCAAGGTGAAGGGTAGGCAAGGCGAGAGCGCTTGTGCAAGGATGAGCATTGAGCAGGGCGAAGCAAGGCGAGATTGTGGAGGCAAGGGTGAAGGAGGGGAGGGGGCAAACGAGGGAGGAAGGGGAGGGTTAGGTTAGGGTTTTTAGTAGGGTTAGAGTAAGCGAGGATGAAGGGGGATCGTGACGTGAAAGCGGAGAATCTTGCATGATTCTGACTTGGTTACTATTGAATTTTTTTAAAAGTATGACAACAGACCAACTTATGAGTCGCTTAAGCTAATCAAATTTCAATTCGATTATTTCAAGCTCCTTTGTCTTCGAGTTGAAAGCTCCCTGAGTGCCTATCATGCACCAGTAGGGTAAAGGAGCCAAGAATAGTATGGGGTCCAGTTCAAGGATGACCCCCTCCCTAAAAGATTTAACGCTTAAACACCAATTATGGTACAGAGATGGGCTAGTGCTGTCGTGTTCAACGCGAGCTACAACAAATCTCAAACGTTTGATTCTTGGTTTGAACCTTGCTGGCTGTAGTGATCCATAACTCCCCCCTAGCAGTATCGCTATTCGCACCCCGTTTTGTTACACTAGAACTAGTCTTGCTTGGTGGGCTTTTGCCGTACATAATTTGATTGATTTTGGAGCACATTTAGTTACGTGGTTGGTTGATTGTGATTGTTGTCCCGTTGGGTTTTGTTGTGGAACACGAGAAAATGAGTAGAACCAACCAATAATAGCTCAGCTTGGGACTTGATGAGCACTGAGAAGAAGCAAGTTGTGTCCCATAGCGCTCCCGATACAACAAAGGGCTACGAAAGAGGGTATTTGAATTGAGCAAAAGAGTTGCACCTTAACCTAGTCCTTAACCTACTTTGGTAGTTGTTTGCATATTGTACCATTCATCCTAGTAATATGGACCATTTAGTCTCTACACCATGGTCCCATCTTTGAGACACCTATCTTATTCTCAACCATGGTCCCATCTTTGAGACACCCATCTTATTCTCAATCAAGCATAATCAATTTTCCTATATTTCTCGTAGAACATGAGAGAGAGAGAGAGAGAGAGAGAGAGAGAGAGAGTAAACATGTACAGAGTGCATTGAGTATTTCAATATATAAATTGAATTGCTTTACTATGAGACAGAAATGAGTGTCTACTTGATATAGATAGATGATCGAGATTGAGCATGCAGTGGTGAGGAAAACATGTGGCTAAACTAAACTTAAGGAAGCTTTGACAAACTCAAAAAATACAGAAAACATAAATAGGCTAAACTATACTACCGACCTGATAATTGTGTACGAATGTCATCCAATTGTGCAAGCCGGAGGACAATGTTTGAGTCAAGCTACAAAAAATCAATGTGAATAGTTAAACAAGAGGTGCCATACAAAAGTATGGTGGAGAGCTGCAACTGTGGTCTCTCCAAAAATTATAAGAAATGAAAGCCATGCCTTGTCCCACAACGTTTATGTGTTGCACCAAGCAAAGGCATAGACATGGGAAATTGGATGTAGATAACAAGACCTTGCAGTGTTGTCAAGATGGAATCCCGCTTGTGCAATCGAAACGTCCAGTGTTGTGAATATATGTTCTCTCTGCCATACACAAAACAAGCATTAAGACAAATACAGAAGACATAGGATATTGATTAAGCTTAAAGAGAAGCAGATCTAAATTTTTGTTATATGTCCTCTTATTAGTATTAGCTTCTCTCTCTCTCTCTCTCTCTCTCTCTCTCTCGCTCTCGCGTAAGAACCATATTCACTCCACTCATCCCTAACCCAAATACGAATTTGACAAACGTTCTAATTGTGTTTATTTTTTTACTTGTGTTGAAAGATAAGTTAGAAATCTTCTACTTTGATGACTCATCTATGTCTACGGATGGACGTATAAACTTGTTAGTTGTTACTTTTTTTTGTCCCTAGTTATTGCCAAGCTCAAGAAGTCATTATTTATTTTTTGTCCCGAGATATGTATATTTTTACTTGTTACTTTGTCACATGAAGCTTTTTTTTTTTTGCTCCTTTGGCCAACCAAGTGAAATAGTCTTGTATACCCTTCCTAAAGTCCTCATAGACTCCTACCAAAAAACCAAAAAGACTTGTGCAAGTTGATGAGTTTGGTAAACATTACAACTCGCTACTACCCATTGCCATGCTATTTTTTTCACTAAAAAGTTTCTTAATTTGAAGGTTTGAGCAAAGCAAATTTAGGCTTCCGCGTTAATTGAAGGAAAAAGAAATCTTAGATGACCCAAAACCTAGAACATCAAAACATAAATTCCCATAAACCCTACCCAAGGATCAAGCAAAATAAAGCGACGTAAATAAACAACCACATTACAATCATGTAGAATGATTGGTGAGGAAATGAAATAATGATGGTGTGAACGCAATGCACGTTTCAATAACAAGAGAGCCAACCTGGGTGTGTAGATGTCATAATCTTCAACCTATAAGTTGATGCAAATCTGGCTCTGTATTCGACTTGGTGTTCTATCTATGAATCAGATGCGTCCCCCAAAACTACATATTTTAATTTTCTCCAATTAATTACCAATCTTGCGAGAGAAAATATATAGAGGAAGGGGCGCTTTTGACCTACTCTAAGGCTGAGAGAAGAAGCTCCAAGCATGGCTAGAAAAATACATTTTTCCTAACCGAAGAAAATAAGAGCAAGCTTGAAATTCTCTCGGTTTTTAGGTCAAAATTTAAAGCTTTTGTCGGTAATTACACTAAAATTTGTGAAAACCTCCTGGTTTTCTTCAAGACAAGTTCAAAATCTAACTGGGATTTTAAGATTTAACCCGGTTAAAATACACTGGACCCCGGGCTTTTTCTAACACTGGCTCCAAGAAACAATGGACGTTGGTTTTGATTTGATCCTGCGGTGCCAATATGGAATCGTGAACTTTATACAATCGAATCTCGATGCCTATTTTTATTAAACGCTTCGACTTAGTTTGTATACTTTCATTCAGATAGCTGCTTTTTTGTGTTGCAGATAGCGCAACTGTTATTGTAGCGTTGCTTCCTTTTTTGGCCTGCCCCAAAGGGGGGAGGCCTTAGTGATGGTTTCCCTTTTTGCTAATGAAAAAGGGGAAGTTATTTTGAAAATAGATTAAATTAAAAAATCTAGTGTGAAAATTGATTATTAAAAAGACCATCTTTTGAGATGATGAGGTTTTTTAAAGACGTACAGAGTATGTAGAAGTCATGATTCTCTCCCTCTCTCTCTCTCTCTCTCTCTCTCTCTCTCTCTCTCTCTCTCTCTCTCTCTCTCCCCCCCCCCCCCCCCCCCGCCCTCGGGTTCTCTCTCGATCACTTGGAAGCGTGAAAATGCTTTTGCTGCTTAGTGCTCTCACCATGAAAATGTTGAAACAGGCCAAACTTTGATCGGAGAGCACCTGCCCCAGCTTGAAGAAGCACGCACTCATATGATCAAGTCGCTCGACATGGCCCCTGCCTTGCTTTTGGCCACCCAGCAAAGGAGGTGTTCAGAGGAGCTCACATGGGTGTGGACATGTTGCCTCTTGATTCTTGAAAATGGAAGAGGGAGGGAAGGGGAGTGTGTGTAGAAAAACGCCCACCAACTTTTTCCAGGAACAGGGGTAACGCCGCCACGCCCAAAACTCAGCCATGTGTGTGCGAGAACTGGGTTTATCTCGGGGGCATAGGGGCACCCCTATTTTTGAGACAAGGAGGTGTGTGTGTGCTTGTTGTCCTTAGTAGTTGCAGAGTGGACCCCCTGGAAATTGTGCTCTGTGACTTATTAATATAAAAATAATTACCAAAAGGGGCACCAGACTTAACCAAGAAAGCCATCCCATAAGCACAAGATCACATGAGATGTCTATTTTGACAATATACATAGAATGTTAGAGTTTTGAGTTGTGGATTCATTTGGGTAATTAGGATGTAGCTAGTGGTTCTTGAATTGGTTGTGAAAGCATTCAGTGTGTCTCACCCAGGCAACGTAGCTTAGCTAATATCCACACAAACAAAATTTCAAAAAATGCAGGCAAGAACATAGTTGGAACACATGCCTTGAATTGTCCTTTGACTAACAATTAATGTTGTTTAATTTTGTATCATGCAGTACCCAAGTAAATACTTGAAATACCTCTTGCTCTGGTGAAGTAGCCAGCACAATTGAAAGTAGGTCTAATGAATTTCGAGCAGCAGTATGAATAAGTTCCTCAGTTGATGGAAGAGCTAAATCATCCTGCGTGTCTCCTAAAATCTCTTTGTAGGTCCTTGGCACTTTATGAACTTTCTCACTGGAAGCAACAGTCTGCGAAGGCCGGGTGAAAAAGGGTGCCAAGCTCTCTGAGTCTTGCAACGGGAATTTAACTCCACGAGACTTCAAACTCTGCACCATAGAGGACGGAGTCTAAACACATCAATGTTAAGCAATATACTGCAACCAGCTACAAATTTCCTGGGAAAAACTATCCCAGGAATCAAGCCAGATTATGACTGCACACACCCTGTTTAGTTTGAGTTGCTATATGATACATCCAATGCAGCTCTACTCTTCATTTCCAAGAATTCAAGTTACATGCAAATCTTGCTATCCACGTTCAATCCATGTGCACGTCTGACTCGAGAAGTATATCCCTCTAGGAAAATTTCAAAAAAGTATCTCAGCTTACTGTAGTATAGGAAGCTGACCTTGTAAGTCTCTTCAAACATGGGAAGGTTTCGGAGCTCGGGTGCCGATTCACCCCAAGCTTCAATGAGCTTGAGAGCTTTATCTCGGGCAACAATGAAGGTAGAGGGGTTATCGACAATATTTACCGTCTCATCAAGGAGGCGTTCATTGGCGACATTGACAAAGAGGTGCTCACAATTCTTGACACATGAGCTGAATTCTGGAGAGAGAGGGAGAGAGAGGGGGAGCTTCACTTCCAGAGTTGCTTGCTTGCTTGTCGGGGTGTTCGCTACTAGAGGAGCTGACTTCCTTGCATTCCCTGCATGAAATGCAAGTTGTCAGCCTGCGTGACTTGTGGAAGGGTGTGACAAGTTGAGAAACCTAGAGGGTGTGGTGTTGGATATTGGATGCGAGAGCCTGTAACCATCCTCACTAGTACTTGCTTTCTTTCAAGGGTTGCAGGTTCACGATGGAGATGACAAGAGAGGTGATGGTGGAGGGCTGTCGCTTCCAGCTTTCTGCATGGCCTCCCTATAACACTTATCAACCTCGATAAAAAGACAACTTGCAAAACAAGAGAATTAAAATATAAGGAATGTGATCACTCCTAGCGGTGTTTGATGATAGGGGGAGGTTTGTTTGATTAAATGGCAATGGGCCGGGTGGGAATCAGTTGCTCGACCGGTGAATCAAGGAGGCCTCGGAATTCTCAACCCTGTGGCCCATGCAGAAGTTTGTTGTTTCCCTGGGTAAACAGGATCAAGTTTGGGCAGTCATGGTCAGTGATATGATAGAAGCAGCTAAACTTGGCTCGGATGGTGGAAAGTGGAGAGGGGTGGAGGTTCATGACAAACTGTTAGCCCCGGAGTGGTCTACCTTAAGACTGGGGGGCAGCTCAGGAGAATTGATAAGAAAATGCAAGAGAGCAGCAGAAGTCTTAAAGTGGGGGGAAGTGTTACCATATACATGTGGTAGTGATGTGTGTGAACACACTAGGACCGCCGGGGCATTTTTTCCCTCTTTAGGAGGTTTTTTCCCCCGTCCATTGTATATACGCCCATCACTCTAGGGCTATCTATCTTTCCATTGCACACTAAGTAACACACTCTCTATTGTGTGCCTTGAGCTTCCTTCGTCTTCTCCAAGCTGTGTGTGTTTCTCTGCAACCCTAATTCCAACAATTGGTATCAAAGCAGGTTACGCCCTCCCGGGCTTAGTCGCCAGCTGCTCCAGCACACGCCTGCTCACTTTCTCCGATTTCAGTGAGCTTTGGCGAGCGTTCGTAGGTCGACAAAAATTTTGGGAAAGCTCAAAGAGCTAGGTCTGCTCATAATTTTGATTTGGGCTCATTTCGGCCTCCGTTTCCACTACAGGTAGTACTGCACAGGCTATTTCGTCATTTTGTGCAGAATTTCTGTCAGTGCCGTTTTCTGCATAACAGGTGCCTTATAGTCTTCATATAGCAAAGGTTGTTCCCGCTCCGTTTCTCCTATTTTCGGGCAGTTTTCACATCAGGTGCAGCATTTACCATGGCTGACAACAACAACACAAATGTGTTCAAGATGTTTGCTGTTGAGGACAGGTTGGATGGGGACAACTACCCTATGTGGGCTTATATGATGCAACATGTTCTTGTGTCAAAGGGTGTCTGGAACATTGTGCAGGGCATTGATGTACGTCTTGGTTCTGAGGATGTAGGCAATGTTGAGGATGTTGCAGGTTTTGCTGCAAGGATTGTAGCTGTTAGAGTTGTTTTGCCTACAACAGAACAAGCTCGTTGGGATGTTAAGGATGCGCAGGCTCATGCATTGATTGCGTTGTCTGTGAAGCGCACCATTGTTCCTCACATCCGTTTAGCAAAATCTGCAAAACAGGCTTGGGATATTCTAGCAGGTCTTTATCCAAGCCGCAATGAGGCTAAAATTGCTTTGCTGCGTAAAGAGCTGGAGTCGAAGATTATGCATGAGGAAGATGATATGGACACTTTCCTTGCTAGTGTTAAGGATATCAATGAGCAGCTTATTTCTGCAGGTGAAGTCATTTCGGACAGTTCCCTTGTGCAGACTGTTCTTGATGCCTTACCAGATTCCTACTAGACTTTTCCTAGTACTTGGAGACTGATGACCCAAGGAAATCGTGAAGTTGTCAAGTTTGATGCATTATGCACATTGCTGTTGCAAGAGTCACTTTCTAGAAAAAACAGGACTAGGCAGCGTGTAGTTGAACAGGCTTTTATTGCTTCTCAAAGAAAGGGTGGTAACAGTAATGCAAAAACTTCTTATGGTTCTGCTGCGAGTGGCAAAACTTTTGTTCCTAATGCTTCTGCTAGCAATACTTCATCTGGCAATTCTGGTGATAAGGGCAAAAAGAAGATGTGTTGCCATTATTGTAAAGCCAATGATCACTTGATCAAGTCATGTCCTAAGTTGAAGGCCAAAGAGGCTAAGAAGAAAGAGGGTGGTTCCACTGCAAATGCTGGTTCCACTACAAATGCAGCCATTGTTGAGTCTTTTGTGAAAGGAGACTGTAATGCTAATGTTGATGCTGAATGGGCTTTTAGCGCAGAGTGCACTTACAATCCTGCTGTCCATGATGCATGCTTGCCAGTTGCTAAAGATTCATATGTGTGGTATTTCGACAGTGGTGCTACAAAGCACATTACCTCACATCGTGAATTGTTTACCTCTCTTGAGTCTGTCCCTCATGGGAATTCAGTCACTTGTGCCAACAACGCCTCTTATCCAGTTCAGGGAGTTGGAACGATTGTGCTCACTGCTGCTAATGGCAGTTCCTTCACACTTGTTGATGCACTTTATGTACCTGGGATCAAGAAGAATCTCTTGTCTGTATCCGCACTTGCTAGACTTTGACTTGTAGTCAAATTTGTGGATGACAGATGTACAGTTCATGATCTCAGTTTTGGTGATGAAATTGTTGCATCTGGGCTTTTGTGCCGTGGGATGTATAAGCTCACTTTGTATGACAAGTGTGGACAAAATTTGCAAATGCTGTTGCAGATTCAAGGGCTATTTCAGATGCAAAACTTTGGCATGCACGTTTTGGTCATCTGAATTTTGCAAGTTTGCTGCGTTTGCAGAAATCTGATATGGTTGCTTCTTTGCCGCCTCTTGAAGCACCTGTCAAACATGTTTGTGAAGGCTGTATTTTGGGTAAGATGCAACATTCTAAATTTCCAAATGATGGTTCATTTCGGGCCACATGCAGGTTGTAGCTTGTGCATAGTGATGTTTGTGGGCCCATGCAAACTCCGTCCTTGGGCAATTACCTGTACTTTGTGACTTTCATTGATGATTACTCCAGGCATGCATGGGTATTTCAGCTTAAAGCGAAGTCCGAAGTTTTTATGTGCTTCAAACAATTTCTGGCTATGGCTGAAAATGTCTCAAAATGTACTATGGGCACCCTCCATTCTGATCGAGGGGGGGAGTATATGTCTCATGAATTTAATGCATTTCTGGCTAGTCCTGGGATAAAACACCAATGTACAGTGCCTTATACACCTCAGCAAAATGGTGTTGTTGAGAGGAAAAACAGGTCACTGACGGAAATGGCACGATGTATGGTCAAAAGTCAAGCTTTGCCGCATTCTTTTTGGCTTGAGGCCATTATGTGTGCCACTTATGTACTTAACAGGTGTCCTACGAAAGCTTTGCAGTCTATTAATCCATATGAAGCATGGCATGATAAAAAGCCTTCTATTGAGCACATGCGTGTTTTTGGCTGTTTGGCATATGCTTTGGTGCCACAAGTGCAGCGCAGAAAATTGGATGATAAGGCTGTCAAATGTATTTTTGTTGGTTATAATGCTGAAAGCAAAGGTTAGAGGTTGTATCATCCGCAAACAAAACGTAATCTGGTTTCACGGGATGTAGTGTTTGTGGAAGATTCTGTTCAGCCCTTACTGTCATGTACCAGAGACAGTAATGTAAGCTCACAGGACATTTATGACACTTTGTTGCCTCTTTTCAGTGGTGGAAATACGAATGTAAGTTCCAATGAGGCAAATGTACAGCCTATGGGGGTTTCTGAAAATGTTCTAGATCAGCCTATTACTGATGCAAATGTACATGATGTACTTGATGAGGAAAGGGCTTAAAATGAGCAGGCTAGAGGTATGCCAAAATGGCTGGTGCACACTTTGCGTGATAGTAAATTGGATGCACCTTTGTCTAGTCGTACTCGTTTAGGCTCTGGCCATGCATCTTATGCATCAGATTGTTATGCTTTGGCTGTGTCTACCTTACATGATGTTGAGGAGCCTCTATCTTTTGATGAAGCACAGAATTCAGAAAATAGGATGGCTGCCATGCAATCAGAATATGATGCACTTATAGAGAATGACACATGGACTTTATGTGATTTGCCTCCTGGCAAAAAGGCCATTGGTACGAAGTGGGTTTACAAGTTGAAACGCAAGCCGGATGGTGAGATCGATCGCCATAAGGCTCGACTTGTTGCAAAGGGTTATGCACAGCAAAAAGGCATAGATTATGAAGAGACTTTTGCTCCCACTTGTCGTATGACTACTGTGCGTTTTCTATGTGCATTGGCAGCTCATTTTGGTTGGGATGTACATCAAGCAGACATTGTTACTGCTTTCTTGAATGGTGACATATTTGAGGAAGTTTATGTAACGCAGCCTCGTGGTTTTGTCATAAAAGGACAAGAGGACAAAGTGTTCAAATGTAACAAGGCTTTGTATGGGTTGAAGCAATCTCCTCGTGCTGGGTATGAGAAAGCTGACACTCATTTGGTCAAACAAGGCTTTCGTAACAGTCCAACAGAAAGCACATTGTATGTAAAGCGTGAGGGTGATGTACTTCTCATTGTGGTTCTTTATGTTGATGATTTGTTGATCACTGGACCAAATGAGAGACATATTGCTGAATTTAAGGCTAATTTGAATGCTACTTTCAAAATGAAAGATTTGGGGCTGTTGCATCATTATTTGGGTATACAGTTTAAGCAGTGTGATGGTGGTATTGCCTTGTGTTAGAAAAGTTACATAGAGACATTGCTATGTAAGTTTGGACTTGAGGATTGCAAACCTATTGCCACTCCCATGGAAACAGGTTTGAAGTTGAGTCTACATGATGCTGGCGATCCTGCTGATGTCACTCTTTATCAAACTGTTGGCTGCCTCATTTATGTATGCAACACGAAGCCGGATATTCAGTTTGCAGTCTCACAGGTTAGCAGATTTATGCATAGCCCAGGGTCTAAGCATTGGCAGGCTGTCAAGAGGATTTTCCGCTACCTTAGTGGCACTTTACATCTTGGCTTGTTTTATCCCAAGGGGGGATCATTGCCGCCAGACTTACATGCTTTTTCGAACACAGATTGGGCTGGTTGTTTTGACACGCGAGTGTCCACAAGTGGTTTTTGTTTCATGCTTGGCAGTTCATGTATATCATGGTTGAGCAAGAAGCAACCTACTGTGGCCACTTCGAGTTGTGAGGCTGAGTACAGGGCAGTCTTCATAGCTACGGTTGAGTGTGTATGGCTCAGACGCCTTATGGTTGATTTGGGTGTTGGACAGGACACTGCCAACACTATCTACAGTGACAGTCAGAGCGCATTGGCAGTTGCGAGGAACCCAGTTTTTCATGCTCGCACAAAGCACATTGAGGTGCATTACCACGATGTCAGGGAGAGGCTCTCAGCAGGAGAGATCAGCTTGGCTTATGTGCCAACACAGGACAACCTTGCAGATCTTTTCACAAAGGCATTGTCTCGTGAAAAGCTTGAAGCTTTCCGCAAAGCTTTGGGCTTACTCCCCTTTGTGGACTGATCATGTCCTCAGGGCATGGCACTTCCCTTTACTCATGTGCCAGCTCTCGTTCACCACATCACTCCAGGGGGGATTTGTTACCATATACATGTGGTAGTGATGTGTGTGAACACACTAGAACCACCGGGGCATTTTTCCCTCTTTAGGAGGTTTTTTCCCCCATGCATTGTATATACGCCCATCACTCTAGGGCTATCTATCCTTCCATTGCACACTAAGTAACACACTCTCTATTGTGTGCCTTGAGCTTCCTTCGTCTTCTCCAAGCTGTGTGTGTTTCTCTGCAACCCTAATTCCAACAGGAAGAAGTCAGATACTTCAAGAACTCCATTTTGCATTGGTCCCCCTGGCTGTCCAAAGTTGTAGATCCGCCACAAACTCCCTATTGGATTGAGACGGCCAAGAAACTGAATAATAAGGGTCTGAAGCGACTTGGACACTTCTGGGATAGTGGCAACAAGAGTTGGAAAACCATTGACCTTCTGGTTACTCGGTACCAACTTAATAGCTTGGAGGTCTTGCTTGTCCACAAAGTGATGAAGGAGCTTGACAATTTAGTGATGCCATGATTCGGTGTTTGACTGGAATGTCTGGAAATGGCCTGGAAGTAGTCTCTTAGAAAAACCCCATCCTAAAAGCATTTATCAGACAATGATGCATAAGAAGAATTGATCTAGCCCCCTAAACAAGCTGTGGAAAAAGCAATGGCCGGAGGAAAGGTGGGAGCAAGTAATGGAGGACATATGGAAGCCAAAGGTTCCGCAACACATGAAGGTCTTTCTATGGAAGGTAGTTTGGGTGCTCTACCGACGGGGGTGAAGATCCAAGAGAGAGGGATTGGGTCAGATCGATGCTTGGGGTGTAGGATGGCTAGAGAAGATCTGACCCACCTATTCATGGACTGCCCAACTATTAAAGGCCTCGCAGGGAAAATATGCAAGTGGATCCAAAGAACATGGAAAATTAGTTTCTTCAAGACAGACCTATTCCTTGGAGGCAAGAATTCAGGGAGTCCTGCCCTCCTCGTCAGCACTCAAATTGTCAGATACTTCTTCTTACATAATGTATGGCAGACAAGGAACAACCGTGTGTTTGAGGAGTTTCGGAGGTGGCAAGCTTCACAGAAATTACTCAAGAAAGTAAAGTGTTTATATGGACGCTCGGGCGCAAGCAACACTTGAAGGATTGGTCTAGGACTACTTGTGCCATGTTGTCATCAGATGAAATGCCTAGGACGGGGGAAAACCTTGGCCATTGGTAAATAAAAGATCTCAAAAGGAAAACTTTATGGACCTTGTGTATCGAGGAGGAGGCGGTGGGTTGGTGGGGGTGGCTGCCCTGATAGCCGATGTAATTATAATCGCTGGATGATGTCATGGCTCAACAAGAGCATGACAAGACCTTGTAATTTTTTGGGCAGATCAATATAATTCACTCACAATTGTGAGTTTTTTTAAAAAAGTGTGTGTGAGTGTGTGAAAGAGAGAGAGAGAGAGAGAGAGAGAGAGAGAGAGAGAGAGAGAGAGAGAGAGAGAGAGAGAGAGAGAGAGAGAGAGAGAGAGAGAGAGAGAGAGAGAGAGAGAGAGAGAGAGTATTGATGAAGGTGGTGGTGATCATGGATCACGATGAGGGCGAAAAATGGAATCACACAGAGCATGGGCAATTGGATAGCAAGCAAAGATTATCGTGCCTCGGTAGGCTGGCTGCATGTAGTATCGATGGATGGTAGAGGACTGTTGTGCCATTAGGGCTGCAAGTGCAAATGGCGGAACAGGGGTTGTGGATGTGTGATGCAAGAAGGTGGAGAACATCGGCAGTATTCATGGGTTCTTTATCGGGATGAGTGGGCCTGCGGGGTATAGAAAAACAAAATCTCTTGCTAGAGCGATGTTGCCTCCAATGGTTTTGACATGGGTGCAATTTCCCATTTCAACCCTCACAAATGTCCCCCAAAATTTCCCAGTTGTCGCTTGCTTGAAGGATGGAGAATGAGTCAATAAGTCCATGGCCTACCTAGCTCTCTAAGAATGTGCTCTCTCTCTCTCTCTCTCTCTCTCTCTCTCTCATGCAGGCATAAGCATGCCCCAATTCTTATGGATGTCAAATGGGCTACATAACTACTACATGGCAGCCTCTCTCTCTCTCTCTCTCTCTCACACACACACACACACATATGCATGCCCCAATTCTTATGAATGTCAAATGGGATACGGACCTGCATGGAAACCTCTCATTTCTCTCTGTTTTGGTAGCTCATGCGTCTGCTCGCCAGATTGCAATACACATATATTAATTCATATACATGCATTTGCCCACAACAATGCTTGTAGATTAGGTTGGCTCTTATGGTGGTGGTTATGTTAGCGATTTTTCTATTTAGAGTTCATGATCACTCTAGTCATTTTTTTTCACTTTTCTTGCATCTTTTTCAAGGCAGGCCTCGTGATTTTATCACTTGTTTAAATAAATAACTTTTCATTTATTTTTAAAGAAAATGGCATCGGTCGGCTATCTTTTACGCTGAATATATTGCTGCAGATAGTCCTCGCCATGGGCTCTTCATCGCGCCTCTCATAGCTCGAAATGGTGTAGCGCAGGCGAAAGCGCAAATTATTCTCTTAGGCGCTCCCCCTTACCCTAACTATCTTCAGTGGAGCAAAGTTGGCGGGACGCTTTGCATAGCGTGGTCCAGGAAGCAGTAGTCGAAGCCTATCAGAAAGTAATAGAGTAGTGGGGGAAGCAGTAATTGAAGCTCTGAAGGAAGTGAAATGGATGGTTTTGGACGATCAGAGGCTTTGATGGGGACTCCTGAAGATGGTAAAGGAGGTCTGCAGTCCAATAAGTCAGGGATCGTCTTCAAAGCAACTGCCCCCCGCAAATCCATGCTAGGTCTGTTATTTCCCTTTAGCTTGTTTATATGCTTGCGCAGACATATGTGTGTACTTTTTCTTGTAGTCTCATAACTTAATGCATGCTATATGCTCTGTATGTGACACATTATTAATTTTAAGGCTCATGATCTTTGTTTTCAAAGGGACTCTGTTCCTTGCGGGTTAGTACCGTGGACAATCTCTGAAATGTCCCATGTTAGTTTGGAGAGCTTTAGTTTAGCTTGTGGACAATCTCTGAAATGATCTCCCATGTTCTCACTATGCCAACGGCCAACTGATTTAAGGTTTTACTTCATAACCCCTCATGTTAAACTTGGAGAGCACTAGTTTAGCTTGTGGCTTCGTGTCTCGAGCTTTCTAGAAAGTTTCCAAACAACTACATTATCCAACCTTTTGTAGTCTGCTGGCTGAGAGAGAGAGAGAGAGAGAGAGAGAGAGAGAGAGAGAGAGAGAGAGAGAGAGAGAGAGAGAGAGAGAGAGGATGAAATGAAGTGAAATGTTATATTAACGTCTTCAAAAGGCCAAAATGACCTATGAGACCAAAAAGTTACAATTGGTGAATATGATACCATGTCTGAGTACGGAAATTACAAAGTTACAAAGAACTAACACTAAAACACTAAGGAGAAAGGATATGGGGGGGGGGGGGGGGGGGGGGGGTTTGTGGGTTCAGATGAAATCTCTCATCGATCGCTGTCGGATCTCATCGACCTCCTCCATGGTCAGTAGTCTGGTTGGGCGTCTTGCATGTCGAGCTAGAGTGATCTGTATCTTCTGTTGCAGCCTTCGTCTCGGTAGTGGGAGACCCCCCGAGGTCGTGGACGTCTGGATCTGCCAAGCTCAGTGGCTCGGTCAAGCAGTGTACCTCTAGTATGAGTAGGCTCTAAGATCTGCTATAATGACTACTCCGTCGGCTCTCCTCTTGGTGGTGTAGAGAGAGAGAGAGAGAGAGAGAGAGAGAGAGAGAGAGAGAGAGAGAGAGAGAGAGAGAGAGAGAGACGATGAGAGAGAGGTATAAGTTGTAACAGGCTTGGACACCCAAGTGAGAAATCAATAGCAACGCATGAACAGACTATGGACGTAGTGTTACAAATTGGTCACGTGACTGCCCAGGTGGTGACTGGTGGCTGCCTAGTACACACATCCTCTGGAAATGATGGAGGAGTGATGACGTGGCTGTTTTCAGAACCCTGCACAGCTGACCCTACTGACGTGGCACTCACTCCCGCAGAATCCGAACCATGCTGACGTGGCAGTCTCCGCGTTTTGCGGTGCAAATCACGGGTAGCTTTTCGTGAGAAGTTACGATAGCTTTTGGAGCATTGCTTTTCTACGCATTTGAAGAGAGAGAACTGCTTTGTTTGCTTTATTCTCTCTCAAGAGAGAGAGAGAGATTATGAGAGACAGAGAAAGCTTTTGCTTTATTTTTCAAAAGCTTTTGATTTTCAGTTTTTGGGAAGCTTTTGGGGCTCTGCTTTTGGCATCCCTTGTACTCTTTAAATATGCGAGCAGGCCTCTCACAACTCAGAGCATTTGGACGCAGAGTTTGAGTGTGAGCGCCTGCCCGCACTCTTGTACTTTGAACACAGATTAATACAAAAAGAAATACCGAAAGGGGCGCCAGTCTTTGGGGCTAATATCTCTAGAAACGGAGCTCCGCCGGGCCAGTGTCGAATCAATTGTGAACTGTGAACTGTTTTGAAGTGTTTATTTGTGCTGTCGCGGTAGATTCTCGACTTGGAGTGTCCAAGTCTGTTACAGTGGTATCAGAGCACGACTGATTTCTCTTCTACGGGAAATTCGATCCCTAATTTTTTTCCGCGGCACTTATGGCTTCAGGCAAAGATTAGTCGACTCCCTCTGCATCCGGAGATGCGGGAAGGGATCACAACGAAGATTCCGGCAAGGAGTATGGCCCGCCTCAACCTACTCGAGCGGAGTGTCAAGAGATGGAGCGCCGACAATTGATCGGCAATGCAACAAAGATGATGCTTAATTTTGCCAAGGACCCAAAATTGGCTAAATATATGAGCAAGACTTCTTTCGAAGAGGTGCACACGCAGTGGCAGAAAACCACAAAACCACCCCTAAAACCCGCTCTCAAGAAACCTCCTACTCCCAAGAAGTATACAGACAAGGAATTAGAAGAGGTGGTTGATGCACGAATTGCTCAGCTTTTTGACGCGCAGAACAAAGCTGAAAAGCATGGCAAAAAGCAGAAGAAAGGCATTGACTTCCCGGGTTATTTGGGTCGTCAGTCGACTTTTGAAAAGGCAAAGAAACAGAAGAAGCGTGTTTGATTTGAAGGAGTACCCAGTTCTTCTTTTTCTTCTTCCGATAGTTCTTCTAGCTCATCTGACTCGAGCGAAGAAGACAAAAAAGGTAAAAAGCGAAGCAAACAGCAACGCTTCGAAAAGGGCAAGAAAAAGGCAAAGAAGCCTAAATCTCGCCCTGTGATTGACAATCTACTGAGGACTCGTCTTCAGACACTTCGGACTCTGATGACAGCAACTTTTATGCAAAGAAGAAGAATTTTTATAAAGCCAACCAGTATGACTTTCTGGAAGACAAAAGCAAGAAAGTCCGAGAGTTTAAGGAAGGTGGACAGTCAATTAAATTCGACGCTTTTTCTGGTTATAGAGATGCTTCGAAGGCTTTGTCTTTTGTACAACAGTTTGGCATTGCATTCGCGGGAGGACGTTACTTAGAGCACTCTAAGATTCGGAGAGCTGCCTCTTACTCTAAGGGGAATGCTCGAACTTGGTGGTCCATACTTCTATTGAACAAGACGAGGCCAGTTAAATGGCTGAAATTCAAAAGGCTTTTTATTTCTTCTTGGCTGACTCGAGAGTATGAATGTGACATACCAGTATGAATGTGACATACCACTGCTGGGAACCGGCTTTTTATTTCTTCTTGGCCGACTCGAGAGTATGAACGCGACATACCACTGTATCTTTCTACGGATGACCAAGAAAGATACAGTGGACGCTTATTGCGAGAGATTCTGAAGCTCTTTTCTACCTGCCTTTTCATTTAAGAAGATCTCATTCAAGGAGCAGATTGAGCGGTTTACCTTGGGTCTACCTATAGCGATCCGAGATCACTGCTTAGAACAAAAGTCAGCTTCCATTCAAGAGTTGATGAGTCATGCGAAACGGGGTTTTGCCATTCACTATGGCAGTCTGACCTACCCCACAAATGAGATCATGACACAAAGAGTCGAACAGGCTTCAAAAAATGAAAGTAGAAAAAGAAAGAGCAACCCAGAACAGAAAGAAAAGGATGCACGACCCAAGCTTACTCCTCAAGAGAGGGCTCCCTACATAAAGGAGGGGAAGTGCTTTGAATGCGGGGAAACTGGGCATATCTCCGTGGAAGTGCCCTGAAAAGGCACCGAATGAACATGATGAAGAAAGGCCATAAAGTTCTAAAGCAGCTGAGGGACGTGGCAGAAAAGGCAGATAAAAAGCAGAACTGGTACCACGTTGCGTGGGGCTTGAACCGAATCAAATGAATGGAAGTACAAACTTTGCCAGGCAAATGGAAAGATCAAGAAGCTCTTTTGAAGGAGCCTAGGCCAACTTCTTGAATTGGCGGCTCGATTTGGAATTACGTCCGACAGACTGAGGCCACAGGCGGAGGTAGTTCGAGTGGCACCCGGACGGGATGTTGCCATTGCACCGATCATTGGCAAACTTCGTTTGCAATGACAGGGGTGTTTAGGGCACGCGGAGTTTTACATAATTGCCTTGGAAGGTTGTGACGTTCTACTCGAAATCCCTTGGTACCACAATAACAACGCCGTGGTTGACTACTGAGCCGAGAATGCGACTTTGACAAATGAAGGGCTCAGAGAGAACTGAACGATGGATGAAGGTCGAATATGTTTTGACATGAACAAAAGAACGCCAAGATTTTCTCCACACTCATGCTGATTGCTTTTCAGAGGGCCTGCCAGGTGAGTTACCATCCGCTTGTCCTGAAGATCATACCATTGATTTGATACCTAGAAGCACACCACCGAACCGGCCACCTTATCGTGTGAGCTGAGCCCAGAACGAAGAGATTATGAACCAAGTGAAAGACCTCTTGGAAAAGGGTCTTGTCCAGCCTAGTACTTCACCGTATTGCTCTTTAGTGTTGTTGGTTTTGAAGAAAGACGGATCTGGGAGAATGTGCATCGATTATAGAGCGCTCAACAAAGTCATTATCAAAAACAGATTTCCGATTCCTAGAATCGATGATATACTTGACCGACTTCAGGGATCCTTGTGCTTTAGCAGGATCGATTTGAAGAGTGGATGTCATCAGATTTGAATCGCACCGGGAGACGTCTACAAGACAGCCTTTCGGATGACTTTTGGGTTATTTGAGTTTTGGGGATGCCTTTTGGCTTAACCAATGCTCCTGCGACATTTAACCGGATAATGGATGTCACGTGACACATCCAACTCTTTGTGTCCGTGGACAAGCTACAGCATGACCATGGTTCAGTTCAGTCAAGTCAGTCTAGAATAGGAAGTGATCTGGTACTTTTGTGAGTGTTCGCAGACCGTGCATGTCCAGACACTTAGTGTAGATGCATATCCTCTGGCTGCACACAGCATGATCATAAGCATTCCCATCAGAATCCATCAGATTACTTCAGGGGAATTTTCCAGTGCATTTAGCCTATTTTCCCTATTTTTGACATTTTTCACTTATTATTTTTAAGTGACTTTTGTTGGAAAGTAGGTAGGGCAATTGCTAAGTTTGTATATAAGCAAACTAGAGCTAGCACTATTTGGCAGAAGAGGCAACAGGAGCCAAGCTCAGCAGGCAACTTCTCCAACAAGACCCTTGGTGGATTCCCTTCAAGCCAGAAGAAGCTCCCCTAGCGTTTCCATCTTCAGCATCTCATAGCGTGTCCAGCAGATGCACCATTTCCAGCAAGCAAGCCCAGCCCTTTGGCGTTTTTGCATCAGATCTTCACCGCCGGCATAGCCCATCACCTAGCGTTTTTGATCCCCACATCTCTAGCGTTTTTGACAGTTCAAGCATGGCGATTTTCAGTAGGTATGAGCAGCGTTTTTCAGCCATAAAGAGCCTGCGATTTCAGCCCGAAGAAGGTAGCAGATTCAGCCCGGAAAGACCATCAGTTTCAGCTGAAAGAAACCTCAGTTTTCAGCCCTAAACCTGCAGATTTTCAGCGACAAAGACCCACAGAAACAGCCCCCAAAATCACCGTTTTTGGACTGTAGCAGATTTCAGCCCATAGCGTTTTTGGATAGCAGATAGAAAGATTGCAGATTTCAGCCCTAGTGTCGGCCTCGTCATCCCCGTCGTCGTCGTCAACATAGCCTAGACTTGCATCAGTCCCATGCATACCATTTGTACCAGATTGTGCAATCATAAGTAGACCACTCTCGCCGA
The DNA here is from genome assembly GCF_014529385.1 of Adiantum capillus-veneris. Taxonomy (NCBI): domain Eukaryota; kingdom Viridiplantae; phylum Streptophyta; class Polypodiopsida; order Polypodiales; family Pteridaceae; genus Adiantum; species Adiantum capillus-veneris. The sequence goes on along the minus strand of NC_140956.1, from coordinate 75,198,903 downwards.
TGAGAGTGGGGCCTTCGGAGGAGGGTTTTACAACGTCTCTGGTGTCGTATCTCTCTTCTCTCTCTATCTCTCAGTCTCATACACTTGCACGCATAGTGTCCATTCACTTTGTTTGTGATCATAGCATTCTCTCATTAAGATCGGAAGGCTTCCATAAGAACAAAAGGAACCTTGAGCACAATTCGGAGCACTCATCTTGAGCAAAGCGCAAACATTCATTCCGCTGCACCTTACATTGGTATTAGAGCTTTGGTAGTGTTCTGTATCACTCAAGAAAAGAACCACATAATTTTTTTTTTGCTTGTTGAGGTCGCATTGTCGATTTCTAATCGTGTTTTTGAAGAGTGACAGGAAACCCTCAAGAACCTCAAGCCCCCAAGAACCCAAGTTCCTCGTGAACTTAAGAACCCAAGACTCCCAAGAACCCAAGTTCCTCGTGAACTTAAGAACTTAAGAACTCACAAGAACCCACGACTTCAGAATGGTCATCACTCGAAGCGGAATGGATACTTCACTTGGAGGTGATGAGCATGAGAGAGGCGAAGAAGAATTTTCCCCACTAGGAGGTTTTTCCGACCCTCCCCCTTCCCCATCTACGACAAAGATTGCACTAACTCCTATGGAGGAGTTGAAGCAGTTGTTTATGGAAAGAAAGCTAGAACGCGAAGAAAGAGAAGCAGACAGGCACAAGAAGTTCTTGAAGGCTTTAGATCTCTGGCGCTCGCTGTTGCTGTGTGTTAGGGAATAAAGGCCTAAGTGCCTTGTGCTTATAACTTATAAGTTAAAAAGACTTATAAGTGAGGGGGCCCAAGTGTGAATGGCCCCCTAGTCACTTACTCATATACTCAAATGTGAAGCCCAAAAGAAATATAGCGTGACTTTTCCCAATCTACGAGCGTTCTCTCTCTCTCTCTCTCACGTTCATCTCTGCGTGAGCTTCTTCTCCGCCTCTCTTCCCTTCTCCTTCACTCTCATTGCATAGGACAGCAAGTGGGCTCTCTCTCCTGCTCCCCCACACATGGTATCAGAGCTTTAGGGTTTCCAAGAGAGCCATCTTCGCAACACAGATCAGAATTCTGTTCTTGCTCGCTGCGGGAAGGATATTCAACCGTTTTCGATTAACTCTGTCGCGAAGGGATCCTCTCATCGTGTAGAATCGACCTCCGGTGACAGTTTCCCCAAAATTAGGGTTTCAAAAACTGGCGAACAGCAGCCTATTTCTGCTGAAATTGACCAATTTCGGGGTCAATTTGATGCAATTTCATTAGGGCAAGTCTCACAGGTCAATCTTACAGGTGTTTCCACCAACGAGGTTCTGAAAATTCAGCAAAACAGGTGTTTACAGGTCTGATTTTTGCCCTAAAACAGGGAATTTTAGCAAGCAAATGATGTATACACCTTGTGGAAACTTTTGGTAAGGGTTTGGCAGTGAATGTACGCCGTTTTGGGGTGATTTCGCGTGAAATTTGCTCGCTATTTTTCTGTAACAGCAAGCTGTTTTTTGCCCGATTGCGCACATTTGGGCGTGTTTAGGTCGGCAAAACAGGGTTTCAGTGTTTGCAATCACTCAGAATGGCTTCTAGCAGTGAAAGTGGCAATTTGTTGCACATTCGCAAGCTTGAAGGTGCCCATAACTTTGCTATATGGAAGAAGCAATGTTATAATGTGATGTTGCAGAAGAAACAGGCGAAACCTATTAAGTTACAGGGTGTGAAACCGGTTGATATGGAGGTTGAAGAATGGGAAGAAGTGGACGAGTTGGCTCGCTCCACGATCATGCTTTCGGTGTCTGACAATTTACTCTTCAATGTAGAGAATGAGCAGACAGCATGGGGCATGTGGAAGCGTTTAGACGAGTTGTATGCACAGCAGAGTGCTGCCAGTAAAGTGTATTGGCTTAAGAAGCTTATGGATCTCCGCATGAAGGAGGGCACGCACATGTCAGTGCACCTCAATGAATTCAATTCTATTTTCAGCCAACTGACAGAGCTGAAATTCACGATTGATGAGGAGTTCAAAGCTACTTTTCTGCTATGCACATTGCCAGAGAGTTGGGATGTATTCCGGACAGCTCTTAGTAACTCAAGTGCGTCCCTTAAGTATGCAGATGTAGAGAGTTCTCTCTTGATGGAAGAGATGAACAGGAAGAACACCACAGGTGGGTCTTCTAATGCATTGCACTTGAGAGGCAGGTCTCAACAGAGGGAGAAATCTGACAGTAAGGACAGGGCACGCAGCAAATCTCGTAGGAAAGATGTTGTGTGTCATCATTGTGGAAAGAAAGGGCATTATAAACGGGAATGCTATGAGTGGAAGAAAGAGAAGAACAAGGGTGCTGAAACTGATGCAAAGGACAAGGGAAATGCCAAGAAGAGCACTGTGTTGATTGAGGAAATCAATGTTGCTAGTAGTTGTGACAGTGACAGCAGCACTGATGTACTCAATGCCTCTTCTGTGGATGCACATACCCTTGCTATGGGTTCTGATGTGGACATGCATACTTGGATTCTTGATTCAGGTGCCTCCTTTCATGTAACACCTCATAGGGATTGGTTTACACAGTACTCAGGTGAGGTGCAGGGCACTGTTTTTTTGGGAGATAACTATGCATGTGACATTGCAGGTATTGGCAGTGTCCAGTTTTCCTTTGCTGAGGGTATGACTTTTGTTTTGCACAAAGTGCGTCATGTGCCACAACTCAAGAAGAGTTTGATTAGTACAGGGCAGCTAGATGATGCAGGCTATCACACCACTTTTGGTGATAGCAAGTGGAAAATTTGTAAAGGGGCCCGGATTGTAGCCAAGGGTTGTAAATTGGACACTTTGTATCCTTTGCATGTATCTAGTGTGCGTGACCATGTTGTCGCCGTAACCGAGCAGCCAAGTGTTTCTTTGTGGCATGGCCGGTTGGGACACATGAGTAAAAGAGGAATGGAAACTCTGTCTCGTTGTGGTTATTTGCCGTGTTTGAGGTATGCTGATTTTTCTCATTGTGAGCACTGTATTTATGGTAAGCATAGTCAAACACCGCACAAAAGGTCACTTTCTTTGAAGTCTGACAGGTTAGACTTAGTGCATTCCGATGTATGTGAAATGCCACAGTTGTCCTTAGGGGGAAAGAAATATTTTGTCTCGTTTATCGATGATGCTACACGTAAGGTGTGGGTGTATCCAATACGTGCTAAAAGCGATGTTTTGGATACTTTCAAGAAGTTTCTTGCGTTTGTTGAGAATCAAACTGACAAGAAGCTTAGGTCTTTGCGCTCAGACAATGGGGGGGAGTATGTATCAAAAGCATTTATTGACTTTTGTGCTACTAAAGGTATTAAAAGAGAGCTCACGGCTCCTTTTAATCCCTCTCAGAATGGAGTTGCAGAGAGGTTGAACCGGACTATCCAAGAGAAAGTTCGGAGTATGCTGTCACATGCTGCATTACCTCATGGTTTTTGGGCAGAAGCTGTACAAACAGCTATTCACTTGATTAATCGCTCACCTAGCAAGGCTTTGAGTGGAAAGGTGCCTGAGGAGGTGTGGTCTGGCAAGCCACCCTCATATGCACATTTAAGAGTGTTTGGTTGTGAGGCCTATGTTCACATCCGGAGTGAACTGCGTACCAAACTAGAACCAAAGTCTCATAAATGCATTTTCCTAGGATATGGTGAGGATGGTGAAATGGGGTATAGATTATGGGATCCCGCATTACGGAAAATCATACGCAGCAATGATGTCATCTTCAATGAGAATTGCATGCACAAACAGCCCACAAAGGTCGAGGAAGTGCGCCGGGTTGTTTTTCGTGAAGATGTTACATATGGACAGCCAAGAAGGCCCAATGTTCAGCAGCCTTTACATGCTGAAAATGGTGCTGAAAATCAGCCATTAGCTGCTGAAAATCAGCCCCAACAAGTTGCCATTGATGCACCACAGGTAGGGGAACAGGTTGATGCTCCTAGACCGCCCGTTGTTGCGATGCAACCGGCTGAACAACCTGCTGTTTTTGATGGTTTACAGGCTGAAAATCCACCTGTTATGGATCATTGGGTGCGTAGGTCTACTCGGGTGACAAGGCCCCCCGATAGATATGAACCGTCTTTGGACTATGTCATGCTTACTGATTGTGGTGAGCCGTCTTGCTATAAAGAGGCTATGCAACGGGAAGACAGTAAGAAATGGTTCAAAGCAATGGTTTCGGAAATGCAGTCTTTGGAGAAAAACCATACATGGGACTTGGTTGATTTGCCTAAAGGGCACAAGGCTCTGCCATGTAAATGGGTTTACAAGACCAAGGTCACATCTGATGCTTCTTCTAAGTACAAGGCACGTTTGGTTGCTAAAGGGTACAAGCAAAAGCATGGTGTTGATTTTGATGAGATTTTTTCTCCTGTTGTAAAGCTTGCCACATTACGTTTTGTTTTAGGCCTGGTTGCTTCTGAAGATATGGAGTTAAAGCAAATGGATGTCAAAACAGCGTTTTTGCATGGCGATTTGCTTGAGATGATCTATATGATGCAGCCAAAAGGTTTTGTGTCAAAGGGGCAAGAGAAGAAAGTATGTAGACTCTTGAAGAGCTTGTATGGTTTGAAACAGTCTCCCCGTGCATGGTATCACAAGTTTGATACATTCATGAGGTCTCAAGGATACAAAAGAAGTAATTCTGATCACTGTTTGTATATCAAATCCGCAAGTGATGGATCTCTTCTATTGTTGATTTTGTATGTTGATGACATGCTTATTGCGGGTAAAAATGTCACGGAGTTGGATGCATTACAGCAAAGCTTAAAAAATCGCTTTGACATGAAGGATCTTGGTGATGCTAATCATATTTTGGGCATGCGTATCTCTCGAGATAGACTTCACAGGCGTCTGTATCTATCTCAACGAGATTATGTTAATAAGGTGCTACATCGTTTTCATATGGATGGGGGAAAGGCACTTGGTACTCCGCTGCCTCCATATGTAAAACTGACTGCACATGACTGCCCAAACACAGATGATATGCGGGCTGAAATGGCCAAGATTCCTTATGCATCAGCCGTTGGCAGTTTGATGTATGCTATGGTTGCTACACGTCCGGACATTGCATTTGCGGTGGGAGTGGTAAGCAGGTACATGAGCAATCCTAGCAAAAAGCATTGGGAAGCAGTGAAGTGTATCTTGAGATACTTGAAAGGCACTAAAGACTTGTGCATTTGTTTTGGGAAGAGTGAGACATCTGTGCATGGCTTTACAGATGTAGATTTTGCTGGACATCCAGATTGCAGGAAGTCTACCTCTGGATATGTGTTTACATTCACAGGAGGTGCAGTTTCTTGGATTTCTAGACTGCAAAAATGTGTTGCTTTGTCTACCACTGAGGCTGAGTATGTGGCTGCCACTGAGGCATGCAAAGAAGCTTTGTGGCTCATGCATTTGGTAGAAGAGCTTGGCATTAAGTCACCGGTTCCTGTGCTACACTGTGATAGTCAGAGTGCTATTATGCTTGCAAGGAATCCTGTTTTTCATGCCAAGACAAAGCACATAGAGGTGAAGTATCATTTTATCAGGAGTGTGCTTGATGACAAGAGCATTACACTTGTCAAGGTGCACACAGATGACAATCCTGCAGATCTTTTGACCAAGAGTCTTCCAGCAGAGCGGTTTGCATATTGCCGACAGATGATGGGTGTTGGATGAGTAAGTGCATGATCAGCTGATGTATCATAGTTAGTTGATTCTTTGATCTCCCAAGGTACATTGCCTTTAGGTGGGAGGTTGTTAGGGAATAAAGGCCTAAGTGCCTTGTGCTTATAACTTATAAGTTAAAAAGACTTATAAGTGAGGGGGTCCAAGTGTGAATGGCCCCCTAGTCACTTACTCATATACTCAAATGTGAAGCCCAAAAGAAATATAGCGTGACTTTTCCCAATCTACGAGCGTTCTCTCTCTCTCTCTCACGTTCATCTCTGCGTGAGCTTCTTCTCCGCCTCTCTTCCCTTCTCCTTCACTCTCATTGCATAGGACAGCAAGTGGGCTCTCTCTCCTGCTCCCCCACACTGTGCACTCTCGCATCGCCATCGCCATCGCCATCGCCATCACCACCCGGCCTCCCCCCTCCCTCGCGCTGCCCTCAGCCCCCGCTGCCCCCTGCTCGCCTGTCCCCTTCCGCCTGCCCTCAGCCCCCGTTGCCCCCCCTCGCGCTGTCCTCAGTCCCCGCTGCCCCCCGCTCGCCTGTCTCAGCCCCTGCTGCCGCCGCACGCCCTCAGCCCAGCTTTTTCGCCGCTGGCCCGCTTGCCCCAGCCCGCTTTATCCCCCCCCTCCCCCCCCCCTCGGCCCGTTTGCCCATCAGTTTGGGCCCCCCACCTCGGTTACTCTCTGCAGATTCGGCACTTTCGGCATTTGTTTCAGCTCCTTGGAGCAGTGTTGGCGCGCCCTTTTGCAGCACCCTCCCATCGTCCTCTTCTTACGCCACAGCAGTAGACACAGATGGAGGCTCCAGCTTCGGCACAAAGGGACTCGCCAGAAGCCCCCTCGCCCGATCCCGCTGAGCCCACCATTCGACTTGCTCTCTCGCCTACAGAGTAAGCGAGCCTTGCCGCCGAGGTAGAGCGATTGCATGCAACCTCGGTCATCTGCAAGATTCTTGGCACCCGACCTAGCAAAGGAGAGCTGCGAGACCTTCTCCAGGCCTGCCTTCTCGCAGAGGTGGGAAAGATTTTGGATGTCCAGATTCTCGGACGGGGTTACTATCAGATTGAGTTTGAGTCCTCCGAGATGGCGTTCAAGGTCATAGCTATGAGTCCACTGGCCATCCGAGCCTCACGTGCTCACTTTCGACAGTGGCGACATGGTTTTGACCCAGCTTCGAATGTTCTAGTAGAGGAGGCAGACATCCCCATCTCAGTCTGCTTTCCGGGTTTACGGAGGGAGTACCTACCACTTCTTTCCAGGATCGGTTCCGCCATTGGGACTGTCCTGGAGACACCTCGCACGGCAGCATCAATAGCTGCCAAGGCGGTTGGCATTCCCTCAGTTCGAGTTTTGGTCAGAGATACCCACATGCTCCCGAAGGTTATCCTTTTACCTCGGGTTAGTGGGGGTTGGTTTCGACAGAGTGTGGAGTACTCGGGCCTCCTGAACTAGTGCTTCATTTGCCGATAGATGGTTGGGCCATCTAGCGAAGGCCTGTCCACGGAGGAGGCCGCGACCTGCACCACAGCCTCAGCCCCAGCCTGCCAGGGCTGGCCCGCAGCCACAGCCAGCGGCACAGCGTACAGATGCAGAGCCACCCTCCGAGCCTGGGGCTCCAGCGGAGGAGGGGTGGCAGCAGGTGTCACGAGGACGTGGCAGTTATTAACCATGTCACAGAGATGTGGCAACTGCTAACCTTGGTTGTTGGTTTCTTTCCAATGGGGTTTATTTTATTTGTTTAAGACCCTCTTCTTGAAGTAGCAAACGGTCGGACATTGTATGGCCAATGTGAACGGTAGATTCACCCGCAGACGGGAAGTGGTCGGCACTGGAATTCGTATGGTAAGAGGATGTCTAGGCTCAGAGCAAGATCATATAGGTCCCCCCGTCGCACTTAGCAAGTTGGTGGATACTAGGAAGTGAACTCAATTAAGGCGTAAAGTCAAGGTGGGACTTCCAACAAAAAGTATCCGACAGTTGGGCCACATTGCATTTTTGGATGCGGTCCCAATGAGGATAGATGGTCAGAAGACCAGTGGGAGCCCAACGGAAGCATCTCCTAAAATTTAGGGAACTGCTATTTTGGGCCACGAAATGTGTTCGCGTCATTACCTTCGGTATGACTAGGGGAACACTTTACAACTCTGCCGCGAAGTCAACTGACACACCAGTTGAGATATTTTTAGCAGGGAAAGCCCAAACTCGGAAACTGGGCGACGTGTCAGCTTGTGAGCGATTCTGCCACTCTGGGAGGCAAAAACGAGCTGCATATCATCAAAGGGGGCGCCATTTTCAGCCACAGGCGGATTGCAACAGGTATAGAAGCTATGGAATGCTTACCTTGCCCTCTATGCACAGTATGGTGACGGGAGTGATGCCCCGCACGCTACATACTGCTCTCTTTCTCCCCTACGTGCAGTTATGTGATGCCCCACAAGAGGGCTACTCATTTGACTGATGTACAGTTGTGTGGGTTCATGCTTTTGTGCTGAGGCAAGAGCCTCCTTGAGCAAGAACAGGGGTAGCTAACTGCTGCTCCAAAGCAGGCACTGGTGAGGGTCATAACCTCACCGTACAGGTGCAACATCAGCGCTGTGTATGCGCTGTAATTTGACTGTTTTTCAGCCATACGGACGCCAGGATCATTGGGAATCGTGCCCCACTGGCAAAGGACAGTTAGGGGACTGTTTGGGGCTGAAAACAGGGCAAAAACCAGTAAATACAGCGTGCTGAATTTACTGTTTTTGGACAGGAATCAGAGGGTATACGACAGTGCAAGCGAGTTCCAGCAGGGGAATTGGTTTCGCGCAAGTTTTGGGGCTGTTATGCTGCCGAAATTTGGCCAAATCAAATGGTATCTAGGTGGATACACGTGAAGGATTCCCAGGACCTTACCTTGTAATTTACCCTCCTAAAGAATAAAGAAATACCGAAAGGGGCGCCAATTTTGGGGCCTACAGGTTGTCGGCGTCTGCTCGGAGCATTCTAGCTTCCGAGCCGTGTGTGTGATGAAGTGTTAATTCTCGTTACAGGTCTCCTTTGCAAAGTGCTCTGTGTGTGTGTTAAAGTAAAGAATTTCGGGTGAAAGCCAACGCCTACCGCCCTACGGGCCGGTTTCAGCAGGCCCGTGGCCGCCGACGCCAGGGGCCACAGCGTTAGCCTGGCACTCAGAGTGGCCCTCAACTACCTACTTAGCAGCAGTGGGTTCCCACGGGGAACCGTTTTGGTCCTCTCGAGCAGAAGCAGATCCCTTCGCCAGCCCCCACCTCCGCTTCCCCCCCCCCCCCCCCCCCCCCCCCCCCCCCCCAGAGTTCCCCCCCTTTGCCTCATCCTCCCCGGATTCTGCTCCCGTCGCCTCTCCACCTCGCCCCTCTACCTCTGTCGCCCCATCCCGCCCCTCTTCTCCTCCACTCTCCCCAGCTCCCTCTCCCCCCCTCCTGCTCCAGTTCCTTAGTCGGCTTAGGAGACTGGTCCCTCTCTGGCGGCTAGGAGATCTCTTGGCAGCGCCTTTGCCGCGAGTCGCCTAGCGAGAGAGGGCCAGCCCTTCTTGCGGCCCCCTCTGCAGATTCAGACATCCTCCCTTGCAGCCATCCCTCGTGGGTTGACAAGCATTGATATCAGACGCCGCTGGGACTTCTTCGACTACGGGTTCACTCGTTTTCTCGGCGATTCCGCAGCAGACCATGAGGTAGTCTGTTTCAGGGTCCATGTTTTGTTCCTCGTCGCTAGGGGGACAGAGGCCCTGGACTCGGCAGTTGGTTTCTCCTTCCCCCTCTGTGGTAGGGCCGAGACTGAGCGGTCCCTTGACTCAGTGGTGGGATGGTTGCATACACAGGTCTTAGAGTTCTCTCACCACATGGGAGAACTTGGAGTTACAGATATGCTGCAGACTTTGTGGCCATTGGCCAAGTTTGCGGTGACACCCCCAGACTCAGCAGGATGCAGGCACATTGTGGTGTACTTCTTTGCTGATACGCAGTGTTTGCCTTGCTATGTATACATTCGTGAGGACTCCTGGACAGAGGAGGTTGCGTTACGCACGGCTCACTCTGCTTGGGCTTGGGCTAGGCACTCACTGCAGTCACGCCTATCTAGAGGACGCTCGGATGCGGATTACTCCCCATCCAAGCCTGCCTCGAAGATAGCCCGTCTTGCTGCTGCGGCAGCATCTGTTCTCTCTCGCTCCCCATGAGGATCGTCTCATGGAACGTGCAGGGACTAGGTGGGCCCCAGTTTCAGCGACAACGGGGCCGATTGCGTTAGGAGCTTCTGTGTTGCCTTGTGGGAGGAGAGATTGATCTCCTTATGCTTCAGGAGCACCATCTGTGTGTGAGCCGCATTTGGCGTTGTGGTCAGATTTTGCGTGGACGTTATGATACCTTTTGGTCAGCTGCTTTTGGACCTGGAGGCATCCAGGGAGGGGTATGTATGACTATTGCGGACTCACTGCAGCAGGCCATTGTGGGCAGAGGGATTATTGTGCCAGGCAGGGCTTAGTGGATTACTATGCAGGTTCAGGGTGGCCTTGTGGGCTTCCTGAACATCTATGCGCCCAATGTGGCGAGTGCTCGTGCAGAGTTTTGGTCACAGATTGTTGAGTCTTTGCCGCAGGCTGATCATTGGTGTATTGGAGGGGACTTCAACATGTTGGAGGACCCTTCTGACAGGATTGGTGGCAGCCATGCTACTGTGCATGGAGTCGAGTTGGCAGCTTGGGAGAGGTTTTGTATGACTTTGAGGGTCTCGGATACATGGCAGCACTCTGGTTTTGTGAGGCCCCCAGACAGTCTTGCCTTCTCTAGATCGGACTGCAGAGTGGGAGGAGTTAATCTATCGTGGATAGATCGCTTCTACACTAGTGACCACTTCAGTGACTTGGGGGGTTCAGTGGGCATCCTGGCAGGGACTTCCTTCTCGGACCATGCACCAGTGATCCTCACAGTGGCAGACAGGCAGAGGAGTGGGAGCACGATGCTCCGCATCCCAGAGAGGGTCTTGTTGGACTCAACACTCAGAGAGAGGGTAGAGGCTCTCTGGACAGAGGGCATGGACAGACAGGATTCACCTGCAGACAGAGTGGCCTCAGGCCTAGCTCAACTTAGCCACTTTTTTCTTCAGGAGTCTCTGGCTCGCCGGGCTGCAACGAGAGAGGCGGAGCAGCGTCTCAGACGGGGCATTGCTTCACTACAGAGGATGCAGGAGCAGCATCCAGACAGTCCATGGTTGGAGGAGCAGTCACAGCAGGCTCGATAGGAGCTTGCTAGCACAGAGGAGAGGCGTCATGAGTTTGCCTTCCATCGACAGGCATCTCAGTGGACTCAGGTGGGTGACAGAGTGACTGGTGCTTTTTTTGAGACAGTGGGACCTCGGCACTCGCATGCCAAGGTCAATCAGTTGAGGAGGCCCGATGGGTCAGTTGCTTGTGAGCCCGAGGATATGCGTGCAGTCGCTATTGACTTTTACTGTGAGTTATTGTCGGCTGAGCCTCAGTCAGAGCGGCAGGACGCATGCAGGGAGCAGGTTTGGGCACAGATTCCTTGTCTTCTAAGACAGAGGAGATGTGCCAGAGGCTAGAGATGCCACTTCAGCTTGAGGAGCTGCACACAGCTCTGAGGGCCCTCCCTCGTGGTAGCTGTCCAGGTGAGGATGGGTTGACTCCCAGCTTTTTCTTGGAGTACTGGGACCTGCTTGGCCCAGATCTTTGTAGTGCTTTTCAGTACATTTTGCACACAGGAGTGATGCTTGACAGCATGAGTGAGGGCCTGATCTACCTCATTCCCAAGGAGGGTGGCTCCTTGGATGAGATTCGTCAGTGGCGCCCCATCACCATCCTCAACTCAGTCTACAAAATTCTTGCCAAGGCTCTGAGTTTGAGGATTCAGCCACTTTTAGAGAGCCTTATACATGGGACTGAGACAGGTTTTGTCAAGGAACGCATTATCCTTGACATCTTTACTTTTTAGGAGGCTTCTGCCCTGGCACGGCTCCGTGGTGAGGACCTTGCGATTCTTCTTCTCGATTTTGAGAAGGCCTACGACCGAGTTGACTGGGACTTTCTAGAGGGCACTCTTCGTAGGATGGGCTTCTCAGATGCTTGGATCAGAGGGGTGTCAGCTTTGTACAGACAGGCTCACAGTCAGGTGCTTTTGGCAGGGGGGAGAGGTGAGCGCTTCATGCTCACACGCTCGGTCAGACAGGGCTGTCCTCTTGCCCCCTTTCTCTTTTTGTTCTATGCGGAGGCGATGAGCAGATTTTTGGTGTCACAGCAGGTTGGTCTTCGGGGCTTAGCACTCCCTATTCGGGGAGAGGAGCTATTGGACGCTGAGTATGCCGATGACTCAGCCTTGTACTTAGATGGCCAGGAGGCCAATCTTCACAGATGTGAGCAGGATCTAGAAACCTTCTGTTGTGCATCGGGCGCACTGATCAACTGGAGAAAGACAGTGGCTTTCTCGGTTGGTAGTGCTCCTATGCTAGATTGGATGCCGGGAGAGGGTTTCAGGTGGATTCCCCCAGGGACTGCAGTTCGATACTTGGGTTGTCAGGTTGGTTTGGACTTGTCTCCCGAGCAGCAGATTGCTCCTCTTCTCCTGTCCATTAGGAGAAAGCTGTTACATTGGAGCTCAGCACGTCTGTCACTGGCTGATAGAGTAGTAGTTGCCAACCAGGTGCTGTTGGCAACTATGTGGTACATCACTTCTTGCTGGATCATCTCGAGTGCTTGTATCAGCCAGGTAGAGAGGCTGATTAGGAACTTCCTTTGGTCAGGACGTGACACTCAGATGGCCCGAGCCAAGGTGGCTTGGTCGGTCATCACGCTTCCTTGTTCTCAGGGAGGGCTTGGGATCATTGATCCAGCACAGCACAGCAGAGCCCTTCTAGGGAAGTTCATAGTCAGAGGACTTCTTCCAGGTGAAGAGCCCTGGAAGGAGTTCTTGTTGCAGAGGCTTCGTGCCAGGGTGCCTCAGTCAGGAGGCCCTTGGCAACCTTCGACCAGATGGATCTTTACAGAGATGCGCCGAGTTGGTTTGAGCAGGAGACTGGAGGACTGTTTCGCTGTGAGTTTACTTCGTTCTTGGGAGCTCTTACGTCGTGGCGTGGAGCAGCGACAACCGATGTGCACGGAGGAGCGCCTACGACAGCCCCTCGTATAGAATCCCATGGTTAGCACTCAGAGAGGCCACTTGGTTGGTAGTCGACCTCATGTTTCCTGGGGTCCCATGGTAGCAGGTCCAGCGCGCTCTCTGGGTGACTGGCTAGAGTTCACAGGTTTGTCAGAGGAGGTACAGGGTTTCCAGCTGCAGGGCATGAGAGGGGTGCAGAGCATTTGTCAGGACATCTTAGAGTCAGTTCCAGCTGAGTGGCTCACGCCTCTCGAGCCAGTAGCACCCCGGTGGATGGGAGCCTTCACACGACTGGAGGTTCTCATTTCAGTAAGGGCCTGCTCATAGACTGTCCCAGCCCTATTCTTCGAGGCAGGGTGGGGGACGATTACAGCGAGTTGCAGTAGAGGCCCCGCAGGTAGCAGTGCTGTTTTCAGAGGATCCGAGTTGTGGGCATCTGTGGGAGGACTTGCGTCATAGACCCTGACCGAGCAGCTCTCTAGACTGGACATTGGAGGCTATGGGCTTGGGAGTGCTTTCCACTGACACGAGTACAGTGGGATCCTGGTGAGTGGCTATGGAGGGACCCCTTCTCTTCTGCAGACCACCCAGGAGTCCCCTTCTTTCAGTACACTGTTCGGCTTGGACGTCATATACTTGCAGCACAGAGAGAGGCCCGCCCCGTTGCAGCACGTCATTGGTAGGAGGAGGGCCTCACAGCCGAGTTCTTGGCAGCCTTTTGGCAGAGGCTGTGGGACTCCAGACAGCCGAGGCGTGTCACTTTGTTCCAGTGGCTGGTTGCACACAGAGCTACAGCAGTAGGGAGCTGGCTTGTGCATAGTGGTCTCTCGGCCGCATGTGCAGCCGGTGACAAGTTGGTGGAGAGTAAGCGTCATTGTCTTTGGGACTGTCCCTCGGCCCAGCAGGTGTGGCTACGAGTTCTTCAGCTGATGCCTACTCTCTCCACGACTAGACAGTACAATTGGGGGGCAGCGGCTTGGTCCACTCTCACGGGCCTGGCACTTCAGTTTGAGCTATCTTCCACCAGCAGGAGCTGATCCATACTCTCAGAGGACAGCTTGAGGGACTTCAGGGCAGCTCCGACCGCATGCGGGAGCGCCGCGAGGCTTTCGACTTTGGTGCCCTGGGCCTTTCTATACCATTGTCCAGGGTGTGCTCAGATGGCACTACCGACCACCTATGTGGCTCCTCCCTCCTCCCATCCCTTGATTTAGCCTCATTGTACATATGTTGTTCTTTCATTGGGAGAGTCTCCCCATCATGTTTGTTGTAGCCCTCTCTTGTAGAGGTGGTTGTAGCCCTACGGACAGCTTTCATTAACTAATAGAAGGATCTTTTTCTCGGAAAAAAAAAAAGAGAAGCAGAAAGAAAGGCCTACGAAGAAGAAATGGCAGCCATAGATCGTGACTACGAAGAAGAAGTGGCAGCCATAGAGCGTAAGTATGACTTGGAAGCCAAAGAAAGTCAAGCCAAATTTGATCGCGAAACTAAAGCAAGACAAGCATAATTGGAGCGCGAGAACAAAGCAAGCCAAGAACAGAGCGACCAACACATGAAAGAGTTGTGGCGACTCTTTTCTATTGTGCAGGCGCAGTTTGCGCAGAATCAGGAAAAGGAGACTCTCTCAGTCTCTTCTTCTCCAAAGCATGACACAAATGATTTGCATGATTATGAGAAGCATGATGAATTGAATGATAATGATGAGCATGATGATTTGAATGCCAATGATTTGCATAATGATTTGGTTGGCAATGACAAGCATGATGATTTTTATGATGATCAAGATGTGATTTCTCACAAGCATGACGAGTTGCATGAAGAGGATGTGGTTGTTCACAAGGATGATGTGTTAGTGGATACTTTCTCTAGTGAAGCTAACCTCATTGCAGATTCGATCAATCACGAAGGATTGCTCTTGGCTCTCGAGCCTAGGTCCAAAGAACCCCCTCAGGAAGAACCGACCTTGGCTCTCGCGCCTAGGTCCAAAGAACCCTCACAGGAAGTATTATGTGTTCGCATGATTGATAGGCACGCATTGTTCGAGTGTTTCATTCGTGATCATTTCCTGTATTTTAGTCCGCGTCTTTATGTGATTTCTTTTCCTAGGCATGACATGTTGTACGTTGAGCACGTTTCACTCATGAATGAGCACGAATGTATGCGGATTGTTCATGAAAAGTTGAAAAGTATGCATTCAAGGAAGTCACAGTTCATGTTTCTTCCTTGGCATGACACATTCGTAGAACGAGCACATGAAAGTATGAGTACCAAGCATGGGTATTTCTGTTGTGAATTGCCACAGTTGATTGCTCTAGATCATAAGAGAAAGATTCGGTCTCATTGTTTGCGTGTGTGTGGTGAACGGTTTAGCACTCCGTCTATTTGTTCATCTACATTGCATGCACAATCTTTGAGGAAGACAAGATTTTTTCCACTCACTTTACATGGAACAGGGTTTTGTGTTGGAAATGGTTTCAGGAATTTTCAGCCATGGAGATTCTTGAAGAAGAAAGAAGCATGACACTTGACAAAGTTGAAGCATCGAAGGAGCCACAAAAGACTTTTTGTCACTTTCGGCGCGGCCCAAAGAAGCAAGCGTTGCAGACCTTTATGAAGTTCAAGCCGCACGACCCACACATCAAAGTGGGCCGGCGAAGAGTCCCTTCCAGGATTCCGGATGCTATTGGCGATCTCCCTTGACGCCATACAGTTCGGTACCAGTACCTCACTTTGAAAAGGAGGGGATGTCACGTGACACATCCAACCCTATGTGTCTGTGGACAAGCTACAACATGACCAAGGTTTAGTTCAGTCAAGTCAGTCTAGAATAGGAAGTGATCTGACACTTTTGTGAGTCTATTCGCAGACCGGGCATGTCCAGACACTTAGTGTAGATGCATATCCTCTGGTTGCACACAACATGATCATAAGCATTCCCATCAGAATCCATCAGATTTCTTTAGGGGAATTTTCCAGTGCATTTAGCCTATTTTCCCTATTTTTGACATTTTTCACTTATTATTTTTAAGTGACTTTTGTTGGAAAGTAGGTAGGGCAATTGCTAAGTTTGTATATAAGCAAACTAGAGCTAGCACTATTTGGCAGAAGAGGCAACAGGAGCCAAGCTCAGCAGGCAACTTCTCCAACAAGACCCTTGGTGGATTCCCTCCAAGCCAGAAGAACCTCCCCTAGCGTTTCCATCTTTAGCATCTCATAGCGTGTCCAGCAGATGCACCATCGCCAGCAAGCCAAGCCCTTTGGCGTTTTTGCATCAGATCTTCACCGCCGGCATAGCCCATCACCTAGCGTTTTTGATCCCCACATCTCTAGCATTTTTGACAGTTCAAGCATGGCGATTTTCAGTAGGTATGAGCAGCGTTTTTCAGCCATAAAGAGCCTGCGATTTCAGCCCTTGGAGGGACCGGAAAAGCACAATCGTGAAGCTCTGATACCACTGTAACGGGAGGGCACCACGTGCCAACTAAAAGGACAGACTGGAACAGACCCTTTCGGTATTTCTTTATATTGCTTCAACAAGGTACAATGGACCCTGCTCTACTCCTTTGCAACTGGGAATGCTAGAGAGTGAGCCCTTGGCACATATTTAAAGGTCCTTGATCCCTAAAAGCGTTACGCATGAAAAGCAATCCATCTAAAAGCAAATGGTCCAAAAGTCAACGGTGAAAAGTTGTCAGTGCGAATCACGGAAAGCCACGTCATTAGCTTTCGCGTGAGTTGTCTGTTGGGGTCTTTTGAGTGGGTTAGGCCCCTCGGCCATTGGTCTGCAAGTTGTTTAGGGTTAGGATTTCAACCCTAACCCCTTTGTCTTTCGTTTGGGATTTTGGGCCGTCTTTAGCATGTTGGAACTTCTTCTTCTGTTTCTAGGGTTTTAGGCTCCTCGGCTGGGATGTGTAAGTTGGCTAGGGTTATGATCAAGGAGTCCAAACCCTCTTCATCTTCAGTGGTTGACACGTTAGGAATTTGTGACACAATCTTGATCCTGAGGATGCTGAGAAATCTGCGGCAAAGGAGGTAGAAGATTCTCATAAGTGGTACCACGAGCAGAGAAAACAAGGGACTAGTAAAGAGAGTCATATTGTGAGGGAAGCTTGGCCTGAAGTCGAGTAGCCATAAATATGCATTTTTTGTATCTAGATTCTGCAACAATATCGTGATAATCATGTAATTCCCAATCTGCAGGGCTTGATGTTTTAGCAGAAAACAAGCGCCAAGATCGGAAGCGTCAGTTTACATCCTCTATGGCTGCTGATGATGCATCAGATGATATTCCACATGAACAAGATGAGACAAGCGATCCTTTCAAGAAGGACCATGGACATACACGCAAATATAGAGTTACACAAACAGAGGATTCACCTGTACAATCTGGTATGTGTTTTTTTTCTTGTTGTCTTAAAAGAATTAATCTCGGAACTTTCTGTACAAGCAATTTATTGTCCCTGTTGTTGCAGGTGGAGCTAGGAAGAAAGATTCAAATGTAGTCAGTGAGCGAGAGAGAGAGCATCGACCCTCGGTATAGATTGTTGCAGTTCATTCATTTTTGGTATGTTACAGTTTACTGGTTGTACCTATCTCTGACCTTTGTAGCAGGATTCTGCCTCAAACAGGAGGACCTCAAGAGACAATCATACACCATCGTATAGATCTGAAAGAGAAACTCCCCGTAGGCATGGGGCAGATTACGAGGAAAAAAATTACAAACGCGATTCGCGGTCATCCAGAAGCTCAGGTCATCTATTTAACAACTTGAAAAGAGTTTACGAGTTGTTTTTACTTTCTTTTTTAACATATGTGACCAATGTTTTGGTTGATCTCATATATTCTGATTTTATTGGAATGTGCAGCCAACTCTGGCTGGGATGATGGACGATGGGAGTGGGAGGACACTCCTAGTAGGCGTTCTTATGAGGATACACCCAGTCGGGTTAGAACACCCGCTTATGATACTCCGAGCCGAGGGAGAACACCCTTACATGAAAAGTCATTTCGATCGCCTTATATCCCTCCTTCACCTTGTGAATCTCGGTTGGTTTCTCCTTGGGAAGGTGGTGGGAATACCCCGTATGGCACTGGTATGCTGTTTGTTTTACTTTTTCTCATGGTTGGTGACGATTTGAATTAACTCTGGCTCACTCAAACTTTTGTATACATAAATTAGCATCCCCCTCCCCTTGGGACATGATTTCCCCATCTCCAGAACCAATACGAGCAGGTGGTGCATCCACTAGGACACCCAACTTTCAGGGCTCTGCAAGATCTCATCGATTACGGTTTCAGTCTCAGAAAACATTTCAGATTGAAGAGGTATGTCATTTTTATTTTGGGGAAGAGTTGGAAAGTGTTTGTTTCTTGTCTTTTGTTTAAATTTCCCATTTTCAATCATTATTATCCGGCCAGGAGGATGATTTTGATGACAGTGCATGGTCGAAGAGAGATGAAAGAGATGATTTTTCACAAACAGAGATGGAAGACGCTGAACGTGATGCAGATCGCTCGTGGTGAGTGTGAGTGCTTTTTTCTTTTGTCAAGAATTTGTTGGAGTCTTGCTTTTCTCATGTCCTTGCATGCATGATTTTATCAGGTATGATAGGGAAGAGGGTGGATCAGTGATGGACTCGGACATGGTGGCACCTTTTCTAGGTGATGAAGCTACGTTTAAGAAAAGGGAGGCAGAAATGGCCAAACGCTTGGTATTTAGCTCTGAATTTCATATCTTAATGCTTGGGACTGACATTACACTCTTAAGTTTGTTCTGTGAGATGGGTTAATTTTTTTGGCCTTTCTGAATGTCAGACACGACGTGATGGGACCAGGATGTCCCTTGCACAGAGCAAAAAAATGTCACAGCTGAGTGCAGACAATGCCCAATGGGAAGACCGACAATTGTTGAGATCTGGAGCTGTTAGAGGAACAGAGGTGCAGACCGAGATTGATAATGAAGAGGAGGCGCGTGTAATTCTGCTTGTCCATGGTGAGCTGTGAATGTTTTGGATACATTTGTTGATTAGGCTTTTGTTCACCACCATCTCTAATGAAGGCCTTGCACTGCGTTTGTTGTAGACACAAAACCGCCTTTTCTTGATGGTAGGGTGGTATACACAAAACAGGCGGAACCAGTGATGCCAGTAAAAGATCCTACTTCAGATATGGCACTGATAGCACGAAAAGGCTCAGTGCTAGTCAGAGATGTTAGAGAAAAACAAAACATGAATAAGTCACGTCAGCGCTTCTGGGAATTGGCTGGCTCAAAGCTTGGGGATATTCTTGGAGTGAAGAAGACCGTTGAACAGGTAACCATTGGGCCTACTGCGTATGTCACTACTGCACAAAAGATTCTCTTCATGCATGGAGTCAGCTGTGAGGTAGTTGAGTCCCTGGTTACAGCCCTTGCTATGATGCTTGCTATCATGAACGTGCCCTCATCAAAGCTACTTTGTCTCTGGTTACAGCCCTTGCTGTTATGAAAATTCCTTTGTCAAAGCTACTTTGTCGCTTGTTCATGGTTTGCACTTTTTTCTTGTTCTTGAGATCTGTTTTTTTTGATTCCGATTATAGCAAGTGATTTGTTTCCTTTAAAGCAGAGTATGAAACTATAAAGGGTAATTTGCTTTGGGGGTTCTACAGGGCTTATCAGGGATCATTGCTTCTTGTTAAAACCTCTTTATCGTTAATGGACAACGGTAAAAGTCAGAGAGGAGTCTGATAACTTCAAGAGTGATCAAAGAGTGTATATTTGAAAGGAAAATCTGAAAAGGCTTGTCAGAAAGTCAAAGCACAACAGGTTTATGTGGTAGAACTCAGCCATACATTTTCAAGCCATATAGACTACTCAAATTAAGCACTTTCATGATTCTCTTTCTTGTTGGTTTGAGTGCTTGGTACTTTAGAAGTCCATGAATTGTCTATATACGTACACTCTGACAAGGAGCTTGCTTGAATAGATAGATGCTGACAAAGAGATTGTGGGAGATGATGGAGAAGTGGACTTCAAAGAAAATGCCAAGTTTGCAGTTCACTTGAAGGAGAAAGGGGAAGCTGTAAGTGAGTTTGCGAAGACAAAAACTTTAGCAGAACAACGCGCATATCTTCCCATCTTTTCTGTTCGGGATGAACTACTTCAAGTAAGATCTCAACCAAGCAGCTTTGGTCCTTCAATATGGTGGCATTGTTTTGCTGTATTGTGACATTTGCTTCTGGACTTGGTTCCTACAATCAGGTTATTCGAGAAAACCAAGTAGTAGTAGTTGTTGGAGAAACGGGATCAGGAAAAACAACTCAACTCACTCAGGTGCTTCTCAACTCTTGTTATCATGATATTGATTGCATGCATTAGATGCTGACAATCTCAAAAAAGTAAAAATTCAATGATTAATCGAGAAGTAAAAATTGAGTCTTTAGAATCTTGGGGCAGAAAATGGGCTGTGTTTTTATCAATTGAAAAGAACAGAAGGTAGACATGGAGTGGCGAAGTTCCACTCTCAGATGTACTGGCCCCAAAACCGTCGCGCCCCTTTCGGTATTTCTTTTATGTTGCTCTTGGCAAAGGTACAACTGCTGGGGAGAGCCGTTCTGCAATTAGCAACTGCTGGAATGTCAGAGAGCTCTGCCAAGGCACATATTTAAAGGCCCTAGCCCCTGAAAAGCATCAAATACAAAAAGCTAGCATTGAAAAACACTTTTTTCTGTGAGTAGACCGCCACGTCAGCATCCCGTGAATTGTGGCACAAAGTCTAGGATTTTCGTACAACGTGCCATGTCATCACTTTTGGGCGCTACTATAATGACATACTTCCCCCTCCATCCCGTTAAAGGAAGAGTAATCACCTGCGATTAGATCTGCAAAACTCAATTTGATTCTTTAGCAGACACTGTCGTTGTGCATACATGCCAAATTCCAATGACCGTTATTACCAGACAGCACATTCTCTAGCATGCATTACACCATACAGTTCCATAATCAGATTTTTATCAAGTCATCTCATCTGCATCAGAACTCCTGTTATTTTGGCGTAGTAATATTAGTCATCCCACCCAGACCGTGCTGAGCTTTTAGGGGTGTCTTGATGCACTAAGAGCACATACCTCATCCAAATTGGAACAATTGATGCACATACTCTATCTCATCCAAATTGGAACTATTGGTGCACCAAATTCATATGCTTCACAAAATGCTATACACTTGACACAAATGCACATATGCGGTCACCAAACATAAGTCATCCAAATACAACCAAATGCTCTTGAGACCGCAGCGCAGAGGCTTTCATATGCAACGCAACGCTCCCCAGATTGCAGCTTGCATTGCTTAGAGGCTTCCATATACAGTGCAGATAAGTAAAAATTGTACTCACAAGATGTATTTGATACTGTTGTTGAGCAACAGGTCAATAAAGTAATGAAGACTACGAACAACTCTTGAAAGAAGAGTCGTGCAGCAGACTATCCTGGCTATTTGGTCTAGAAATCTACTTTTGAGACAGCTAGCAAATCAAGAAGCATGTGCGCTTTGCGGATGACCCTAGTTCATCTTCACCTCTTGATAGCTCGGAGAGTTCCTCTTTCTTCGACTCTGACGAGGAGGACGAGAAGCACCGAAAGCGGAGAAAGACTCAAGAGAGCAAGAAGAACAAGTGAACCAAGAAAAGCAAATCCCATAAGAAATCTTGGATATCATTGGAAACACTTTGAAAGTTCCGCACGAACCAGTATGAGCATCTTGAGATGAAAGGCAGGAAGACCAAGGATTTTAAAGAGGGTGGGCAAGTAGTGAAGGTTGACATGCTTTAAGGCTATAAAGACACCCATAGAGCTCTTGCATTTATACAGTAGTTTGACATTATCTTTTCGTGTAGACGTTTTTCCCAACATTCTAAAGTATGAAGAGCGTCATCTTATTTGAAAGAGAATGCCTAAACATAGTGGTCGACCCTACTGTTGCTCTAGGAAGCGTCGTTAAAGTTTCTACAAAGTGGTTAAAATTCATACGTGTCTTCACTTTTGCTTGTCTCACAGAAGAATAAGAAGATCACAGCCTGGAATCATCTGAGGATGACCAAAGAAGACACCCTGGACGACTATTGGTAGAGGTTTTGGGATACTTTTCTATCAGCCTCTTATTTTAAGAAAATTACCTAGTAACAAGGTGTCACGTGCACATCTAACCCTATTTGTACATGGACAAGCTACTTCATGACAGGGGTTGGGTTCAGTTCAGTTAGCCTAGCTTAGGAAGGGATCTGGCACTTTTGTGAGTCTGTTCGCAGACTGTGCATGTCCAAACACTTAGAGTAGATGCATATCCTCTTGTTGCACACAGCATGATCATCAGATTTCCATCAGAACCCATCAGGAGCATTTTTACAGTGCATAGACCTATTTTCCCTATTTTAGCCAATTTTCACTTATTATTTTTAAGTGTCTTTTGTTGGGAAATTGGGTAGGGCAAATTGGGTAAGAATATATATAAGAAAAGCTAGCGCTAGCACTTTCTGGCAGAAGAGCCAGCAGGAACCCAGCGTTCAACAGGCACCTTCTCAGCAAGACCCCCCCCTCCCCCAAGTTGCAGACTTAGAATTTTCAGCCAAGAACAGCCAGCGTTTTCCTTCCATTGCAGATCAGCCCTAGCCTTTTGCATTTGCAGGACAACCGGCGATAGCAGGACTACAGACCCACTAGAATTATTTCAGCAGACTCCAATTCAGCCCTAGTGTTTTTGATTTGCAGATCAGCCCCTAGCATTTTGCAGATTCTACACGACAAGACCTTCAGAAGCACCAGCGTTTTCAGTTTTCAGCAGTCAGACACTGCAATAGAAGTCCCGAGCTTCGCAGATCTCACCTTCCCGCAGTAGATCCTCGCCGCACGGTCAGATCCCGCGTAGTTTGCAGATTCAGCCCAGAAATGCAGATTTCAGCATCTGCGTTTTCAGCGTGTCGTTGCATCGTCGTCATCGACATTGTCATCGACATAGAGTCAGAATTCAGCAGATAAAGATTTGCAGATTTCAGCCATTAGCGTTTTCAGTTTTCAGCCCGTCTTGTCGTCGTCTTCATCTTCGGCAAGTCCAAAGCATTGTAGAGATTTGTGCAATCAATAGTAGACCGCTCTCGCCATAGAGAGTGGGGCCTTCGGATGAGGGTTTGACAACATTCTGGTGTCGTATTCTTTTCTCTCTATCTCTCAGTCTCAGCACCTTCATTCACAGTGTTCACCACTTGTTGTGTCCATTGCACTCTCTCACTAAAGGAACGGAAGGCTCTCCCTTCCATAAGTAAAAGGAACCTTTCGGAGCACTCATCTTGAGCAAAGTTCAACTTTCACTTCCGCTGCACCTTACACAAGGTGAGTGGTTTTGTTGCGGTTTGCCCAAGGAGATATGGTGGTATTGTGTACAAAAGAAGTTTGACTCCATTCAAAGACTGATGGGCCTCGCAAACAGGGATTTCGTATGTATGCCGACATGCTAACATACCCTTCAGAGAGGCTAGTGCCGGCTCAAAAGGGGCAAACTTTATTCAACAGTAACAAGAAGGGCAAGCAGCAGAAGAAGAAACCAACCAGCCCAAGATTGTCAATCGAGCAACGTGCTGAAAGAGGACAAGTGTTACGGTTGTGGAGAGCAAGGACACATTCTTGCGAAGTGTCCTAACAAAGAGTCAAATAATCAATCAGAGGACAAACCAAATTATCTAGTAACAAGGTTAGTGGTTTTGTTGCGGTTTGCCCAAGGAGATATTGTGGTATTGTGTACAAAAGAAGTTTGACTCCATTCAGAGACTGATGGGCCTCGCCAAGCAGGGATTTCGTATGCATGCCAACACACTAACATACCCTTCGGAGAGGCTAGTGCCCCCTCAAGAGGGACAAACTTTGTTCAATGGTAACAAGAAGGGCAAGCAGTGGAGAGCAAGGACACATTCTTGCGAAGTGTCCTAACAAAGCGTCAAATAACCAAGCTGAGGACAAACCAGAGAGTTCCAAAGTGGCCCAGGAGTGTGCAAAGAAAGGGAGGACAAAGGTAGGACTGGTTCCGGATTTTGTGTGGACAAACCCAGAACAGACAGACTAGAGTACGGAGCTCTGCAGAGCGTGGGGAAAAATACGAGATTAGGAAGTCCTTATCTTCTTTGATGGACTTCATCTCGATTGAATTGACGGCTAGATTTGGAATCACACCAAAAGAAATAGGACCACCCATGGAGATAGTTCTAGCGGTACCAAGGCGAGATGTGGTCATTACACGCATCATAGGCAAACTTTGGTTCATTGCCGGGGGTATTATGACATGAGAATTTTTACATCATGTAATGGGAAGGCACCACATGCCAACGGAAAAGAACAAATGAGACAGACGTCTAAGCTATTCAAACAACTGAACTGAAAGAGGTTGTCACAAGACGGGCACCACGTGCCAATAGAAAAGAACAGATTGAACACATTTTTAGCACTTCAATAACAACTGAACTGAAAGAGAGAGAGAGACGACACGCGACACGGAGTGTCGGAATTCCACCCCAGAGAGTATTGGCTACAAACCTTGGCGCCCCTTTCGGTATTTCTTTATATTATTGTCGATTCATAAAGTACAACAGCCGAGGAGCACCTGCTCTGCAATCTGCATGCTAAAAAGTGCCAGAGAGGGCCCCCAAGGCTCATATTTAAAGGCCCAAAGCCTAAAAGCATCAAATATGAAAAGCTGACCCCAAAAAATCACTTTTCTAAAATTTCGGGATTTCCCTAAAAATCCGCCTCGAATTCCGGGACGTCCGTACAGGTGCCACATCATCATATTTTGATGTGCAAAGTCTTTTGAGTGTGTTCTGCTTTATTTTTAATGCCTTTATGTCACTTGGGGCCCCATCAGACGGGGTCCCCATAAGTTGGTAGGACTTCTTCTGTTGCTTGTTCTTCTTAGTGTTTCTAGAATTAGGGTTTGCAGGTTTTAGGGTTAGGGTTTTCAGAATTAGGGTTTCAGCAGTTAGGGTTTTTGGCAAAAATTAGGGTTAGGGTTTCTGCTCTCGAGCAGCCACATCATCTGTAAGTTGGCTCTATTATTTAGGCTTTGACATGTCAGCAGTTTGTTACATCTCCCCTTCTTGAAAGAGAGTAATCGTCTGCGATTACAGCATATCTGCAAAACAACTCAAGTTAGCTCAAAAATTTCTGAGGGTCATTCCGAGGGACAATCGGTTTGCTCTTTTTATTAAGGAGTTAGCTTCTCCTTTCTGCTCTTTTGATCAAGGAGTTAGCTTCTCCTTTCGTCCAGTTCGGAACTCTTGATATTCCGGCGTAGTAAAATTAGCCATCACACCCAGACCGTACTTATCTTGTACGGGTGTCTTGATACACTAAAATTACATACCCAAGCAATCTCATCCAATTAGGAATATTCAGTGGTTGGCACATCACAATGCAACACTAATGCTCACATATGCATGTTACAAGACATAGAAACATAAAGCCGCCGATGAACACTCCTCCCGCATAACCTAACAAGGTCCGGGCCGGGAGATATTCAACGACTCCCTCATCACTCCTCCCGCATAACCTAAAAAGGTCCGGGCCGGGAGATATAGAGGCCTTTTACAACCAAACGCCCCCTAGACCGCAGCCTGCGTCGTTTGGAGGTACTGAGAGTAACCACTGCTCAGACTTCTTAATACTCCTCCCACATAACCATCCAGGTCCGGGCCGAGAGTCACAACAATAATTATTTTACAAGCATACAACCAAACGCTCCCTAGGCATCGGCCTGCGTCGTTCGGAGGTTTTCAAACATACAACGAAACGCTCCCCAGGGATCGACCTGCGTCTTTCCGAGGTTCAAACAATACCAAAACAGTATTTCTCACTTCTCCACCCGGGAGTAAAATCACCAATCATTGAAACCAGTATCAAACCAGAGTCAAACAATTCAATTCTGCACCAAAACAGGTTCAAAGCTGATACCATCCATTTCAAACAAATTTCAAACAGGATCAACAAACAAGTTCTCAAACAAATTTGAAACTTAAAAAAGCATTCTCGACATCAGTCGAGCTCGAAAAGTCGATTGACTTTCCATCTTGAAACCTGCACCAAAAATTAGGGTTAGGTTCCTTCCATGAGGTCGTAGCCGAGCACAGCATGGTCCGTCAGCTCTTGGACAAACGATGTTGCTTTGGCGGCGATGGTAGTCCCAAGATAGCAATCGCACTAAACCTCCAAGGTCATCTGCTTGTAAAGAGACATCTACTGAGAGATGTCGAGAAATTTCAAGATATAATCTGCTAGGGTTTCCATGGCAAGCATTTCAGGAAACCCCACTCTGGTAGAAGTTGCACTCCGAAGGAAGATGTCAGAAACCATATAACTTCGGACAAATTTTTTTTTTTCCTGAAAGCTTGCCAAGTACTTGGAGTATGGTGCTTGGTAGCTGTAGACATCAACATCTGCATGGCACTGCTTCCGAGAAAAAAAAGAGTGTCTTGAAACAAATCTGGATCCTTCTCTTGCAAGTGATCTTAATTGACTTATGCCTTATAAGACACTGTGGTGAAGACGGGAGCGCGCCCGATGCGCGATGAAGTAAGGGTGGGAGTCGCTAATAAGCCCGGGTTGGAGTTGGAGGGCGAAGGTACCTCCAATAAAATTCCATCAATAGCTCTGTCTCCTCTTTTGTAGGACCGGTATGCTTTTAGAAAAGCACACGCCTGATGCTTTGATACCACTGTCACAAGACGGGCACCACGTGCCAATAGAAAATAACAAATTGAACACACTTTTAGCACTTCAATAACAACTGAATTGAAAGAGAGAGAGAGAAAGACGACACGCGACACGGAGTGGCGGAATTCCACCCTAGAGAGTATTGGCCCCAAACCTTGGAGCCCCTTTCGGTATTTCTTTATATTACTGCCGATTCACAAAGTACAACAGCCGAGGAGCATTTGCTCTGCAATCTGCATGCTAAAAAGTGCCAGAGAGGGCCCCCAAGGCTCATATTTAAAGGCCCAAAGACTAAAAGCATCAAATATGAAAAGCTGACCCCAAAAAATCACTTCCCTAAAATTTCGGAATTTCCCTAAAAATCCGCCGCGAATTCCGGGACGTCCGTACAGGTGCCACATCATCATATTTTGATGTGCAAAGTCTTTTGAGTGTGTTCTGCTTTATTTTTAATGCCTTTATGTCACTTGGGGCCCCATCGAACAGGGTCCCCATAAGTTGGTAGGACTTCTTCTTCTGTTGCTTGTTCTTCTTAGGGTTTCTAGAATTAGGGTTTACAGGTTTTAGGGTTAGGGTTTCCAGAATTAGGGTTTGCAGGTTTTGGGGTTAGGGTTTTCAGAATTAGGGTTTCAGTAGTTAGGGTTTTTGGCAGAAATTAGGGTTAGGGTTTCTGCTCTCGGGCAGCCACATCATCTGTAAGTTGGCTCCATTCTTTAGGCTTTGACACGTCAACAGTTTGTTACAGAGGTGGGAGAGAGAGAGAGAGAGAGAGAGAGAGAGAGAGAGAGAGAGAGAGAGAGAGAGAGAGAGAGAGAGAGAGAGAGAGATGAAATGTTATATTAACGTCTTCAAAAGGCCATAATGACCTATGAGACCTTAAAGTTACAAAGTGGTGGATCTGATACAAAGTCAGAGTAACAAAATAACCTAACAACAGTACAAAACAAAGATATATACTATGGGGTCCTAAGTTGGTCGATGTGAGTCAAGCAAAAACTAAGCAGAAAAATGGGCGGCTTGTTGGGATAGCTGAATCACAAGAGATCTAGCATCGGTCGTTGGCGAATCTCATCAATTTCCTCCATGGTTAGTAGTCTGAGCGGGCGTCGTGCATGCCCGGCCAGCGTGCTCCGAATTTTCTGTCGTAGCCTCCGCCGATGCTGTGTAGTTCTTCGCAGTCGCGGGCGCCTGGATTTCCCCAGTTCAATCGCTCGGTCAATCAATGTGCCTATGGTGTGAGACGAGGGGGAGCTCTGCTGTGGGAGTGAGTGGCTCTTGCGGTTGTCCTGTGTTTGCTCTGAAGAAGTCTGTGATCCGTCTTTGAGACTGGCTAGCCTCGCCATTCATCAGGCTATCTCTATGTCTGCGCAGCTCGAGCAAGAACAAACCCAGACATCTCTGATCTTCGTATCCCATGACTCTTGAGAGTGGTCCAAAACCCTCTCTGAACAAGCAATGGAAGCGGCCTCATATCTCGTAGTAGACGGGGCAGCGGCATGTATAGTGTAGCTCTGTCTCAGGTTCCATGTTACACAAGGGGCATGTGTAACAGACTTGGACACTCCAAGTCAAGAATCAACCGCGAGAGCACCAAATAACCACTTCAAAACTATTCACAGATCACAATAGATTTGCACTGGCCCGGCGGAGTTCCGTGCCTAGAGATATTGGCCCCAAAGACTGGCGCCCCTTTGTGTATCTTCTTTTATATTAATCAATCATCAAAGTACAAGAGAGCGGTTAGGGTTTCACTCTCAGACTTTGCGTCCAGATGCCCTGAGAAGTGAGGCCCTCACCACTAATTTAAAGGTTACAAGGGATGCCCAAAAGCAGAGCCCCAAAAGCTTTTAAAATCATAAGCATCAGTTCTCTCTCTCTCTTAGAGAGTCTTTTCTCTTTTTTTCATAAAAAAAAAGCAAAAGCAAAATTCACTTCGCTCATCATTTTCCAAATTTTTTTTTTTTGTTAATAATCCGCCTCCGCGATTTGCGGAATTTAGGGTTTTTGGCAAAAATTAGGGTTTGCAAGAATTCTAGGGTTTTTGGCAGAAATTAGGGTTTCTGCTGTCCGCCACGTCATCACTTAGTGACATACCCCCCTCTTGAAAGCATTGTAATCGACCGCGATTACGCCTGCAAAACCGACAAAAGCCATAAACCGTCTTAGCAGACACTGACTGTTAGTACCTACGTACTAGGAACGCACATCTAGCACATGTACAAAATCGACAGTCACATCACACGACATCACAAGACATCACCAGACATCACAGGACATCACATGACATTCAACATTCATTCGGATCTTAGACCATGATTTATCGGCAATGTAGCTAGCAATCACATCTAGGTCCAATCGGGACCTCAACGATGTCCGATTGACTAACCCCTATTGCAACCATGTCTATTCGAGATCAATCAGATCAAAATGCTGCAGTCATTTCGGCGATCAGTGCCTGCACTCACAAGAAGTCAAGAACAAATCAGTATCATAATCAGGAATTCCATTTCATAAAGTCATCCAGCAGAATACTGTCAGCTCTCAGTATCCCTAAAGCTCAAAGAGACATCAGTGACTTTAGTATCAAAATCGAGGCATCTGTTGACAAGGGAGCGGAGTGACTCCCCTCTTGTGCATCCCACTGCACCAGATCTCCGACCAAGCTGAATTCTGGGTTCCGTTTGGAGTAGACTATGCTAAACCAAAACATCGAGGTAAAGTTTCACAATCCGAGAAGTATCTGCTAGGTCCTCCTCCTCCAACCACTTCGCATCAAATGCAGGAAAGTTCTTGAACTTAACCAAGAACCGCCTTCGGACTTTACCTTTCTTCGTATCATTATGTGCCAAAATCTGTTCAGGAACAAGGATCTCCTTGTTTTCTTCCACTTTGGGTTGCTCATCAGGCTCCCCATCATCAGGCACATCATCCTTAACAGGTTTCAAGAGACTCACATGCAATGCATTGTGAATCCTCCAAGTATCTGGCAGTTTCAATCGGAAGGAGACATCATTTATCTTGTCAGTAATCTGGAAAGGTCCGTAGTATCACATACTAAGATTTGGAAAAAGCCTCTCCTTTCCCTTTTTCTTTCTTAGGCGTGCCTTCTCAAAAGTAAGAGCACCCAATCATCCTCCTTCAGTTTCCAGTCGCGACGATGGCGATCCGCTACCTTTTTCTGTCGTTCTTGAGACTTCTGCAAAGTCTCGCGAACCTTGGCAAAAGCCGTATCCAAATCTCGCAAATATTCATCCGCTTCAAATTTCTAATCTTTCGTGCTCAGGAAGGATGGAACCTTCGCATCACTTTCAACAATCTCACATGGCGTCTTCCCCGTCGAAGAGTGTATCATGTTATTGTAGGCAAATTCCACCAAAGGTAAGTTCTTTTCCCATTGAGTCTTCTGATGCGAGATACAAGACTTCAATAAATCTAAAATCACTGAATTGTCAATCTCAGATTGCCCGTCAGTCTGCAAGTGGAACGATGACGAGAACTGCAACCGCGTGCCAATGTTCTCCCAAATTGCCTTCCAAGACAAACTCATAAATCTGGGGTCTCTGTCGGAGACAATCGTCTCAGGCGTGCCATGTAATCGGAAAATCATCGTGATCATTCTGTATTCTCAGGAGATAAAAAAAAATGAAATCCATTTCAATATTTTCCCAGGGGCGGGTGGGTATGGGAAAAGGCTGTAACAATCCCTGTGCTTTATGCCTGTCAAACTTGACCTTCTGGCATACCAAGCAACTGCGCACAAACTCTTCCACATCCTTCTTCAGTCTCTGCCAAAAGAAATCTCTCTCTACCCCTTTCATGGTGGTAGCAATGCCGCGGTGACCCGTAAAAGGTGGACAGTGGCAATCAGTCATAACCTTTTCCCTCAACGGCTGTGTAACGCACAACATAGTCTTTTTCATCAAGTAGCATTCCCGAAGGGAGTATCCAGCTACTGTCTCCCCATCCCGTATCCGTGTGAAAATATTTGCAAAATCTATATCTGTGGCACACTGATCGACCATATCCTCGAAGCTCCTATGATGTATCGCGGAAATAGCCAGAACCAACGGTTTTCGAGACAAAGCATCTGCCACCACATTCTTCTGTCCCTGCACATGGACAATCTAGAAGTGGAACTATGACAAGATGTTCGTCCACCGCATCTGCTTTTCCGAAAGCTGCTTCTATGACAAGAAGTAGTAGCGCCAACTCTGATGGTCTGTAAAGATAGTGAAATCCGCTCCGAGTAGGTAATGCCGCCACTGAGCAAGAGCGTGGATAACCGCCAAAAGCTCCTTCCCATAGATCTGTGCTGTCATCTCCAGCCTAGAGAACAAACGGCTCTCGTAAGCTATGACATGGTCTTCTTGCATCAAGGCCGCACCCAGACTACGACCACAAGCATCACAATATACTTCAAATGACTTCTGCAAGTCCGGCAAAGTCAAAATAGGTCCCGTAGTCAATTTCTCTTTCAATGTCCGAAAGGCAGTCACCTCTGTGGGTCCCCACGAAAAAGGTACTCTTTTCTGTGTCAAGGTATGCAAAGGGGAAGCAACCTCTGCAAACTTTCGTATGAACCGCCTGTAGTACGAACACAGTCCCAAGAAGCTTCCAACTTTATGGACATTCCTCAAATCGGGCCAATCACGGATAGTCTCTATCTTGGCCGGGTCCATTTGCACTCCTGCTGCTGACACAATGTGTCCCAAAAAGTGTATCTCTGGTAGGAAAAAATTCACTTTTTTTTTTTTTGCATTAATCACTAGCGTGTGATCTCGTAATGCCTGAAAGACTTGAAGCAGATGATCTCTGTGTTCTGCCTCATTCTTCGAGAAAACAATGATGTCGTCAAAGAAAGTGCCAACAAATAGCCTGTACTCTCGAAAATTCCTATCCATCATCCGGTTAAATGTCGCAGGAGCATTGGTTAAGCCAAAAGGCATCACCAAAAACTCAAATAACCCAAAAGTCGTCCGAAAAGCTATCTTGTAGACATCTCCTGGCGCTATCCTGATCTTATGATATCCACTCTTCAAGTCAATCCTGCTAAAGCATGAGGATCCCTGTAACCTGTCGAGTATATCATCGATCCTAGGAATCGGAAATCTGTTCTTGATGGTGATTTCGTTGAGAGTGCTATAATCGATGCACATTCTCCAAGATCCGTCTTTCTTCAAAACCAACAACACTGGAGAGCAATACGGTGAAGTACTAGGCTGGACAAGACCCTTTTCCAAGAGGTCTTTCACTTGGTTCATAATCTCTTCATTCTGTGCTCGGCTCACATTGTAGGGTGGCAGGTTCGGTGGTGTACTACGAGGTATCAGATCAATGGTATGATCTTCAGGCCCTCTCAAAAGCAATCGGCATGAGCGTGGAGAAAAAAAATCTTGGCGTTCTTTTCTTCAGGTCAAAACATATTCAACCTTTATCCATCGTTCAGTTCTCCCAAAAGAATGAGTAAGAAAACTGAAGTTCATCAAGTACAATCTCTAAGCCCTTCATTTATCAAAGTCGCTTTCTCGGCCCGGTAGTCAACCACGGCGTAGTTCTTGTGGTACCAAGGGATCCCGAGTAGAACGTCACTCGCGTGCCTTGAACACCCCTGTCATTGCAAACGAAGTTTGCCAATGCTCGGTGTAATGGCAATATCCCATCCGGGTGCCAGTTGAACTACTTCCGCCTGTGGCGTCAGTCTGTGGCGTAGTTCCAAATCGAGCCGCCAATTCCAAGTGAAAAGAAGTTGGCCTTGGCTCCTTCAAAAGAGCTTCCTGATCCTTCACTTTGCCCCAAAAGCGGCAAAGTTTGTACTTTCATTCATTAGATTCGGTGCAGGTCCCACGCCATGTGGTACCAGTTCTGCTTTTCTATCTGCCTTTTCTGCCACATTCCTCAGCTGCTCTCGAACTCTCAGACCTGTCGTCGTCTTTATCATTCTGTTCTTTCTGTGCCTTATCAGGGCACTTCGCGGAAATATGTCCATGTTCCCCGCATCCAAAGCACTTCCCCTCTCTGATGAAGCGAGCTCTCTCCTCAGGAGTAAGCTTGGGTCGTGCATCCTTTTTTTTCTCTGGGTTGCTCTTTTTCATTCTACTTTCATTCCCAGAAGTCTGTTCGGCTCGTTGTGTCATGGCTTCATCTGTGGGGTAGGTTAGACTGCCAGAGTGAATGGCAAAGCCCCGCTTCGCATGACTCATCAACTCCTGAACAGAAGCTGACTTCTGTTCCAAGCAGTGATTTCGGATCTCTGTAGGTAAACCCAAGGTAAACCGCTCAATCTGTTCTCTGAACGAGATCTTCTTGAATGAAGAGGCGGGTAGAAAAGAGCTCCAGAATCTTTCACAATAAGAATTCACTGTATCGCTCTTGGTCATCCGGAGATGGTTCCAAGTAGCTCGTATATCTCGCTCAAACTCTTGAGTCAACCAAGAAGAAATAAAAAGCCTCTTGAATTTCAGCCATGTAACTGGCACAGTCTTGCTTAATAGAAGCGTGGACCACCAAGTACGAGCATTCCCCTTAAAGTAAGAGGCAGCTCTCCGAATCTTGGAGTGCTCTGAATAGCGTCCTCCCGCGAAAGCGATGTCAAACTGTTGTATAAAAGACAAAGCCTTCGAAGCATCTGAGTATCCTGAAAAGTATCAAACTTGATCGAGTGGCCACCTTCCTTAAACTCTCGGACTTTCTTGCTTTTATCTTCGAGAAAGTCATACTGGTTGGCCTTGTAAAAAATTCTTCTTGTTCGCATAAAACTTTCCGTCATCGGAATTTGAGCTGTTTGTAGACGAGTCCTCAGTAGAACTGTCAGTCTCTGGGCGAGATGTAGCCTTCTTTGCCTTTTTCTTGCCCTTTCCGAAGCTTTGTGTCTTGCTTCGCTTTTTGCTTTTTTTGTCTTCTTCGCTCTAATCCGAGGAGCTAGAAGAACTGTCAGAAGAAGAAGAAGAGGAAGAACTGGGTACTCCTTCAAATCGAACACGCTTCTTCCGTTTCTTTGCCTTGTCAAATGTCAACCGACGACCCAAATATCCCGGGAAGTCAGTGCCTTTCTTCTGCTTTTTGCCGTGCTTTTTGTCTTTCTTTTGCACGTCGAAAAGCTGAGCAATCCGTGCATCAACCACGTTCTCCAGTTCCTGCTCCGTATATTTTCTTGGAGGCAGAAGGTTTCTTGAGAGCGGGTTTCGGGAGTGGTGTTGTGGTTCTCTGCCACTCCATCTGTACCTCTTTCAAAGAGGTCTGGTTCATATATTTTGCCATCTTCGGGTCCTTGGCAAAATTGAGCATCATCTTTGTTGCATCGCCAATCAATTGACGACGCTCCATCTCTCTTTGCTCCGCCTGAGTAGGCTGAGGCGGGCCATACTCTCTGTCTGAATCTTCGTTGTGATCCCAGTCCGCATCTCCAGATGCAGAGGGAGTCGACTGATCATTGCCTGAAGCCATAGGTGCCGCGGAAAAAAAATTCGGGGATCGGATTTTCCGTAGAAGAGAAATCGGCCGTGCTCTGATACCACTGTAACAGACTTGGACACTCCAAGTCAAGAATCAACCTCGACAGCACCAAATAACCACTTCAAAACAATTCACAGATCACAATAGATTTGCACTGGCCCGACGGAGTTCCGTGCCTAGAGATATTGGCCCCAAAGACTGGCGCCCCTTTCGGTATTTCTTTTTATATTAATCAATCATCAAAGTACAAGAGAGCGGTTAGGGTTTCACTCTCAGACTCTGCGTCCAGATGCCCTGAGAAGTGAGGCCCTCACCACTAATTTAAAGGTTACAAGGGATGCCCAAAAGCAGAGCCCCAAAAGC
Source organism: Adiantum capillus-veneris (assembly GCF_014529385.1). Classification (NCBI taxonomy): domain Eukaryota; kingdom Viridiplantae; phylum Streptophyta; class Polypodiopsida; order Polypodiales; family Pteridaceae; genus Adiantum; species Adiantum capillus-veneris. The sequence continues at coordinate 75,164,569 of NC_140956.1, read as the reverse complement.
TTTTAAAATCAAAAGCATCAGTTCTCTCTCTCTCTTAGAGAGTCTTTTCTCTTTTTTTCATAAAAAAAAAAAAGCAAAAGCAAAATTCGCGTCGCTCATCATTTTCCTTTTTTTTTTTTTTGTTAATAATCCGCCTCCGCGATTTGCGGAATTTAGGGTTTCTGGCAAAAATTAGGGTTTGCAGGAATTTTAGGGTTTCTGCTGTCTGCCACGTCATCACTTTGTGACAGCATGTCCTGTCCTCTGCTGGTACTCCGTTGTATCTCCCAGTCTCAATCCGCAACCGGTGAGAAGATGTGCGTAACTAGCCAATAGCACATCGTATCCCATGAGACAAGTGGGTATCCATGTATCTGGGTCTCTCCACAAAACCATCTTCCGTAAGCTGGAGGAGGTGGTCTCTGTAGAAAGCCATCTTCGTGCCCAATTCCTGTGCTGGTTGTATCCATGTCCTCTTGGTGTCTAGCTGGGTCAGGTCTTGGCGGATGAGCTTGGTGATCTCTGACTGTGTAAGAGTGAGGGATGGTGCATCCGATGAGTAATGGAATGGTGGCAGCCTGTCTATGTTGAACCCATGTGCCTGAAACCATGATGTCATCTCCCCATACCAGCATGTTGTATCTCCTTGTATGGCTAACTGTAGAGAGGATTCAAGTGCTATGCGAGCATATCTGTTTCTAGGAAGTGCCCATGTGCGGTTTATGAAGGAGACTAATCTGGTGAGCGCCTCCACCACAAGTGGGGGGGCCGCTACCTCTGCTCGGATAATGGCCCGTGGTATTGATGCCTTGGCTCTAATGAGCCGCGAGATCATAGAGACGAGAGGTTTCTCCATGTTCCCCCATCCGTCTAAGCGACCTGGCCTCCCGTGGTGATCCAGTGAAGGTCCCATATCTCGGTTCCATAGAGCAATGCTGAAGCCACCAAGGTGTCAAAGAGCCAGAGCTTGGTCCGGGGCTCTTGAAACTGAACCTGCAAGCACATCCTCTCCAATCTACCCAATGCTGCGTGGGCTCTAGTAAGTCTGGTCTCTGCTGCTCTTCTGAGTGAGAATGCACGTCCGCTAAAAACCACTCCAAGGTAAGTGTAAGCGTTTGTGTACTCCACGGTCTCTTGGCCGTATGTGAATGTAGGTGCTGACCTCCTGATCCACTGTGGGGTGGTATTAAACACCATAACCTTGGTTTTACCGAGGTTGACAGACAAACCACTTTCGTGGGCAAACGTATGCAAAGCATCCAATTGACGTTGCATTCCCTCTGGGGATTTGGAGATCAACACTATGTCATCAGCATATAACAAAAGTGGAATCCATGTCCCTGCCAACTGAGCACCTTTATCCCCATCGCTGTCAATGTAGTCAGAAACCTCATCCACATACATACCGAAAAGAGAGAGAGAGAGAGAGAGAGAGAGAGAGAGAGAGAGAGAGAGAGAGAGAGAGAGAGAGAGAGAGAGAGAGAGAGAGAGATGGTTGGTTGTATTAGGCTACAGGCATCACACAGATTACATGGCATTATGCCCCCCCTCGATGGTTTCTCCTCCACTCATCACAGAGACCACCATGAGATTGTTCTAGTCGAGTTGTCACTATAGTGGCTCTCACCCTTACATTCAGCTTGTACACCCCACGTGATAGGCTATTTTGGCATCCGCTGGGGATTATATTGTACTCAATAATATACAGCCCTGATTTTTCCAAAGAGAGAGAGAGAGAGACGAGAGAGAGAGAGAGAGAGAGAGAGAGAGAGAGAGAGAGAGAGAGAGAGAGAGAGAGAGAGAGAGAGAGAGAGAGAGAGAGAGAGAGAGAGAGAGAGAGAGATTTGATTTGATTTGGTATTAACGTCCGCGGGGGGCCAGAAATGACCCATGGGACCTCAAAGTGATACATAGTCTCCCCTCACGGGGCTGTATGGTGTGGTGTGTGTTATTCTCTTTTTGTGTTCCTATGAGTGTCTTTTGATGCTCAAGTATGCGGGTGAGGTATGTTCCGAGAGTTGTAGGGGAGGGGTTTGTCTTGGATAATAGGTCCGCAAAGGTAGAGCAACCGCTTAGAAGTGGTTGAAAATTAGCCCAGATGTGAGCGTATTCTGTGCATTCCAATGTCACATGTGCTTCATCTTCGGGAGCTTGCATTGTACATGATGTGCATATCCGTTTAGAAGCATCAATTTTCAGCCAGCCCTCTGTTTCTATTTTGAGCATATGTGACCTTGTGCGCATCAAAGAGATGGCTCTTCGTGCCATGTGGGGCATGGGTGTTCGTATGTGGGCCTGGGCTTCCATTGGGTTTGTGAGAGAGAGAGAGAGAGAGAGAGAGAGAGAGAGAGAGAGAGAGAGAGAGAGAGAGAGAGAGAGAGAGGGGGGGGGGAGGACTTGTGCAAGCTGTTGTGAGCTGTGAAGCTATGATGCATGACACACGAGACGCGGAGTGGCGGAGTTCCACCCCAAGAGAGCATTGTCCCCAAACCTTGGCGTTCCTTTCGGTATTTCTTTATATTGCTTCAACTTAGTACACAAGAGATGGCACGACTCTGCCTTGCTCTTACTCTTGCTCCTGCTTCTGCTACTGCAAGGTAGTCAGAGAAGAGAGCCCCACCCTTCTATTTAAAGGCCCAAGGCCTTTCCAAAAGCAGTACATGGAAATCATATAGTCTAAAAGCATTGGTTCTCTCAAAAGCTAGCGCCAGTGTGGCTGTCCGTAAAATCTGCGACACCAGCATCTGTCGCGCAATTTATGGGAGTGTCTGACAGCCTGCCATGTTAGCGCAATTTATGGGAGTGTCCGCACAATCTTCCATGTTAGCGCAATTCATGGAATTTTGTACTGCAAGCCATGTTAGCATTTGAGCGCTATTTGTGGCTTCCATACAGCAAGTGCCAGGTCAACAACCTTAACGCTAATCTTCTGTGTGGGTGTGTCCCGCTATATTTTATTATTTTTGGGCGCATTGGACGGGGTCCCATAAGTTGGTCAAACCTTCTTTTAGTAACTCGGCAAGGATTTGTAAGTTGGTGAGAACTCGTGCTTTTTCAATTGTTTCTAGGGTTTAGGCCCCTCAGCCGGGATCTGCAGGTCGGCTAGGGTTACGCTCGAAGAGTCTTCCGTGGCTTGACACGTCAGCACTTTGTGACATTCCCCCTTCTTGAAAGAAGAGTAATTGTCCTCGATTACCGTATATTTGCAATACAACTCAAGGTAGCTCAAAAATTTCCGAGGGACAATCAGATTTCTCATCCCAGATTGGAGCTCTTGATGTTCTGGCGTAGCAAAATCAGCCATCACACCTAGACCGCGCTGATTTTTAACGGGTGTCTTGATGCACTCAGACTACATACCCAGGCAATCTCACCTATTCAGGAATATTTAGTGGTTGACACATCACAAAGCAACACAACGCTCCCATATGCGTGCTACAAGATAACGAATAGCGCTGCTAAGCACTCCCCCGAGACAAATGGTCTGCGGGATGAAGCTACTCAACGACTACCTTTTCACTCCCCCCGCAAATAACCTAAAAAGGTCCAGGCCATGAGCTTAAAGGATTGATTTAACCAAACGCTTCCCAGATTGTAGCCGGCGTTGCTTGGAGGTTTCAAGCATACAATTAAACACTCCCTAGACATCCCATCTACGTCGTTAAAAGGTTTTCCAGTGTACAACAAAATGCTCCCCAAACATCCCATCAGTGTCGTTCGGAGGTTTTCAAGCATACAACAAAAAGCTCCTCAGGTATCCAGTTTGTGTCGTTCCAAGGTTCATACATTATCAAACAACATTTCTCACTACTCTACCCAGGAGTAAATCACCGATCATTGAAACCAATAGCTAAAACCAGAGTTAAACAATTCAAATCGGCACTAAGACAAGTTCAAAACGATACAATCCATCTCAAACAAATTCCAAACAGTACTTTCTCAAACAAAGTTCAAGAATATCTAACTATAAATCAACTAGAAAATTCATTTGGGTTTTTTTTTCGAACAACCGAACTTTGAGGACTATTGGCTTGTCCTTCTGCATGAGGTTTATAATGTGGAAGTCGACTTTTTCATGGTAGCCTTGGATAGTCATTGGAAGAACCCCAATTAGCGGGACCACTCTGTGGTTTTGTTCGGTAGCTAGCTTGGCTTCAATTTCGCGTCCTTGTGAATCAAAATCAAAGTCCATCTGCTGTAGGAATTTTGGATGGATGAAATTTTTAGTAGCTCCAGGATCAAAGAAAATTAAGGCTTTCAAGCCGTTGACTTTGCATATGCTGTGCACAATTCGTTGGAACTCTCGAGGTTTATTAGGTACAAGTTCGATGGCACGGTGAGCTCTCTTAGCCGGAGGTGGCCGTGGAGATCTATCTTCCGTTGAAGGGGAAGGTTGCTTCGAAGATGTGGAGGCTTGTTGAAGACATGTATTGAACACATGTCCTGTTTGAAAACATTCGAAGCATCGGGCTTCTTGTAACAGGGTTTCTCATTGACGACGTGTCAAATGAGGCCTTTGAGGTTGACTTTCACGAGATTCCCGAGGATTTGTTTGTTATTGCCGGGAGTTCTGATTGTTTAACGGAGTTGTTTTTGTAGTGAATTCTAGCTTTCCTTTCATAAGTTTGTAGCCGACCGCGGCATGGTCCACAAGCTCTTGCATTGTCGATACTTGTTTGGGTAGACAAATTCGTGTAAAGGTGATGGCAATCCAATGTATATCTCTCACACTGGTCCTTAAAGGAAATCTATGTGAAGAAAGACACCGGAAGGTAAGACGTTGAGAAACCCTTGGTTATAACCTTCCATGGTCTCTGTGGCAAGTATTTTCAAGTTGCCCCACTCTGACAAAATCTGGACTACAAAGAGAGAAGTCATATAACTCCGTGCAAAAATTGTCTTGAGCTTGCCATGTCCTTGGAGCATGCAGTTGTGTCGCGATTGAACTCCACCATTGCTGTCACAAACTGCTGACGTGTCAAAGCCCTAAAGAAGGGAGCCAACTTGTAGATGTCGGCCGAGGGGCCTAAACCCTAAGAAGAACAAGTAACAGAAGAAGAAGTCCTACCAACTTATGGGGACCCCGTCCGATGGGGCCCCAAGTGACATAAAGGATTAAAATAAAGCAAGACCCACACACACACTGAAAGTCTTGCGTACCAACTGATGATGTGGCAGATTTCCGAAAATTAGGCTGACAGTGCTGACGTGGCAGGCTGTACGGATTTCCGCGTTTTGCGCTGACTGTTGACGTGGCAGTTGTACGGAATTCCATGATTTACGTTGGCAGCTTTTTGCCATTGCTCTTGGACCAGAAGCTTTTGAGTTTGAAGGCTTTTCATGTAAACTGCTTTCATAGGCCAAGGGCCTTTAAATATGTGCTAAGGGCTCATGCTTTCTGGAGAAGGTGCAGAGCCTGGAGTATCGGCTTGTACTGAGTTGATGTAATATAAAGAAATACCGAAAGGGGTACCAAGGCTTGAGGCCAATACTCTCTGGGGTGCAATTCCGCCACTCCGTGTCACGTGTCGTCTCTCTCTCTCTCTCTCTCAGTTCAATTGTTGTTGAAGTGCTAAAAGTCTATTCAGTCTGTTCTTTTCTTTTGGCACGTGGTGCCCGTCTTGTGACAGTGGTATCAAATCTTCAAGCGTGTGCTTTTCTGAAAGCATACCGGTCCCACCAAAGAGAAGACAGAGCAAGATCGCACTTCCAAAGCTCATTGGAAATTTTAGGTTCGTGCTCCGATCCCAGACTTATTAGCCACTCCCACCTTTACTTCATCACGCATCGGGCACACACCCGTCTTCACCACTCATGTCTTACAGGGCATAAGCCATAAAGATCACTTGCAAGAGAAGGATCCAGATTTGTTTCGAGTCACTGTTTTTTTCAGAAGTAGTGCCATGCAGATGTTGATGTCTATAGCTACCAAGCTGCACACCCCAAGGACTTGGCAAGCTTTCAAGAAAATTATTTTGCCCGAAGTTATATGGTTTCTCACATCTTCCTTCGGAGTGCAACTTCTGGCAGAGTGGGGTATCCTGAAATGCTTACCATGGAAACCCTAGCAGATTATAACTTGAAATTTCTCGACATCTCTCAATAGATGTCTCTTCACTAGCAGATGACCTTGGAGGTCCAGTGCGATTGCTAACTTGGGACTACCATCGTCGCCAAAGAAAACAGTCTGTCCAAGAGCTGATGGACCATGCTGTGCTCGACTACGACCCTATGGAATGAACCTAACCCTAATTTTTTGGTGCAGGTTTCAGGGATGGAAAGTCAGTCGACTTATCGAGCTCGACTGATGTCGAGATTGCTTTTTAAGTTTGAAATCTGTTTAAGAACTTGTTTAGTGATCCTCTTTGGAATTTGTTTGAAATGGATGGTATCTGTTTTGAACCTGTCTTGGTGCTGATTTGGAATGTTTGACTCCGGTTTTAATACTGGTTTCAATGATTGGTGATTTTACTCCTAGGTGAAGTAGTGAGAAATGATGTTTGAGAATACTTGTTCATACTCATGGCCCGGACCCTTGTGGTTATGTGCGGGGGGAGTATTGAATGATTGAAAAGTGTTGTTTTACTTATGGCTCGGACCTGGATGGTTATGCGGGAGGAGTATTAAGAAGTCTGAGCAATGGTTACTCTCAACACCTCCAAACGACGCAGGCTATGGTCTGGGGGGCGTTTGGTTGTAAAAGGCCTCTATATCTCCCGGCTCGGACCTTTTTAGGTTATGCGGGAGGAGTGATGAGATAGTCGTTGAATATCTCCCGGCCCGGAGCTTGTTAGGTTATGCGGGAGGGGTGTTCATCGGCGACTTTATGTTTCTATGTCTTGTAACATGCATATGTGAGCGTTTGTGTTGCATTGTGATGTGCCAACCACTGAATATTCCTGATTGGATGAGATTGCCTAGGCATGTAATTTTAGTGCATCAAGATACCGGTGAAAGATCAGTGCGGTCTGGGTGTGATGGCTAATTTTACTACGCTGGAATATCAAGAGTTCCGATCTGGACGATGTAACAACCTGCTGCACGTGTCAAAGCCTAAAGAATGGAGCCAACTTGCTGATGCCAGCCGAGGGGCCTAAACCCTAAGAAGAACAAGTAACAGAAGAAGAAGTCCTACCAACTTATGGGGACCCCGTTCGATGGGGCTTCAAGTGACAAAGGATTAAAATAAAGAAGGGCCCACACATACACACTGAAGAAATTGCGTAGCTGCTAATGACGTGGCAATTTCCGAAAATTGCACTGACATGATGACGTGGCAGGTTGTACGGATTTCCGTAAATAACAGTGACAGTTTTTGGCTTTGCTTTTGGACCAGATGCTTTTAAGTTTGAAGGCTTTTTACTGTAAATTGCTTCTTAGGCCAAGGGCCTTTAAATATGAGATTAGGGCTCATTCTGAAACCGGCCCGTGGGGCGGTAGGCGTTGGCTTTCACCCGAAATTCTTTACTTTAGACACACACAGAGTACTTTGCAAAGGTAACCTATGACGGGGATTAACACCTAAGTACACACACGGCTCGGAAGCTAGAATGCTCCGAGCAGACGCCGACAACCTGTAGGCCCCAAAATTGGCGCCCCTTTCGGTATTTCTTTATTCTTTGAGAGGGTAAATTACAAAGTAGAGTCCTAGGAATCCTTTACCTGTATCCAACTAGATACCACTTGATTTGACCAAATTTCGGTAGCATAACAGCTCCAAAACTTGCGCGAAACCAATTCCCCTGCTAGAACTCACTTCCACTGGCATAAACCCTTTGACTTTTGCCCAAAAACAGTAAATTCAGCACGTTGTATTTAGTGATTTTTGCCTTGTTTTCAGCCCCAAACAGTCCCCTAACTGTCCTCTGCCAGTGGGGCACTATTCCCAATGGTTCTGGCGTCCGTATGGCTGAAAAACAGTCAATTTACAGCGCATACACAGCGCTGAAAACGCACTTGTACGGTGAGGTTATGACCCTCATCGGTGCCTGCTTTGGAGTAGCAGCTAGCTACCCCTGTTCTTGCTCAAGGAGGCTCTTGCCTCAGCACAAAAGCATGAAACCACACAGCTGTACATCAGTCAAATGAAGAGCCCTCTTGTGGGGCATCACATAACTGCACGTAGGGGAGAGATAGAGAGCAGTGTCTAGCGTGCAGGGCATCACTCCTAGCACCACACTGTACATGAGAGGGAAAGAAAGCACTCCATAGCTCTTAACCTGTGACAGGTTCTCAATGAAGCATCCCCCCAGCATAAATCGAGCGCCTCCTCTGTTGCCCTTGACCTGTAATGCATCTGTGAACAAATAGATGCAAAAAGGGAAGATTTCCATGGCTTCCAAAACCTGCGTAGCTCTGAAAACGCAGCAAAACAGCCCTGTAAACACGCATCTGATGCCTTCCAATGCTGAAAATGAGCTCCTTGGTCCTAGGTAAAGTCATGGGAAGCTCAAAAATGGAGAGAAATGGCTGAAAATCAAAGATAACAGCCTCCAAAACTGCTCCAAAGAGTCAGTTACGAGTTCTTTTCTCCCAAACTTGGTAAATTGGCCAAAAAGTGCCACTTGGCACTCATACATGCAATTTCCCCTCATTGGGCTTCTTGCTTAAAAATCTCTCAACTTGTGCATCAGTTGACTTTGCAGCAGAGTAATAAAATGTTCCTCTTGTCATTCTGAAGCTAATGACGCGAACAGATTTCATGGCCCAGAATAGCAGTTCCCTATATTTTAGGAGATGCTTCCGTTGGGCTCCCGGTGGTCTTCTGACTATCTATCCTCATTGGAACCGCATCCAAAAGTGCAATGTGGCCCAATTGTCGGATACTTTCTGTTGGTGATGCCACCTTGACTTTATGCCTTTATTGAGTTCACTTCCTAGTATCCACCAACTTGCTAAGAGCGACGGGAGGACCTACATGATCTTGAACTGAGCCTAGACATCCTTTTACTTTACGAGTTCCAGTGCCGACCAACTTCCCGTCTGCGGGTGAAACTACCGTTCACATTGGCCATACAATGTCCGTCCATTTGCTACTTCAAAAAGAGGGTCTCAAAAATTGAACAAAAATCATTGGAAAGAAACCAACAGCTAAGGTTAGCAGTTGCCATCTCGTGACACATTCTCTTGCATGCTTCCTGGAGAAGGTGCAGAGTCTGGAGTAAGAGCTTGTATTGTGTTGATGCAATATAAAGAAATACCGAAAGGGGCGCCAAGGTTTGGGGCCAATACTCTTTGGGGTGGAATTCCGCCACTTCGTGTCCCGTGTCGTCTCTCTCTTTCAGTTCAGTTGTTATTGAAGTGTTAAGTCTTTTTTAGTCTGCTCTTTTCTATTGGCATGTGGCGCCCGTCTTGTGACAGTGGTATCAAAGCATTAGGCGTGTGCTTTTTTGAAAGCATACCGGTCCTGCAAAAGAGTAGATAGAGCTATTGGAATTTTATTTGAGGGATCTTCGCCCTCCAACCCGGACTTATTAGCCACTGCCACCCTTACTTCATCGCGCATCGGGTGCGCTCCCGTCTTCACCACTCATGTCTTACAGGGCATAAGCCAATTAAGATCACTTGCAAGAGAAGGATCCATATTTGTTTCAAGTCACTATTTTTCTCAAAAGCAATGCCATGCAGATGTTGATGTCTACAACTACCAATCAACATACTCCAAGTACGTGTCAAGCTTTCAAGCAAAAAAATTTGCCCGAAGTTATATGGTTTTTGACATCTTCCTTCAGAGTGCAACTTCTGGCAAAGTGGGGTATCCTGAAATGCTTGCCATGGAAACCCTAGCAGATTATAACTTGAAATTTCTCGACATCTCCTAGTAGATGTCTCTTCACAAGTAGATGACCTTGGAGGTCCAGTACGATTGCTATCTTGGGACTACCATCGCCGCCAAAGAAACATTGTCTGTCCAAGAGCTGATGGACCATGCTGTGCTCGGCTACGACCTTACGGAATGAACCTAACCCTAATTTTTTGGTGCAGGTTTCAGGGATGGAAAGTCAGTCGACTTTTCGAGCTCGATTGATGTCGAGATTGCTTTTCAAGTTTGACTTCTGTATGAGAACTTGTTTGGTGATCTTGTTTGAAATTTGTTTGAAATGGATGGTATTTGTTTTGAACCTGTTTTGGTGCCGATTTGAAATGTTTGACTCTGGTTTTAATATTGGTTTCATTGATTGGTGATTTTACTCCCGAGTGGAGAAGTGAGAAATATTGTTTTGGTATTGTTTGAACCTCGAAACGACGTAGACTGATGTCTAGGGAGCGTTTCATTATATGCTAGAAGACCTCCGAACGACGCAGGCCGATGCCTGGGGAGCGTTTGGTTGTATGCTTGTAAAGTAATTGTTGTTGTGACTCCTGGCGCGGACCTGGATGGTTATGCGGGAGGAGTATTAAGAAGTCTGAGCAGTGGTTACTCTCAGCACCTCCAAACGACGCAGGCTGTGGTTTGGGGGGCGTTTGGTTGTAAAAGGCCTATATATCTCCCGGCCCGGACCTTTTTAGGTTATGCGGGAGGAGTGATGAGGGAGTCATTGACTATCTCCCGGTCCGGACCTTGTTAGGTTATGCGGGAGGAGTGTTAATTGGCGACTTTATGTTTCTCTGTCTTGTAACATGCATATGTGAGCATTTGTGTTGCATTGTGATGTGCCAATTATTGAATATTCCTAATTGGATGAGATTGCTGGGTATGTAATTTTAGTGCATCAAGACACCCATGGAAGATCAGTACGATCTGGGTGTGCTGGCTAATTTTACTACGCCGGAATATCAAGAGTTCCGATCTGGAAGAAAGGAGAAGCTAACTCCTTGATCAAAACAGCCGAAAGGAGAAGCTAACTCCTTAATAAAAAGAGCAAATTGATTGTCCTTCGGAATGTCCCTCGGAAATTTTGAGCTAACTTGAGTTGTTTTGCAGATATGCTGTAATCGCGGACGATTACTCTCTTTCAAGAAGGGGAGATGTAACAAACTGCTGACGTGTCAAAGCCTAAAGAATGGAGCCAACTTGCAGATGCCGACCGAGGGGCCTAAACTCTAAGAAGAACAAGTAACAGAAGAAGAAGTCCTACCAACTTATGGGGTCCCCGTTCGATGGGGCCCCAAGTGACAAAGGATTAAAATAAAGCAGGACCCACACACACACTGAAGAAATTGCGTAGCGTTGAAGGGCAAGTAGCCCTACAGGTGCGGGAGCTCGAGGACTTGCTACAGATGCGACCGGCACGCGAAACGGAGCCCGAAACAGTAAATTACAGCCTGCTGTGTATTTTTGCAGGTTTAGGGTTTTGGCCCTAAACGGACCCTAATACCCCTAGGAGGTTCGGGGACGCAAGGGGACCGCTGTACAGGTGATCTGGCGCATTTTCAGGGCTGAAAACAGAGAATTCAGCGTGCTGCAGATTCTCGCCAGGTTTTGCAAAGTGCCCGTATGCGTCGGGAAAGTCGGCCAATGCGTGGGAATACTGACTGTGAAGGGTTCTAGTACAATTATGCTGCCAAAATCGGGCTGGAACAGTGGAAATTCAGCCGAGTTTGTGCGGGGCAGCTTGTAGGGAACCACAGCGTTTATTCCCTCTTTTGAACAATAAAGAAATACCAAAAGGGGCGCCTAAGTTAGGGGCCAATCTGGTGTCCGTCTACTCATACAGGTGCAATCTAGCAGCCTGTATCCCTCTCCCCTTTGTTGTGTCTTGAAAGTACACGTAAAATAGACGACTAATAATGGGTGAAAGCTAAATCAAGGTTTAAAGTAAAGTCTACCGCCCTTTTTGGATTGAACAGGCCGGTTACATGGTTCCATCGACGGGATTAAATCACTTTTTCCCATAGAAGTGAGCCTTGGTCAGTTTTGGGCTTGAAGACACAGGGGATCATAGACCAGACACAGGGAATTGCAATTATGGCTGACAGACCAGATGATGTGACTGAAGAGGTTTCCTCTTCACAGGGTCAACAGACACATGAAGTGGGTGAGTCCTCAAGACCACCACAGACAGATGACGATATAATCAGGACCCAGTTGGCTACTGCTGTGGCTATGTTCACACAAGTAATGCAGAATCCGAGGTTTTTAGCCTTTCTGCAACCTCCTGTTCCGTCTCAGCAAGTTGGGTCACTGGATCATATTCAAAAGCCTGTTAAGGCTCGAGCACAGGTGATTCATACTGCACAGTCAATGGAAACACCTGTACACTTGACGGAGAACATGCAGTCTCCACAACCTATGCCTAAGGTGCAAGAACAGGTGGCTGAGATGCCAGTCTTTCAAGCTGTACCAGTTCGGCCCGCCACCTTTCAGCAGCCTATAGCTGGTTCTAATGGGCAGGGAAGCAACCTACAGGCTATGCAACAGGTCTTTCCACCACCTTCAGTACACCCTGGCTATTTTGGAGGTGGATCGGTATTCCAGAGCATGGCTGGTCATGCACCTGGAAATCAGTTTTACACGCCAGGAACAGTGTTTGGGGGTGCTCAAACAATGATGCCTAACCCCATGTATGGTGTCACAGGTATGCAACCAGGGTTTCAGAGCACTCAGGGCCAATTTGGGATGCCACAAGCAAATTTTGGTATGGCTGGAATTACAAATCAGCAGCCAAATATGGCGTTTCCAGGTCAAGTTAATAGCGGCCAAGGAACACAGATGAACCCTAATAGTGTTCCCATGTTTCAGTCACTTCCATATGACAATTTAACGCCGCTGGAGAGGCCAACTCCGTACAAAGAAGGTGGCAAAGGTGTCATTCACGACCTTTACAGGGTTTGATGATAGGAAGAAGGCTCTTTCATTCCTCCAGCAGTTTGACAAGGCCTATGCAGGGGGAAACTTTACAGAGGCTTCAAAGGTCCGCAAGGCAGCCACTTTCTTGACAGGGAATGCGGGACAATGATGGACAACTTTATTGCTTCAAGGGCAAGCTCCGTCCACATGGATTTACTTTAAGCAGATTTTTGCAGCAGCATGGTTATCTGATGACTTTGAAGCAGATGTCATGACAGAATGGCACCAGCTTAATGCTGCCACTTGCAGGAATCTGGATGATTACAATCGGAAGTTTTGGAAAGCTCTACTTCCAGTAACTTCCTATAGGTTTGTGCCATTGACAGAACAGATTGAAAAATACTGTTGTGGCCTACCCAAAGGATTGAGAAAATACTGCACGAAGACAAAAGTCACTACTTTGACGCAGCTCATCGAGGTAGCAAACACTGGGAATGGTTTGCTCAAGGGAGAAGATTGTGAATTTAACACTGGCGTCAAGGCAGGATCAGGCAAGAAAAATTCAGCCAAGAAGCACGTTCCCAATGAGGCTCCTAAAGGGACTCAGGAGTCGGCCAACGCAGGGAAAGACAAAGCTACGGCTGAATCAGAAAAAGGACCAGCAAAGAAATGGAAAAGATGTTTTCCTCGCAAGTCAGAAGAGCAAAAGAAGGTCCTGAGGACAGAGAACAAATGCTTTATATGTGAGCAGCCTGGCCACATTGCTTACAACTGTCCTACAAAGAAAAGGCCAGCTGATTCTGATGACAAGGAAGACAGGAAAGGAAAGAAGCCCATGGCTGGTCTAGTGCCAGATATGGTGGGCGACAAGCCAAATTCAGATGCAAGTGAGCTTTGCAGAGCATGGGGAAAGGTTAGGGATCAAACAGTGCTTATCTTCTTTGATCCAGGTGCCAAAGCCAACTTCATTTTCCCAGAATTGGCTTCAAAGTTGGGAATCAGACCTGAAGAGATGGGGTATACAGCAGAGGCAGGTTTGGCATGTCCTGGCCATACAGAGGGTGTGACGCCCATCATTGGAAAGTTGCGTCTACATATCCAGTCCTATGTAGATGCTGAAGAATTTTACATCATGCCACTGGACGGATGTGATGTGTTGTTAGGTATTCCTTGGTTGTTTCGTGTACAGGGAATCATGGATGCCTACAACAAAAAGATCACTGTACAGAGCAGGGGAAAGACTCACATTCTGGATGTAAAGCTTAAAGGGGAGTCTATTCCTATTGTATCAGCTTCTGCTATTACTTCTGTAATGAAAAAGCATCTTTCTGCGTACTTGGTTTTTGCACGTGAAGTGTCAGATTGTGATGAATCAAATTTATCTGTGCTAGATAAAGAAAGGTCAATGTTTTTACAACAGTATAGTGACTGCTTTTCCGATTCATTACCGTCTCAATTACCGCCAGAGAGACCCGAGGACCATGCGATAGATTTGGTGCCAGGCAGTAGCCCACCAAATAAGCCTCCGTACAGGGTTAGTGCGGCTCAGCAGAAAGAGATAATGGGCCAAGTACAGGAGCTGTTAGAAAAGGGGCTGATTCAGCCCAGTTCATCTCCATTTTGTTCTCCAGTGTTATTGGTGCAGAAAAAGGATGGCTCATGGCGTATGTGCATTGACTACCATGCACTGAACAAGAATACCATCAAGAATAGGTTCCCTATACCTAGAATTGATGATATTATGGACAAATTAGAAGGAGCAGCTATGTTTAGCAGGATAGATCTAAAGAGTGGGTACCATCAGATCCGCATTAGATCAGAGGATGTTCACAAGACTGCTTTTAGAACGACCTTTGGCCTTTACGAATTTTTAGTGATGCCCTTTGGTCTCACAAATGCTCCTGCTACGTTCAATAGGATGATGGACAGAATTTTCCGTCCACACCAGCAGTTTGTTGGTACATTCTTTAATGACATGATAGTCTACTCAAAGAATGAAGAGGAGCATAGGCATCACTTGGCCATTGTGTTCAAAGAGCTACGCAGTCATAGGTTGCTCATCAATGCAAAGAAAAGTGAGTTTTTTCTGGAAGAGATTCACTTTCTGGGACACATTGTCTCAAAGGATGGTGTCAGAATGGATCCTGCAAAAGTTGAAGCGATCAAGTCATGGCCAAATTTGAAGACGGTGCATGATGTCCGAAGCTTTTTGGGACTATGCTCCTATTACAGAAGGTTTATCCAAAATTTCGCTGAGATTGCTTCACCTTTACATGCTCTTCAAAAGAAGGCAGTCACCTTTAGATGGACACAAAAAGAGATTTCAGCTTTTAATCTCTTAAAGGAAAAGATGACTTCGGATCCAATCATTGTGTTGCCAGATCTTAGGAAGTCATTTGTGGTCCAGTGTGACGCCTGCGGTAGTAGCATTGGTGCAGTGCTAATGCAAGATGGCAGGGTAGTAGCCTATGAGAGCAGAATTTTGCAAGGGCCAGAGATGACCATGCAGGTCTATGAGAAAGAGTTACTGGCTGTGATTCATGCGCTCTTAAGTTGGAAACACTACCTGCTAGGTGCAGATTTTGTTGTCCAAACGAACCATCAGACCTTGCGATACTTCTTGACACAAACAAAGTTATCTGAGAAGCATATGCGATGGGCAAATATCTTGTCCATGTTCCATTTTCAGATTGTGCATGTGGAAGGCAAGAAGAACGTTGTGGCTGATGCCTTGTCAAGGAAGCCACAAATTTTAGTTGTGTCGATTCCTTATCATCATGAACTTGATGATATGAGAGAACAGTATGAAAATGATGAAGATTTTGCAAGGGTCTTCGAGCAGCTAATGGATGGACAACGTCATGAACACTATCTTCTTAAAGATGGGTTCATGATGATGCATGGCAGATTGTGTGTGACAAAGCCATTGCGACGCAAAGTTATGGAAGAAAGTCATGTCCCACCGTATGCAGGGCATCGTGGTATTGATGCTACAGTTAAAGCGGTTGAGACATTCTTCTATTGGCCTACATTGAGAAGGGATGTGGATGCCTTTGTGCGAGAATGCCTAATATGCCAAAAGGTCAAGTTTGACAGGCAAAAGGCACCAGGGTTATTGCAACCACTACCTATTCCAGATAAACCATGGGAAAGTATTGCTATGGATTTTATCTTTGATCTTCCGAGAACGCAGACAGGAAACGATGGTATTTGGACCATTATTTGCAGATTCAGCAAACAGGCTCATTTTATTCCTGTCAGGAAGAAGATAAAGCCAGATCAGATGGCACGCTTGTTTATGAGCAATATTTTCAAGTATCATGGCATGCCACAGTCGATTGTTAGCGACCGTGATCCACGCATGACAAGTTTGTTCTGGAGAGGTTTGTTTGAGAATATGGGCACAACGCTCAAATTCTCTTCGTCATTTCATCCTCAAACAGATGGGTAGTCAGAAGAGGCAAATTCTACTGTCCTAGATCTGTTGAAGTGCTATGTGTCAGAGCATAAAGGAAAATGGGAGCAGTATTTGCCATTGGTGGAGTATGCATACAATAATACAGTGCATTCATCAACTGGCAAGGCACCCTTTGAGATAGTTGAAGGTGGCAAGAAAGTTACTCCCATACTGCATACAAAGGACAAGATATTTGAAGCAGATAAGTATGTTCAGGACATGGATGAAATGTACAAGAAGGTCAAAGTGGCCTTAGAAAGGACTCACGCAAAACAAAAGAAAGCAGCTGATCGTCATCGTCGTGAAGTGGTATATTCACTTGGTGATTGGGTGCTTTTACGCTTTGAAAAGGCACGGTTAAAGAAGATGAAGGGCAAGGAGAGACTGTTTCCAAAGCTCAGCATGCGTTACTATGGGCCTTTTCAAGTGTGCGACATAATCAGTGATGTTGCATATAGGCTGAAATTGCCTGACAGTTGGAAGATTCACAATGCGTTTCATGTGAGTCTTCTCAGACCCTATGTGGGTGATGTGCCAGAAGATATGCCAGTTGAAGATCAGCCGGAAGTCAAGGAACTTGACGAGATCTTGGTCCCTGAACAGATTTTGGCACATAAAGAAAGAAAAGTGAAAGGCAAGGTTGCTAGGCGATACTTGGTAAAGTTCAGAAACTATCCACCAATGGATGCTAAGTGGATGGAAGAAGGTGAACTTGCAGAGTCACCAATTGTGTTATCACTTTACCTTGAAGCCTTCGGTTTGCAACCTACCTTGACCCCTTGAGTTTCAAAGCTACATGGATTGTCAGTGTGACAATGGCTTCTGAAACAAATGATGTACATGTTATTTAAAGTGAGCTCAAATGAAATACCTGTTACATGAATGTTAGAGTTGTACAGATTGTCAGTTTGGCAATTGCTCTTATGGAATGTCCAAAAGTTTGGTTAGTGCTATAGAAGTGAGTATTTCTTGTCAGTTTGTCAAGGATACAGTGATTGCTTCTATTGAAGAGTACATGTGTAACTGCATTCTTAAATTGTCGGTTTGGGTATGCTCGAAAGTGTTACGGGATCCAACATGTACTATAAGACAGTGGCAAAATGTGTAGCTACCATTTTGTCATTGGAAAGTTAGTGACTCAAAGCAATGGCACAGTGCGCAGCTACCACTATGTCATTGGGACAGGGTTCACACGCAGGCAATACATGAGTCAACAAGGTGTTGAATACACCAGGGTTGACAATGAGCATGTATGTGTCGTACGTGTGTCGACAGGTGTTGAATACATCAATGTTGACTAGGAGCTTGTACGACATAGATGCAAACGAGGACGTTTGAGATTTCAAGAGGGGGGTATGTCACCAGCGTGTGACTACTATCTATCCTTTTTGTTGATTTCTTTCTTATTATCTATTTACTTTCACTTTTTGGAAACACCCCTCGGGAAATCTAACTGCCCTGCATTGCATAGCTAGTGTGGAACTGTCCAGAGGGAGTCCAGGCCTGAGGGCAAGAGAGCACTAAGGTTGGACAAAGAGTATGGTTAGCCAAAGTGGGGTCATTGACTAGCCAAAGTGGAATCCTTTGCTACAAAGGCTACATTTCAGTTCTGGATGTGGCCGCAGTGTACAAAGAGGGTCGGATGACCTAGAAAGATACAATGGCAGTATCTCCTAAAATTTAGGGAACTGCTATTTTGGGACCTGAAAATGTGTTGACGTCATTACCTCCGGAATGACAAGGGGAACATTTTCTTACTCTGCCGTGAAGTCAACTGGGCAACCGGTTGGGATATTTTTAGACGGCAACCCCGAAACGGGAAAATGCTTATAAATGTGCCAAGTGGCACCTTCTGGTGCACTTGCCTCATGCAACAAGAAGTGGCGCTGAATTTAGGAGGGGGAGAGCCTCATTTTCAGTTTTTGTCACAGGTTAAGAGCTATGGAGTGCTTGCTTTCCCTCTAATGCACAGTGCGGTGCCAGGAGTGATGCCCTGCACGCTACGCACTGCCCTCTCTCTCCCCTTTGGCAGTATGTTATGCCACACTAGTGGGCTCTTCACTTGACCAATGTACAGTTGTGTGGGTTCATGCGCGATTGCCGAGGCAAGAGCCTCTTGCACAGGTACTGGATTAGCTAGCGGCTAATCCCCCCGCAGGTACAGGTGAATTCGGAGAGGTTTCACGCCAGAAATCTCGTCCGATTCAAAGGGCAAGTAGCCCTACAGGTGCGGGAGCTCGAGGACTTGCTACGGATGCGACCGGCACGCGAAACGGAGCCCGAAACAGTAAATTACAGCCTGCTGTGTATTTTTGCAGGTTTAGGGTTTTGGCCCTAAACAGACCCTAATACCCCCAGGAGGTTCGGGGACGCAAGGGGACCGCTGTACAGGTGATCTGGCGCATTTTCAGGGCTGAAAACAGAGAATTCAGCGTGCTGCAGATTCTCGCCAGGTTTTGCAAAGTGCCCGTATGCGTCGGGAAAGTCGGCCAATGCGTGGGAATACTGACTGTGAAGGGTTCTAGTACAGTTATGTTGCCAAAATCGGGCTGGAACAGTGGAAATTCAGCCGAGTTTGTGCGGGGCAGCTTGTAGGGAACCACAGCGTTTATTCCCTCTTTTGAACAATAAAGAAATACCAAAAGGGGCGCCTAAGTTAGGGGCCAATCTGGTGTCCGTCTACTCATACAGGTGCAATCTAGCAGCCTGTATCCCTCTCTCCTTTGTTGTGTCTTGAAAGTACAGGTAAAATAGACGACTAATAATGGGTGAAAGCTAAATCAAGGTTTAAAGTAAAGTCTACCGCCCTTTTTGGATTGAACAGGCCGGTTTCACACACACACACACACACACACGTTCCTGACGCACACACTCATGAACCAACCCGCAAGCAGACAAGCACTCACACAAACCAGCACACAAAACCCTGAACTATAACCAAGAAAAAACACACACATACACCCAGGCACACGTACGCGCATACACACACGCTTACCCGGCAAGAAAACCCATACAACATTAACGATTTTTTTGTAGCCTTTTGAATCTAGGGGGTAATTGCTGCTGATGCAGCCTACCAAATTTAAAACTTTATGGACCATGTGAATTTTTTATATTATGGATCTTTGTTTTACAGTATCTGCATGAGGACGGACTTTCAACTTATGGCATGATAGGATGTACCCAGCCACGGCGGGTAGCAGCCATGAGTGTTGCGAAAAGAGTGAGCGAAGAGATGGACTGCGAGCTGGGGGACAAGGTTGGATATGCCATCCGCTTTGAAGATGTGACAGGGCCAAACACAATCATTAAGGTATGGCGTACTTGTATGTGTAATTAGTGACGACAATGTTCAGAAATGAAGGAAAGTAATGGCGGTTTCTTATGTGCAGTACATGACAGACGGGGTTCTTTTGCGTGAGACATTACGTGAAGCTGATCTTGATCAGTACAGGTAGTTCCTTTGTTGACAGGCTCTCTGCTTTCCTGGTACATATACATCATGTCAAGTTTATTACCTCTACTTCGGTCCTAGCTTGTCGTACTTTACTTTCTTTGGAATTTGACTTCATATTTGGGATGACAAAAAAGCAACAAATAATTCCCATAAAGGCTAATTATTAGGAAGCTTAATTACATTACTTTCTTCTTTTTCTTTGTATATGTTAGGTCAAGTTGCTGGTTAAATATTATATGACCTGTAAAGTTTTCGTCTAAGAATGTGGAGGGTTGAGTTTTGTAGTGCTATTATCATGGATGAAGCACATGAGAGATCCTTGAATACCGATGTTCTGTTTGGGATATTGAAACAAGTGGTGGCCCGTCGCAGAGATTTTAAACTCATTGTGACCTCTGCCACGCTTAATGCCCAAAAGTTCTCGGACTTTTTTGGGAGGTAAGTTGTCACTTTTTCATTATACCAGATGTGTTGCACATAGTTATGTCAAATTGCAATGTTTTCTGGATGGCAATTAGTCCGCCCTCAATGAAGTGCATTCTCATTGGTAGTGTGTGTTCCAATTTTAAGTGCGCGAGCGTAGTTTGCTTCATGTGAGTCAATTTTGGGCATGCATGACGTGGATGTTAAAGTTGAAAGTATGTGCTCTAAGATTTGTGCGTGCCAGAAACAAAATGTATTTGCGATTAATTTTTGACTTGTGTATATGGAAAATGTGTAATTTTTAGTCACTCATATTGCTAAAAGACTGTCCTTGAATGCAGTGTCCCCGTGTTCCACATACCAGGACGTACTTTCCCTGTGAATATCATGTTTAGCAAGACTCCATCTGAAGACTACGTTGACGCTGCTGTAAAACAAGCTATGGTGATTCATATGACGTGTGGTGCGGGTGACATTCTCATCTTTTTGACTGGCCAGGATGAAATAGAAACAGCTTGCTATTCGTTGGCAGAACGTATGCAGCAGTTGGAAGCCAGTGCCAAAAATTCTGCTGCCCCGTTGGCGATATTGCCTATTTATTCTCAACTTCCATCTGATTTGCAAGCTAAGATTTTTCAGAAAGCGGAAGAGGGTGTGCGCAAGTGTGTTGTAGCTACGAATATTGCAGAGACGTCTCTCACCGTTGATGGGATTCTTTATGTGATTGATTCTGGATATGGGAAATTCAAGGTCTACAATCCCCGGATGGGTATGGATTCTCTTCAGGTGTTTCCTTGTAGCCAGGCAGCAGCCAATCAAAGGGCAGGTAGGGCCGGTAGGACTGGGCCTGGTACTTGCTATCGTCTCTACACAGAAACGGCATATCTAAATGAGATGCTACCCAATCCTGTTCCTGAAATCCAACGAACAAATTTGGGAAATGTAGTCCTGCTACTCAAATCTCTAAACATAGAAAATCTCTTGGATTTTGACTTCATGGATCCTCCTCCACAGGATAACATTTTGAACTCCATGTATCAGTTATGGGTTCTTGGCGCTTTGGATAATGTGGGTAACCTCTCACCCTGTGGGAGGAAGATGGTGGAATTTCCTCTCGATCCTCCCCTGGCGAAAATGTTGTTAATGGGAGATGAGCTGCAGTGCTTGAATGAGGTTCTGACTGTCGTATCGATGCTCTCTGTTCCTTCAGTTTTTTTCAGGCCTAAAGATCGTGCCGAAGAAAGCGATGCAGCTAGAGAGAAGTTTTTTGTGCCCGAGAGTGATCATCTCACCTTGCTAAATGTCTACAAGCAGTGGAAAGCAAATCAATATCGTGGTGACTGGTGCAATGATCATTTTCTACAGGTGAAAGGTTTAAGGAAAGCGCGGGAAGTGCGCTCCCAGCTTCTGGATATACTGAAGGCCCAAAAAATCCCTCTTTCTTCCTGTGGATCGGACTGGGATGTGGTTCGCAAGGCGATTTGTTCGGCTTACTTTCATAACGCTGCTCGATTGAAAGGTGTAGGAGACTATGTCAATTGCCGAACGGGAATGCCTTGCCATTTGCATGCAAGTAGTTCTTTGTATGGGCTTGGTTATACACCTGAGTACATAGTCTACCATGAGCTGGTCCTCACAACCAAGGAGTACATGCAGTGTGTCACTGCCGTTGAGCCTGCTTGGCTAGCTGAGCTGGGACCAATGTTTTTCTCTGTCAAGGATTCAAATACGTCTCGGATTGAGCAGAGGCGCAAGAAAAATGAGGAGAAGACGGTCATGGAGCAGGAAATGGAGGAGCTACGAAAGAAACAGCTGGATTTGCTAGCCAAGAAGCTAGAGAAAGAGAAAAACGCTCGTACTTTACATAGTCAATCTATTGTCACCCCTGGAATGAAGCAGTCCAAGATACCATCAATAAGGAAATTTGGGTTGTGAATGTTGTCAATCAATGTAGGGTGTAATGTATGTTTTATACACAGGTAGACTATTTGTCATCATTTAGTTGGTGGCTTCACTATTTGTACCTTCTTGAACCATTCTTTGTACAGGTTATTGCACATACTCAATGTCAAATCTTTTGGCAGCGAAAGAAAATTAATGTCAGATTTTTTGACATAAGAAGTCAAATGACTTCTTGAGGAACTGAATGCTGAGGAGGAAGAACTAATTGTTGGTGTCTACCTGTTCGGTTTTTCTAGTCGATGTATGGAAGTTTTGGTGGGGTGTGGCCGTTGGATATTTATCTACACCTAATAATATTTGCACCTTTTAAGCTTGGGTGTGCGCGCAAGCGTACCCGTGCATGCACACACATGAGAGAGAGAGAGAGAGAGAGAGAGAGAGAGAGAGAGGGTATATCGAGCAAGGTGAGAATTCAAGATGGCCTTCTAAACCTACTAACATCTCAAACCCAAATTTATTGCAAGCAAAGACTGCTAGTTGTTTTTGCTGATCTTTGAGTAAAGACCTTGGCTAAGACTTTTCAGCTTGCTATGATAAGAACTAGACCTATAAAGAAAGCCCCCATGTTGTCAATAAAAAGGAGCACAGACTCAAAAGATTGTTTTGAGTGCATTATGTCTTTTTTTATTTTCAGTTTGAATGGCTAGTTTTACAACACCCACATGTTGCAAGGGTTGAACCATGGCGGGTGCGTGGGGGTGCTTAAAGCCCCTCGCCTTTCCCTTTACTGCTAGGCCAACTCCCCTTGACATGTTATACTAAGTATGCGGAGGTTTGGTATACAAGTTTCATGCACTTGATCACCACAAAGTAGAATATGTTCTGTGTGTAATCAATCGCATGTTGCACATGTTATTCAAGTAGATTTGTTTACATTGCAAAATTGTGCCCACTAGGAATCTTCCCTTTTCCATGTGAGCGAGTTTGGCTTCAAATTGTAAAAAGTTCTCCCCATTATCAATGAGTTCTAGCTAGTTACTTAACAAGAACCGAAATTGAGCATCAATAAATTCATTTGCATTTTGTTGTGGTGGTCCCCAAAGAGTTGGTCTAATGGTAAGGCTTTGGCCTCTCAACCTATGGGTTTTGGGTTCAAATCCCCCTTTGGGTCACACTCTAGACAGGTTGCTAGGGCTCTTGCCCTTGGACACTCAATTGCATCCTCCTCCTAGGGTGGGTCACTTGAGGAGGAGGTCCAAGTTGGTTGCTACGAATTCTCTACGTCGTTCCCAGCATGTGGTGCATCAATTTGGTAGCGATGGTGATGCCTACGTGTGGCTCTAGCCCGTCGACGGTACGCAACCCCTGCCCGACCATGTAACATGGCTAATTTTTGGAAGTGCTTTTTGGAAGGGATAAGCACCTCCCCCTGTGGGTCCTTTGGTGTGTCGGAAAAAGAATAAAAAATATTGTATCTTACCTTGATGCATGAGTAATTGGATTTGGTTTATACGATTTACGCTACATTAGAGCCCAACTTGATTGAATATATTAATTCACATTGGATTATAGCTTTGCACTAAAATACCATTCTTTGAAAGCAAAATTCACCTCATTTTCAACAGACATTTCACTAGGTATTTTATCATTTCTAGGAAGTACTTTGTTCATGTTGAGACTAGGCCAGTAGGTCCCCGAAACAACTTTTTC